>NC_064639.1:56744018-57047048 GCF_023864345.2 Schistocerca serialis cubense
TAACTTGAAGTGTATGTTTGGAATGTCTGTCACAGGTGATCATAGCAAATCTAGGTGGTGGAACAGGTGATTTGTATAAAGATAATGAAAACTTCACATTCATGTTTGAATCTATATTCACATTCATTGGCTTCACCAAATCTCAACGAGACTATAACCTGCTGATTCAACCTGAATCTCATGCGTTGCTAAAGATTAGTCTATATAACAGCATTTGAAATGAAATCGTTAATAACCATTTCAGAATTTGTTAATAACCATTTTGACATTAACAGTGGAGTCATTTGAAGATCCCAATACCAGATGTCAGCTTTGACTTGTGATGTAATGATGTGGGGCAGGACATCATGCATCCACAAACAGAAGTAGACAAAACGAAGACAATATTTGTTCTTTGATTTTTAGGTTGGGCTGACAGACTGGTCTCCAGCAGAGGTCAAGGTTAGATTAGAAGATTTGCTTGTGATGTGACACAGAGGTTACGAGAATAAGAATTATTCTCGTTATGCTGTATATTTTACATGAATTTGATTTTGACTTGTTATTTACCATTTTGTTTACATGAGGCATTAAGAAATGTTTGGTCTTGATAGATTTGACAATGAAGTTTGTGAAATAAGTGAAATGTAATATGTGGCAACAGCAGAACGTGAAGGAAGGGCACTCTATGCAGTGAAAGTATTTGGTATTTTCTGGCATAAGAGCATCATCTGGTTCACAGCTCAGCTGAACATAGGCTGTCTTATACTATCGTCCCATTAGCTGTTTTCGCCTCGGCACTGAGGTGCATTGGCAACATCTGCTTTATGTTGCACATAAACACACCCCTTGGATGATCTTTATTAAAGTTCAGCTGCATCCTCCTTTCAGATAGGGCTTGTGTGATTCTGAGGATAGTGTGCGTGTGCATGTGTGTCTGTCTCTGTTATGTAGAGATGAAGAGACTTGCACACAATAGACTACTGTGGAAAGTTCAGAAAAGTCTCATTGTTTGATTTTAATTCCTTAGTGACAGTTCATCTTTGATGTTGAATGTGGCATGCTGATATTTGTTCATCCTCTTACTTTGATGAACAAAAAAGAAATTAATCAGATTGGAATCCGTATGATTCCCTTGTGTGCAGCAGTTATTGAGTATAGACGGTGGAGAAAAGAACAGCAGTGGATTGCGGAATCGGTCATTTTAGTACTGCGGATCTAGATTTCAACTATATCATCTTAATTGCTAAATATTACAGAACAAGAGAACCAGGAAAAGGTGTAAGACAGGTGACAACGTATCGTAAGTGTCCAGAGTGTCGTGTAGTAAACAATATTGGTTGAAATCAAACAATGGAAAATCCAGGATGGAATGTAACAATACCAGAGAAGGAAAGTTGCTACTCACCATAGAGCAGAGATGCTGAGTTGCGATAGGCACGATAAAAAAGATTCACACAATCGTAGCTTTCGGCCACACACGCGCTCACACATACTCACGCAAGTGCAACTTGCACACACGTCTGCTGTCTCAGAGCTGAAACTACACTCAATTTCAGCTCTCTGAGACTGCAGACATGCGCGCAAGTTGCGCTGTGTGTGTGTGTGTGTGTGTGTGTGTGTGTGTGTGTGTGTGTGTCTACTGCTGACAAAGGCCTTAATGGCTGAAAGCTTAGATTGTGTGAATCTTTTTATTGTGTCTATCGCGACTCTGTATCTCCGCTATATGGTGAGTAGCAACTTTCCTTCTCTCGTATTGTTACAATATTGGTTGATGTAGACCATACAAGGGTCTAACATGAATTGAAGCCATTGCTTAAATGGTTGAACAGGAAGAATTGTGAAGTCAGAGCCACTCTATCAAGGTGCCAATGGATAGTTCAATAATAATAAATCTATATAATTTTGAAAAATTAGTATTTTTAGATGGCACTGAACATAAACCACAAGTAATGGTAAAATCGTGGAAAGCAAATCACGTGTGTGGAGCCATAAGTGTAGCCCAGCCAGTGATAGTAGGTACATGATAATGTGTCATGTATTTTTGCATTACAAACTAATGGAAGAAGATCCATTTAAAGTTTCTTACAACACCAAAAGTGCAATGTCAAAATAATGTACTAACATAATTAAAATGTAAAGAAATGAAACTAACACAGTAAAACTTGGTGTGCCCTCTCTGGTCACAAACAAAAATTATACGACTCATATAAATACATTAATGTCATCTCTTGGTTTACAGTCTAAACAAGTGGAATAAAGCAGCATTAAAATGTCAAAAGGTATGAATCTAGCCATTGTCACATAAAAAATGAACAAATAAGGAATGAAGTATTACAATAAAAAAATTGTGTATCCTCTTTGAGCATAAACTAAAATCATACCGATTGTAAAAATATATTGGTGCTATCTGTGGGCTTATAGTAAAAACATGTGGAATAAAACGGGTACAGTGTATAACTCTCCCTCGGTGACCGAGGGGGAGGATTACATAGAGAAAACTATTTATATTTTTTAGAATGAGAGTAGACTAGTACTCCGTCACTAGAATGACATGCTCGCAATACCTAATTCGTGACTCTGTGAATATTATTGCAGACATGCCAGTTTTATACACATTAGACTGTGTAATGGAATGACTGAAGGCTCTATAGAAGTTTGCTACCCTTGGTAGTGATCTACGTGTAGAAAATGGCTGCTAATTGTTTGTTGGCAAGCCATTATTCTGGGAAGTGTTAAAGGTACTTACAGGGACCTCACATGTGGTCTGTCAGATGGGAAAAATGATTTTAATTAATCTTACAGGTACACCATTTCCACTTAATGCAATTATTATTATCTAATAATCACAGATGCTGTAAAAGGAGATGAAAATCTAATAGTCATGGGGGCTGGAATGCAGTTGTAGTACAAGGAGTAAAAGAAAAGGTTACAGGAGAATATGGGCTTGAGACAAGAAATGAGGGAGAGACTAGTTGTGTTCTGTAATAAATTTCAGCTAATGATAGCAGATACTCTGTTCAAGAATCACAAGAGGGGGTGGTATAGATACGGAAATATTTCATTTAGATTAAATCATGGTCAGACAGAGATTCTGAAACCAGTTACTGTATTGTAAGGGCCCAGAAGCAGATATAGACTCGGATCACAATGTAATAGGAATTAAGAGTAGGCTGAAGTTTGAGATTCTTCAGGAAGAAGCAATGCGCAAAGAAGTGGGATACAGAAGTACTAAGGAATAATGAGATATGCTTGAAGTTCTCTAAGGCTATGGATACGGCAGTAAGGAATAGCTCAGTAGGCAGTACAGTTGAAGAGGAAGGGACATCTCAAAAAAAAAAGGCAATCATAGAAGTTGGGAAGAAAATGTAGATACAAAGAAGGTAACTGTGAAAAAACAATGGGTAACAGAGGAAATACTTAAGTTGATTGATAAAAGAAGGAAGTACAAAAACATTCAGGGAAATTCAGAAATACAGAAACAAATGTTGCAGAGGAATAAAATAAATAGGAAGTGCGGGGAAGCTAAGATGAAATGGCTGAATGGAAAAATGTAAAGAAATCGAAAAAGAAATGATTGTTGGAAGAACTGTCTTGGCTTATAGGAAAGTGAAAATAACCTTTGGTGAAATTAAAAGCAAGAGTAGTAACATTAAGGATCCAATGGGAATTCTACGGTTAAATGCAGAGGAGAGAGCAGATAGGTGGAATGGAAACATTTAAGGCCTCTGTAAGGGGGAAGACCTATCTGATTTAATAGAAGACGCAGGAGTCGACAGGGAAGAGATAGGGGATCCAGTATTAGAATCAAAAATTAAGAGAGCTATGGAGGACTTAAGATCAAATAAGGCAGAAAGGATAGATAACATTCCATCAGAATTTCTAAAATCATTGTGGGGAAGTGACGACAAAATGACCATTCACGTTGGTGTATAGAATGTATGAGTCTGGTGACGTCCAGAAAATATTATCTGCACAATTCCGAAGACTGAAAGAGCTGACAAGTGTAAGAATTATCACACAATCTGCTTAACAGCTCATACATCCAAGTTGCTGGCAAAATACAGAAGAATGGAAAAGAAAACTGAAAATGTTAGATGATGATCAGCATGGGTTTAGGAAAACAATTCTGATATTGCAGTTGATAATGGAAATCAGACAAAAGAAAAATCAACACGTTTATAGGATATGTCGATCTGGAAGAGCATTCGACAATGTAAAATGGTGCAAGATGTTTGAAGTTCTGAGAAAAATAGGGGTAAGTTATAGGGAGAGATGGATAATGTATAATATGTACAAGAGGCAAGAGAGAATAATTAGAGTGGACGACCGAGTACGAAGTCCTCGAATTAAAAGGAATATAAGACAGGGATGTAGTTTTTCACCCCTTCTGTTCATTCTGTACATTGAAGAAGCAGTGATGGAAATAAAATAAAGGTTCAGGAGTGAATAAAATTCAGGGTGAAAGAATATCAATGATACAATTCGCTGATGACATTGCTATCCTGAGAGAAAGTGAAGAAGAATTACATGAGCTGCTGAACGAAATTGACAGTGTAATGGATACAGAGTATGAACTGAGAGTAAATTGGTGGAAGATGAAAGTAACGAGAAGTAGCAGAAATGAGAACGAGAAACTTTGACATCAGGGTTGACAGTCAGAAAGTAGTTGGAGTCAAGGAGTTTTGGTACCGTGGAAGCAAAATAACCAGTCATAGACTGAGTGCTAGGGGGACATCAAAAGCAGAATAGCGCTGTAAAAAAGTGCATTGCTGGCCAAGAGAAGTCTGCTAGTATCAAACATAAGCCTTAATTTGAGGAAGGAATTTCTGAGAATGTAAATTTGGAGCACAGCATTGTATAGTAGTAAAACATGGTCTGGAACAGAAGAGAATCAAAGGATTTGAAATATGGTGCTACAGATGAATGTTGAAAATTAGGTGGACTGATAAGGTAAGGAATGAGGAGGTTCCGCACAGAATCAGAGGGGCAGAAATATGTGGAAAACACTGAAAAGGAGGGACAGTATGATAGGACATCAGTTAAGACAGGGCCTGACGTCCATGATACAAGAGAGCTGTAGAGGGCAAAAACTGTTGAGGAAGAGAGAGATTAGAATATATCCTGCAAATAATTGAGGACATAGGTTGCAAGAGCTACTCTGAGATGAGGAGGTGGGCACAGGAGAGGAATTCATGGCGGGCCACATGAGACCAGTCAGAAGACTGATAACTAACAAGAAAAGATTTTTGTTTACATTCAAAGAGGGCACACAGTGTTGGATTGTAACATTTCACTCCTTTATTTTCTTATTTTTATGCATCACTGACCTTTTGCTATTATAATGCTACATTAGTCCACATGTTTATACTGTAAGCCCAGCAATGACACTAAGGTATTTTTGAGTTATACGATTTTAGTTTATGGCCAGAGATGGCATGCCATGTTTTGTTCTACTACTTTCATTCCTTTAAATTTAGATTATATTATTTTAACGTTGTAATTTTCATGTTGTATGTAATTGTAAATGAATCTTTTTCCATTAGCCTGTAACACAAAAACACAAGACGCACTATCCTGTACTTTTTGTTGACAAGCAGTCTACACTTATGGCTTAGTACATCTGATTTGCTTTCCATGGTTTTACCGTTACTTGTAGTTTGTTGTTCAGTATATTAAAAAAAAATTAAAAATCACATGCCTTTACTACGATTTGACTACTCACCTGCACCTCTATGGAGAGACCACGTGGCTCTGACATGCGCTTTTCCTGTTTAACCATGTTGTAGCGGTATCAGTTCATGTTTGAGCCTTATATCCTCTGCTGTACACTAGCCAATATTTTGGTTATTGTGTGACATTTTAGACTGTCTCCTATTGTTATAAGGTATGTAAGTGTGTGGTTCTTATGTTGTCAGCTGTCTTATATTTGTTCCTGATTCTCCTGTTTTGTAATTTGTAGCACTGAAGATGACTATGCAATAGCTGAAATCTAGATCTGCTGTAGGAAAACAATGGATTTTGTGATCGGTTGCTGTTCCTTCTTCCATTGTCTAAAAAAAATTGTTTAAAGAGCTTTCATGTATAAGGTTGTATTCAGAGCTCAGCAGTTTCCATTGTGCCTGTAGTGATCTTGTCAGTCATTTGCTGGTTTGGCTCATGCCAACAATGTTTTGAGTTGAATGAAATGATTCGAAATTTTCAGAGATATTCTATAAACAATTTTTCAAATTGTGTAATGATTGTGAAAGAAGTTATTCCCAAAAACTAGGAGATTTAAATTCATCCAGCAACACAAGAAAGGAGCCAGACAAGATATAAGAACTATACAGGGTGTACATAGTCCGGGAACACCTGCAATTATTTATTCCACAAGAACAAAACATTGTACAAATATCATACACCATTTTGAAGAGAAACCCTGAAAGTTCAGCAGAACGGGGCTCCATCCCATTTTTCATTATGAAGTTCATGGGTACGTGAACACGGAGCTGCCGTATAGATGCTGTTTCATGAAATGGCCTCGCCGATCACCACATCTCACTCTGTGTGAGTTTTATGTGGTGTCACATTAAAGATTTGGTCTGTGTACTGCCTCTACCATGTTATGTAGCAGAGCTCCGGGAGAGAACACAGGAATAGACTGCCACAGTTGACGATGCCATGTTGGGACAGGTATGGCTAGAACTCGATTACCATATTGACGTCTGCCGGGTCATTCGTGGTTTGCATATCAAATGTTTGCAAAGAATACTTAAAGTTCTCTTCAAAATGCATTATGTATGACCTCTATAGAATGTTTCATTCTTGGGCCTTAAATAATTGAAAGCGTTACCGGACTTTACGTACACCCTGTATATCTGTCACCCACCACATTTAAAAGAATAGATTTTAATCAAACAGAAGAACAAAGAAGCTTTAGAAATGGATGCAATGCTCTGAATTATTTGAAAGTTGTAAAGAAATTACAGAATGTGGCCATGACTGCGGATTACCATACATACATGAACTTGACACACATTCTGATAGCATTGTAGTGTCTGCCTGTGGTGCAGATACACTCAAACAAGAAATGGAAGAACTGTTAACAGAGCACGTTTGCAAACAGCCCAGAAATTGTGTTATGAGTATGGAGAACAGTGGAAAGGAAAAAGTTGGTAGTTACTGGGAGTGACAAGAGACTAAAGACAATACGGCGGCCATACCTCGAAGGGGATATCCCGGCCAATGAATGCCATACAGTCATTTCATTTTTTGAGACTAAAGAAATGGATCAAAGATACACTGGAATGGAATAAGTAATTATTATTGTATTTGAAAGGAAATGGAGATAGGCAGGACATGTAGCTATAATCTCCACATATCGAGAAAGGAGAAAAGAGGGAACACTTGATGGTGTAATGGGAGATGGGAAACATTTGCGATTTTGATTTTTGTGGAAAAGGAAAAACACAATGGAATTGCAAACAAGGACTGGCTAGGAATATTCAGGTAAACTTTACAGGTGAAACAATGGAAACAGTTCTGGAAGCAGAAATTCTAAGCATAGGGTTTAATTTCTATTTGTTTGCCCCTCTTATTTTCTCAAGGGATTGAATATAAGCTGAAAGGGGAAGTGTCAAGAGCATGGAAGGAATCCTTGACATCTAGAATCAAGGTATTGTGTGTGTGAGACAGATGGACTCCTGTCTAGTTCAAAGAAGTAACCAGCCAGGTACAGAGGTTGCTAAGAAAAATATTGTTAAGTCCTTCAGGTTTGTCATATAAAGCGTGCACTACTATAACATGACTCATTACTCAGATAATAGTGGCAACACATGAAAATTGATTTGTCGTTTATTTAAAGCATAGTTCATGGAATATTCTTAACAGTAGCAAAAAAAGCATAATGGCAGATAACGAACAAGCTAATTCATTTGCTTCATAAATACTTAGACATTTCATGTACATCTGTGAACTCTAATAAGTGGTCATTGCTGTCAAACTGAGGTAGATGGTACAGTTATTAGTGCACTGTATTTATGGTTGTGAATCCTAGTGAAGAAATTCTTTTACTCTGCACGTATTTGATCAGCAAGAGACCTAGTAAAATGCTGTGGTTGAAATTATTAATTTTTCCACTATCTGATGGAGTAAGAGCTTGTCAAAAGTGCCGTACATCTACACTCTGCAAGCCCCCTTATGGTTTGGTGGAAGGTTCTCAGTGTATCACTGTCAGTTTTGCCTGTTCCCATTCGTTAGGAATTTTTTGTCGGCAGGCCTCAAAGTCAGCTGGAATCTCTGTTTTACGTTTGTGTTCGTTCTGGGGGATATATTTAGAAGCAAGCTCTATTGGAATTTTAACACCAAACCACACTGATGTAGAATGTCTCTTTTGCAGTGTCTGCCACTCAAGTTAGCTGAAAATCTCTGCGACACTTTTGTGCTTGATGGTGATATTTCCATCCAGATGAGGATGTTAAATTCTGCACAACCCTCTTTTTGGGAGGGAGGGGGAGCAGATAAATGATCTATAACAGCATAACAAATACTACAACATTTGAAAGACACAACAGTAGTCCATTTCTCCCTGTACCCTGCCCAGCATATCAACTGTGCCAGTAAGGGGAGTTGCTGTAATGCAGTGTCACAAGTGTTTGATGTTTAGTGGTAGTGGTGGAACATCAACACTATCCTCAAAGTAACCCCATAAGAGAAAGTTGCAAGGCGAGTCTGACAACTGTGGCGAACACTGGAGCAGTGCCTGGTCAGCAGCCACGTCTCAGCCTGTCCGGCATCATTGCAGAATCTCATTTTGGTAATCTCTTGCACGGGCCTGATTTGAGAAAAATCTTACACACAAACAGTGTATCGTTCGGTGACAACACCCCCCCCCCCCCACCACGTCTGACATTATTTGCCTTCCTTGGAGGAGACATTTAAAAGTAAATCTAAATGTAGTGATGGTGGAAATGCCCATTTGTACATATTGGTCCACAGCTGCAGCAAATTTATTGAGGAAGCCATTGTCTGTGTATGCTGGTTTTTTATTTATGAAATAAAAACTTTATTTAATGCTGCTACTTTTAGCTAGTTTTCCCCCATGTGCATTTTCAAGTTACCTCTGCCTCAGTGGAAAAACTGTACTCGTATATCCTATTTTCCGCCCGTAATTGTTGACGAAGCATCATCCAATAGTATTTCTAATAAAGGTTAAAATGAACTTGGCAGAAAGGGGGCACAATTTTCACACATGTGAACACTGTATGTAAAATGATAAAATCCAACCCATGTGCAGGTATAAATCGCATTAAAATCCATTGGTTCATATTTTAAGTAAAGCTACTCATGAGGTGTTCAGTGGCTACAAAGTCTAAAAATAAATTTGATTTTTAGGCGTCGGCCATATCGTGTAGCTTTATGGAAGTGTTAACTAATATATTTCAATGTGGTTTATGCAGGCACAGTGACAATAGGTGTACAATTTTATCATTTTTACATATGGAACTTGCATCCGTGGAAGTTTTGTCTGTTACCACTGTGTTTGTAAGTAACCTTTGTTGGGGATACTACTACATGGTGCTTCATCCACACTATCATGTGAAAAAGGTGTGACTTAAGATTTTTCACTGTGAAACAGGTAGCTTGAAAATGCCAAAGTGGATGAAATTAAATAAGCACAACAGCAGAAAATGAAGTGTGTATTTCAAAATGCCTACAAAGGATAACAGCTTCCCTCAATGTCGGAAAAGGCTGGCTTTTTTTCTTTTTTGGAATCCTGGGAGTTTTTTTATGGTTTCGGTTTTCATTTCAATTTCTGTAATTTTGCCTGCTTCTCTAACAAAGAATTTTGCTTTAGCTGATACTGCAGAGTAATGCGGGGTAAGAGAAAAACGCCAATATAAAATGTGAGTTGCAAAGAAAGTGCACAATTTTCAACAACAAAACACACTGTGCACACAAGCAATTTGACTGCAAAATGTGTCAAAGGTTATAGGATGAAGACTATGCAATACTTCGTTACGACAAACTGTTTTCAATGAGCGTAACGTCACAACTGTTTGAATGATGTTCATTTTAGCACTTTGAAGCTAGTCTGCATTCAGTGACACCAAAAACAGTCGTCAGACACTGTCGCAGAGGGTCCCCGATAACATCGGCCAACGGTGTAGTCATAGTGTGTTAGATTTCCTTGGCCAGTTTTTGGCCGGGTCAAGGATATTAGGTCAGGCTAGAATCTATTCTGCGTATGAAGTAGGTTATATTTTAACCTCGTAGGGTAGGGTGGATACCACAGTGCCTCTGTGCAGCACAGCGGCTTATGCTATTAGCGAGATGCCAAGTGCATGTGAATGAGCTTTCCTGTCCTGTAAAGAATGTGGCGAGCATTATACGTTCTGTCCTCAGTTATCAAAATAAGGAGACAAGTTTTAAGAATACATGAGATGACGGGAGAACTGTTGTCTCATATACGAGATAACTTGTGGTGACCTTGAAAACCAAGTTATGAATGATTTGTTTCGCTGTATTTATTTAAAGCTGTGCAGATATGTCAGTTAACTTTAAATGACTGTCATTTAGCACACGAGTGAAAGACAAGCATAAAGTGTAGCATAAGACATCCAGGAAACCTAAAGTTGCAAGCAACTTCATAGTAACAGAATCACTACCCTACTGGCATAAAAAGCCAGTAAGCAGTAATAATTTTTAGACAGTTAATGACAACCTACTACAGAAAATCCAGTACAATAGCTACAAGTATATAAGTTACACCACACTTTTCACTTGAACAAATTATTTTTGAGTTTATAATATGTGTCTATTTGAGGCTTTGAATAAACCTACAATTTTAGTCCATAGATTCCGGACCATATCCGAATTATGATATTTTCATCCTCAGGATGCCACAAATGCGTTCTTTCTTGGACTAAACTTATCAGTTTCTCACGCTCCATATTTTGTGTGTGAACACGTCAGCTGATTTGACCAATGAAAAGAAAAAAACTTGATTTGAATTTCACCTAATGTCATCAGAAGTCTGTACATTTGGGATATAAGATCAGCTACAGTGTGACCGCACACACAGTGATGTACTGATTTGAAAAGATCAGCAGTCCCCAGTTGTTGGCCAGATCCACCGATATCAGAGTCAAGGTGACTACAGCTTAGCTGTTTTAGCAGTAGCTGCAAGCAGCCAGATGCTACACAGAAAAATTTCCCAAGCTGCCAGACTTGCGCTTGAGCTGAGCAGTCAGAGTTGTAGTGGCAAGTAGTCTCCACCTGACCCCTGTTTACGTTTCATGATTTTGTTGTCCTCTGCTCGCTTACAGCCTCATGCCAAATGAAAACAAAATGGATTTCTTTGGCTAGGAGCTATCAAGTGAATTAAAATACATTCACATAATTATGGAAGACTAAAATATTTTATTAGTTTCAGTTTTCTGATTTTTGTTTTCTTGTTACTGGCAGTTGAGCATTGACTTGTGTAACACTGAAGTTATTTTTGTCAGTTTGCTAAAGAAATTTATTTTCCGCAGAGGCAGTCAATTGAGTGGAAACAAAGAGTTTCATTCTATACTTGTTTCAGCTGTTTTCATCTCCTGGCATCTTATGCTATAATGAAGAATCAAACGTGAGGTAATACAGTACTGGTACTCCAAGAAAATTGACTGCCTGAGAACCACACTGAAAAGCTGTAGCAAATTTTACATAGCTACCTTTTGTGAAACACGATATTTTTCAATCACAAGATATTATGGCGACGTATTACAGTGACAGTAGTCCAGATACAATAGTTGAGAAGTTAATCAACACTGTCTATTCTTTGCAATTTACTGGTTGTCATAGTTTAGCATTTATCAGAGTAATAATAAACATTTGGTTTTTGTGTTCGACACAAATCTAGACTGAAGCGCCAAAGGAACTTGTATAGGCATGCGTATTCAAATACAGAGATGTGTAAACAGGCAGAATACGCTGCTGCGATCGACAACACCTACATAAGACAAGTTTCTGGCACTGTCCTTAGATTGGTTACTGCTGTTACAGTGGCAGGTTGTCAAGATGTAAGTAAGTTTGAATGTGATGTTATAGTCGGTGCACGAGTGACGGGACACAGCACCTCCAAGGTAGCGATGAAACGGGAATTTTCTCGTACGACTGTTTTAGGAGTGTGCTGTGAATATCAGGAATCTCCAACATAGCTGTGGCTGGAAAAAGATCCTGCAAACCGACGACAACTGAAGAGAATCGTGCAACTCTTCTGCAAATGGCTGCGGATTTCAGTGCTGGGCCATCAGCAAGTGTCAGCATGAAAACCATTTATAATCCGTATGGGCTTTCGGAGCTAAAGGCCCACTTGTGTACCTTTGACAACTGCACAACACACAGCTTTTGCATCACCTGGGCCCATCTGCACTGACGTTGGACTGTTAATGACTGGAAACACGTTGCCTGGTTGGACGAGTCTCATTTCAGATTGTAATCAAGCGAATGTACGAGCACAGGTATTGAGACAACCTCATGAATCCAGGGACCCTGCATGTCAGCAGGAGACTGTTCCAGCTGGTGGAGGCTCTGTAATCGTGTGGGACGTTTGGAGTTGGAGTGATATGGGACTCCTTATAATCTAGATGCGACTCTGATAGATGATACTTATGTAAGCATCCTAGCTCATCACCAGCAGCACAGTGCAACACCCCACACATCCAGAATTGCTACAGAGTGGCTCCAGGAACACTCTTCTGAGTTTAAACACTTCCGCTTGCCACCTAACTCCCCAGGCATGAACATTATTGAGCGTATCTGGGATGCCTTGCAATGTACTGTTCAGAAGAGATCACCCCCTCATATTCTTATGGATTTATGAACAGCCCTGCAGGATTCACGGTGTCAGTTCCCTCCAGCACTACTTCAGACATCAGTCGAGTCAATGCCACGTCAAGCTGCGGCACTTCTGCGTGCTCGTGGGATCCTACACGATATTAGGCAGTCGTACCAGTTTCTTTAGCTCTTCAGTGTATTAATCCAGTTATTTTGGAGAATATAGCGGCTACATTGGTGACCCTGAATGAAAAAAGAATACAGAGAAAATCACAAATAAAAAGCAGTGTAGCAGTATGATGGCAGAGCAAAGGGAAGATATGAGTGTACAGTCGTCTTCGGCACACATAAGCAAGTCCACTACAGCAACGAGAAGTATGACTACAACAGTACATTTGCCGAAATTTTGGACTGCATTATCAGGAGAGTGGTTTATAAGACAAGAAAGCATTTCTCAGCAATATAATGTGAACAGTGACAGCGACAAACTAAGCTCTATTTTTGGGAGTATGGACTAAGGCAGCACAAATATCACCATGAAGCCATTTCATGAACAGTTGTATCAAGCCTGTAAAGAGACAGTCATAAAATGCTCAGTATTGTTCAAGGTACAACACATGTATGTGTTTTGTTTGAGGAAACAATCAGAGATCATACTCCATCAGAATTACTGCAACATTTATGCAACTTGGCAGGATATAGTCTATTTTTGGACAAAACATTTCATGTATTTGGCTCAACCATCTTCCAACGAATGTCGGATTAGTAATGGCAGCCTATGATAACTTGTCACTATCAGAATTGGCGGAAAAAGCTGATGCAGTCTCCCAGTTCTCACCAGTGACTACAACATCGAGGAAATCTGCTGCTGTTAAGGGGGAATCGGAGGATAGACCTCAAGAGGACAGAACAGAAAAGAGGAATGTGGAGCCTCGAGAGACCTACATTGCCACTTTGATATCGGGAGAACAACTCGTTGCTAGTCGGCATCCAAGGGAGACAATACAACCACAGGCCACGTTCAAGAAGGGAAAATTTGGTAGTGTGGTGCTTGTATCACAGCAGGTTCGGTTTATGAGCTAAGAAGTGTGAACAACCAAGCGGGTACTCAAATGGCAAGAGGGGCCGATAAGGGGTGTTAATGACTGCCACAAACCGCTTCAAAAGACGTGAGCAATACAATGTAACTGTAGTACAAAGTGATAATCAACAAATCAGCAGTACCAAAGATAGGCATATTTTTTGTCAAGAACACTATGAATGGGAAAGAATATCTCGTCAACAGCAGATCGGATATTATCATACTGCCACAACAGTGCATTGCGATGATGCATCACAAGCAAATGATAACGCTGAAAGCAGCAATTGACTCAATGATATGGATATTTGGTACAACTTGAATGTCAGTGACACTAATTTCAGAGATTCAGGGAAAATGGAATTTTGTTGTGGCTGCGGTTGTCCATCCTATCTTGGGATGGACTTTCTTGAACTTTTAACTTGATAATTGATATAAATAATCAACAACTAATTACCAACAATTTGTCACACAAGATTCCTGACATCACCTACCAATCTCTCACACACAATTCCTGACACCAAACTGGGGGAATTTGAAACATCAACAATCACAGCTAAGACTGATGACCCCTTTTGACAGATACTGCATGACTACCCGGAGTTCGTCCCTCAGACAACACAAGGGAAGCAGTCAGCTTTCTCCAGCAAGGCAATCGACCACTCCTAGGCGTACATGGAGAGGGAACAGCTCAGGTACCAGTAGTGTGATCCATGTAAATCCCTGTCTGTACCTGGTCTGTTGGTCTATGGCTAGGCCAGCTGCCTAGCACCAGTGAAGTACACAGCAGCCAAACAACACTTAGATACACAAGCTGCGACATCATTGCGAAAAAACAGTGACCCGTATTGTAATAAGTTTCCTTTAATTTATGTCTGTGGTCACAAACTTTTTGTTAACAGATTACCGGTTTTGGTCTTGAATGACCATCATCAGATTTGTTTCATAAAAACAAACCCCTCTTTCCACTTTCTCGGTGTTCTAATTTATATCGACCTGGTTGCCTGTTTTGCTTGCAATTCTTTTCCTTCTGCCTGTGCTCTTTCATCCTTTCTGGCATTTAGGTCCCTGTGTGAGGTTTGACCTCCACTTCTAAATTTTCCATTTTTAGTGTTAACCTTTTGGGCAAGAACTTTCTTCCTAGTGTCAATGGCGTGGATTCCTCCCCCCCCCCCCCCCTTTCCTTCCCCGCAGTAGCCACCCTGCAGCATGTGTAGCCAGTCCATGTGGTAGGGCTGTTATGTACGTATCTGGCTGAGCTCTCTGACAACGCAGGGATCACATTACTACTGATACCTGAGCTGTTCCCTCCCCATTTATGCCAAGGAGTGGTTGCTTGCCTTCCTGGAGCATCGGAACTCCCAGCAGTGGCCCCCAAGCCATGCGACCCTAGCTGTGGCTGGGTGGAGCCCTGTGGGGAGAGACCCTGATCGGAGTGGGTGGTATCAGGACAGATGCTTGCAAAAATCTGGTTGTTCTCAAATGGCCACCTCCCTCTGCGGGTCCGGGGGATAGAATAGGACCAAGGTATTACTGCCTGTCATACGAGGCAACTAAAAAAGAGTTTCACACATTTCCACCTTTATGTGATGGTCCCCTGTAGGGTTTGACCTCCATTCTCCAAAATTTTCCTGAAGAGCGAGCCACTTGGGGAAGGGCACCTAACAAGGTGCATCGTGTCCGTAGTGCATTGAGATCTTTAGCCCACTTTCTCATCGTCGCATTGCAATCCTGCCCATTCTCCATCTCTTGGGCGAGGACACTTTCCTGGGTGCGTTTTCCATCATGTACTATGCAGTGTCGATTTCTGCGTCGGCGATAACCGTGGACTTCTTTGCACCTTATATCCAGCACAGTAGCCAGTCCGTTGCGGCAGGGCTGCAATGTACCCTGTTGGTTGTAGCCCCCTGACCACACAGGGATCGCTCTGCTTATGCCTGCACTGTTAACTCCGCACGTATGCCAAGGGGTAGATGTCCATCCCCCCTGGGGCATCGGGACTCCCGGCAATGGCCATCCTGCCAGGCGCCCATTGCTGCAGCTAGGTGGCACCCGTGGGGAGGTGCCCTGGTCGGAGTGGGTGGCATCAGGGCGGATGAAACACGATGAAGGGTAGTCCATCATGTCTTGCTGGTGGTGAAAACGCCAGCAGTCTCTAAACGATCACAAGCTCAATTCAACGCACTGCAGTACAACCCCAAATCGTTCTCCTCCCTGGGATGAACGTCAGGCTAAGAATGGCTGCAGATATTATTTGCCCCGGTACCTTGTATGTTCGAGAGCTGATCAGGATTCTTTCGTGACAATGAAGCGTCAGTTTTTTGTTGAGCATTTAGAGGACAAGTTCGGAGAGGTGGAGGGCTTGTCCAAAATGAGATCTGGGTCAGTCTTGGCTAAACAGCATCCTCTGCCCAGTCACGGGAGTTACTCACTTGTGACAAGCTGGGAGATGTTTCTATAACCATCACGGCCCATAAGAGCTTAAATATGGTCCAGGGTATCATATTCCATAGAGACCTGCTTTTGCAGTCTGATAATGAGCTGCGCGCCAATGTAGAGGGGCGAGGTGTAAATTTCTTCCGGCGTGTCCACCAGGGTCCGAAGGATAATCAGGTTGCCACCGGTGCCTTCATCTTGGCCTTTGAGGGTGAAACGTTGCCCGAGAAGGTCAAGGTGATGGTCTGACGGTGTGATGTAAAGCTCTATATCCCTCCCCCGAAGCGGTGCTTTGAGTGCTGGAGGTTTGGCCATATGTCTTCCCGCTATACTTCCAGCATCGCGTGCTGAGATTGGGTATGCCCATCACATACCGATACTCCATGTGCCCCACCTCCCATCTATGTCAACTGCGGAGAGCACCATTCGCTTTGCTCGCCTGACAGCGGGATTCTCCAGAAAGAAAGGAAAATCATAGAGTAAAAGGCCCTGGACCGACTGACCTACACTGAGGCTAAGAGAAAATTTGAACGCCTGCATCCTGTGCATATGAAATCGCCGTACGCCGCTGCTACAACAGTTCTGGCGCCATCAGCTCCGCCAACCCAGGTCACTTCTCTGAGCTGGAAGACGACACCTGCCCCCTTGATGGTGGGGGGGCATTTCCCTCCCTGTTGCTCCTGCACCACCTACTTTAGGAACAACACCTCCACCCTCTCCCATCCATCGGAGACGTCTGTCCCCACTTCTAAGCTGGATAAGCTGCGCAGGCAATAAGTCAGTGGCAGCAGGTGACTGAGGTGTAAACTGCATCATTCAATGTTCCATGCCTTCCCACTCTCGCATGATGATATCATCCTCCCTTCCCCGGAGCACCTCATGGCCTTCAAACGGCTCCGTGCCCATGTTCACTGCCTTATCAAACAACTGAAAGAGTGTTGGGAGAGATACGTCTCCACCATTGGGTGCCACATGTCACCTCCCCAAGTCTGGGCAAAGATCAAACGTCTTTTTGGGTACCACGCTCCGACAGCTGTCCCTGGTGTTACAATAAATGGCGAGTTATATACTGACACAAACGTGATTACCGAGCACTTTGCTCGACCCTCTGCGTTGAAGAATTACCCCCCCCCCCCCCAGCCTTTAGCACACTCAAACAGCGGCTAGAAGGAAACGTCCTCTCATTCACTACACACTGCAGTGAATCCTACAATGCCCCATTTACGGAGTGGGAGCTCCTCAGTGCCCTTGCACATTGCCTCGACGCAGCTCCTGAGCCTGATTGCATCCACAGCCAGATGATTAAACATCTCTCATCTGACTACAAGCAACATTTTCTCGTCATCCTCAACCAGATCTGGTGCGATGGCGTCGTTCCATCGCAATTGCGGGAGAGCGCCATCATTCCAGTGCTAAAACCTGGTAAAAACCCACATGATGCGGATAGCTATTGGTCCATCAGCCTCACCAACATTCTTTGTAAGCTGCTGGAACATATGTTATGTCGGCGGTTGGGTTGGGTCCTGGAGTCACGCGGCTTGTTGGCTCCATGTCAGGGCGGCTTACGCCAGAGTTGCTCTGCCACTGATAATCTTGTGTCCATCGAGTCTGCCATCCCAACAGCCTTTTCCCGATGGCAACACCTGATTGCTGTCTTTTTTGACGTATGTAAAGCACACGACACGACTTGGCGACATCGATCCTTGCCACATTGTATGAGTGGCGTCTCCAGGGACCACTCCCGATTTTTATCCAAAACTTCCTGTCGCTCCATACTTTCCGTGTCCAAGTTGGTGACTCCCATAATTCCATCCATATCCAGGAGAATGGAGTCCTGCAGGGCTCTGTATTTTGTGTGTCTCTCTATTTTTAGTGGCCATTAACAGTCTAGCAGCAGCTGTCGGGCCCTCCGTCTCACCTTCTCTGCATGCAAATGACTTCTGCATTTCGTACTACTGCTCCAGTGCTGTTGTTGCTGAGCGATGCCTCCAGGGAGCCATCCACAAGGCGCAGTCATGGGCTCTAGCCCACAGCTTCCAGTTTTCAGCCACAAAGTCGTGTCTCATGCACTTCTGTCGGCGTCATACTGTTCATCCGGAACCCGCACTTTACCTTAATTACAATCCACTCACTGTAGTGGAGACATATCAATTCCTAGGACTGGTTTTCGACGCTCAATTGACTTGGCTCCCTCATCTGCGTCAGCTTAAGCAGAAGTGCTGGCAGCACCTCAATTTCCTCTGTTGCCTGAGCAACACCAATTGCAGTGCAGATCACTCTACACTGCTGCAGCTCTGCAGAGCCCTTGTACCAATCCCGAATTGACTATGGGAGTGTGGTTTATGGTTCAGCATTGCATTTATTCGATTCTGTGCACCAATATGGGGATTGATTAGCAACAGGAACTTTTAGGACGAGTCTGGTGACCAGCGTACTGGTGGAGGCTGGTGTCCCTCCATTGCAGATGAGACGTGCGCAACTGCTCGCCAGTTACGCAGCACACATTCATAATTTCCCTGAGCATCCGAATTACTGTCTCCTTTTCCCGCCCGTGGCAGTCCACCTCCCGCGTCGGCGGCCCAGATCGGGGCTAAAGATTGCGGTTTGCGTGCGGTCCCTTCTCTCCGAACTGGAGTCCTTCCCTTTACCATCTCTACTTGCTGGTCCTTTCACATATGCCTCCATGGTGTATGCCTCGGCCACAGCTTCGTCTGGACCTTTTGCATGGCCCTAAGGACACCGTTAACCCCACCGCTCTCCGCTGTCACTTCCTTTCAATTCCTGATGTGTTCCAGGGCTCTAGAGTGGTTTACATCAATGGCTGAATGGCTGATGGTCGTGTAGGCTTTGCATATGTTCATGGAGGACATATTGAGCAGCACTCTTTGCCAGTTGGCTGCAGTGTTTTCACTGCAGAGCTGGCGGCCATATCTCACACTCTCGAGTACATCTGCTCATGCCCTGGTGAGTCATTTCTCCTGTGTACTGACTCATTGAGCAGCCTACAAGCTATCAACCTGTGGTAGCATAAATTCCAGAGTCCATATATGCCCTGGAACAGTCCCGCCATTCCGTGGTGTTTGTGTGAACCCCAGGACACGTTGGAATCCCCGGCAACCAGCTTGCTGACAGGCTGGCCGAACAGGCAACACGGAAGCAGCTTCTGGAGATAGGCATCTCCGAAGCTGACCGGCGTTCTGTCTTACACTGCAGGGTTTTCTGGCTTTGGGAGACGTAATGCCGTAACAGCACGCCGAACAAACTGTGTGTCGTCAAGGAGACTATGAATGTGTGGAAGTCTTCCATGCAGGCCTCTCGCAGGGAATCAGTTTTCCTCTGCCATCCCGGCATTGACCATACATGGCTAACGCATGGTTACCTACTACGGCGCGAGGAGCCACCTCAGTGTTGCTGCGGCTCCCACTTTTAGCCACTCTGCGGCAGACTTTTGACTTTCCCAGCACCCTGCCCTCGGTGTTGGCCGACAATGCCTCCACAGCAGCTTTAGTTTTATGTTTTATTCGTGAGAGTGGGTTTTATACTTTTATCTAGGTTTTAGCATGTGTCCTTTGTCCTTCTGTGTGCTCCACCCTAGTGCTTTTAGGGTGGTGGCTTTGATGTATTGCCAAGTGGCTGACTTTCCCTTTTTATTCACGTGGTTGGCCAGCCACTGTATTCTGCTTTCATGTTTTACTCTCTTCTGTTTGTAGCATCTCTCTGTTGTTTTCTTGTCCTCTTTCGTTCCTTTCAGTGTTCGCTGCCTTCCCTTCGTTCTTGTGGCTTTTCCTTTTTTCTGTTTTGTGTTATATGTTTTGTCTGTTTTATTCTCACACTTGTGGCATTGTTTTATTAGGAACAAGGGACCGATGACCTCATAGTTTGGTCCCTTCTCCCACCTCTAAACCAACCTACCAATCAACCAATCAACAATCAAACAGCCGTATCTTTGAATGGTGAAAAATCATTGAATGCTGCTGCGTATGACCCGGGCAGCCTTCTCTTCTCTGGCTACGCCACGGGAGTAAGGCCAGGCTCTTCATCTCGAGATGAAACTTTCCCCGCTACCTGATCTGTGCTAGGACAGATGAGGACATTCACTGCCACAAAGCCATTGTTTTTTGTGAAGAATATAGAGGATAAGTTTGGTGAAGTGGAGTCTCTCGCTAAGATGTGGTAAGGCTCCCTGTTGATCAAAGCTGCTTCTGCCACCCAACCTGCATCTCTTCGTGCTTGTAATCGTCTCGGCAATGTCCCTGCGGCTATTACCCCTCACCAATCTGTGAATACGGTCCAGGTGTGATTTTTTTTTTTTTTTTCCCATAAGGAATTCATCCTGCAATCTGATGAAGAACTCCAGGTTAATCTGGAGCACTGCAGTATTAATTTTGTTCGACATATACAGAAGGGTCACAAAGACAGCTACACTGATCCCAGCACCTTCATTCCGACTTTTGAGGGGGATACCCTCCCAGAGAAGGTCAAGGTTATGTACTACAGATGTGACGTAAAGCCGTACGTACTACCACCCACGAGGTGGTCTCTGTGCTTACATTTTGGACATACGTCTTCCAGCTGTACGGCGGACCTTCGGTATGGTGACTGGACAACCAGTCCGTGAGGGAAGCCCCTGTGTTCTGCCACACGTGTGTCAATTGTCACGACCGCTACTCCCCTCGCTCACTGGATTGCCCAGCTTACAAGAGAGAAATTAACTGCAAGAGTACAAGTCACTGTATCACCTGTCTTATACTGAGGCTCACCAAAAATATGAGATTCCACCCAGTGTCACATTCCTCAACTATTACTCCATTACATCCTTTCCCCTCCTACCTCTTCCTTATCCCAATTCTGCCCCCCCCCCCTCTCCACTCCCGCTCCCCTGCAGTTCCAAAGACCTCCAGTCCAGGAGCCACTCCCCCTCCCCATCCGGAGAAGTGCCCCCCCCCCCCCCCCCTCCTTCGTTCTTCGGCACGTGCCGATGATGGGGGTCCCCAACAGGATCCCTCTCTCCAGTATCTCTGACCAGAAGCCTCCTACCACAACTCAGCCACGAAACGCACAATCTGTGCGCCCCGAGGTAGCCTGGTCTCTTTCGGTTCTAGATCTTACAGACGCCTGCAATCCTGTGTGCTGCCCTCCTCCACCTCCGAAAGAGAAGAAGGAGAAACTTAAGTCTGAAGGCCGAGTGACACAACCTCCTCGTGGTGTCTTTATGTCTAACTTGGCCTCTTGCCACACGATCGTCCAGTGGAATTGCAGTGGATGCTATGGTCACCTGTGGGAAATACAACCTTTTCCGATGTCATTAGTGGCTAGATCCCCCTTCTGTCTCCTCCTTGGGCACTTAAATGCCCACTACCCTCTGTGAGGGAGAGCCACTTCAACAGGTAGGGCCTCCTAATCGACCGACTTATTAAAGGCTTTGATTCGTGTCTCCTCAATGATGGTTCCCCTACCCACGTTAGTGCAGCTCAATGCACCTTTACTGCTGTTGATCCACACTCACCTCACCTGCTCTCGTGGCTTCCCCATATTGGTAATACCACGATGATCTTTGTGACGGTGCCCACTTTACAGTGATTCTATCATTTTCCTGCTGCTGCCAGGCAGACAGGCCCCCATGTTGGGCATTCCGCAGAGCTAATTGGCTTTTATATATGTCTGCTGTGCACTTCGACACATCCCTCTCGAATTGCATTGACGTGGTTGTGCGAGACGTCTGTGCTGCTGTTCTTCGTGCTACTGGCACTGCTGTCCCCCTATCCACAGGTCCTCGTCGTCGTCAACCGGTACCGTGGTGGACCGGGGATGTAGCAGTCACTGCCCAGGACCGCTGACGGTCACTGCAGTGATTTAAATGACATCCTTCATAGACCAGCCTCCTCACTTTCAAGTGTCTCAGTGCTAAGCCTTGTTACCTTATTAAGTGGAATAAAATGAATGCTGGGAGCACTATGTTTCCTCCCTGGGGCCATAGCATCAGTTAGCTGTCCAGGGTCTTAACCTCCAAGATGGTCTGTGCACTGATCCATTGGTCCTGGCAGAACACCTCGCAACACTCTTCGTGACAGCCTTGGAGTCCCCTTCCTAACCTCCTGCCTTTCTCTGGCAGAAACACAGAGTTGAACAGACCCCTCTCTGTTTCATGCCGCACCGTGCTGAACCAGTCACAAAATGGGAATTCTTGCAGGCTCTTACCCCTTCGTGTGATACGGCCACAGGACCGCATAACATCCACAACCAGAAGCTCCGACACTTGGATGTTCTCCGCATTTGGTTCGTGGATGCATTCCCATCAGAATGACAACAGTATTGTTATCTCCATCCTTAAGCCCGGGAAGAACCCAACTTCTCTCTACAGCTACTGCCTGATTAGCCTGACAAATGTACTTTGTAAATTGCTCAAGAGGATGGTTTAGCTTCAGCTTATGTGGGTACTCAAATCTTGGGGCCTTTTGTCCCCGTATCAGAGTGGTTTCTGGGAAGGACCAGTACATTTTAGTTACCTTCCATGACTGGGCCTTCTGTAGCTCCCTTCAGACTTATCCCCGAGTTTTTATCTCAATGGCTCGTCTGGGTTTTTGTTGGCACTGCACCCAGTGCCCATCGGATTCAGGAGAACGGTATCCCCCTCGTCAAACTCTTCCTCATAGCCATCAATGGGCTTTTAACTGTGTTGGGCCTGTCGTTAGCCCAGTGTTGTACCTCGACAATTTTTGCATCTGGTGCAGCTCCCTCTCGTTTACATATGCTGAGTACCGGCTCCAAGGCGCCACCCGACAGGCCTCTGCATTGGCCGTCTCCCACGACTTCGTTTTCTCTCTCCAAAATGCAGGTTATGCAATTTTGTTCTTGACCTGCAGTACACCCCGATTCAGAACTTAATTTAGGCGACTAGCTCCTTGATGTTGTAGCACTGCCCTGTTTCTTGTGCCTTATTTCTGATAAAAAGTTGATGTGGCTGCCCAATATTCACCACCTAAAGACTACATGCTTACAGAAGCATAATGCTCTCTGCCTCCTGGCCAACACATTTTTGGGTGCAGACCATACCACTGTTCTCCATCTTTACCGTGTTCTGGTCTTGTCCAGACTAGATTATGGTAGTCAAGTTTATGACTCAGCGGCTCCTTCCACTCTGCAAATACTTGCCCCTGTTCATCACAGTGGGGTGCGTCTGGCTGTTGGTACCTTTTTCACTAGTCCCATTGACAGTCTTCCTGCAGAAGCGTGGCTTCTCCCTCTGCAAATACGACATAGCCAACTCCTGGTTTCTTATGCAGTCATTTGCCAGTTTCCCTATTCAACCATCCCATGTACTCTGTCCTCCTTGCAAATGAGGGATGTCTCTCTCCTGACAACTGCCCTCAGGTTGGAATGCATCTCACTTCCCACTGTCGGGATCTCCATCTCCATTTGCCGGAATGCGGCCCGTGTATTTCCTCCCATATCCCCGTTTGTATGGTGCTTAGACCACAGTTTAGGGCTAACCTATTTCAGGGTCCTAAGATCTCTGTTGTCCCTGTGGTATTCCAGTGGTCTTGTACGTGTCATCCTTAGAGTTCCAGGGTGCCATCGTCTTCTGCACAAATGGTTCTAAGATAATAACTAAAGTGGAATATGCTTTCACATCTCCTACTGGCTGAGAACACCATTTATTTCTGGGATTATGTAGTGTGTACACCGCAGAACTTCTAGCCATTCACAGAGCCCTCCATTTTGTTTCTCAGGCCTCCCTTCACAGTGTTTTAATTTGTACCGACTTAATGAGCAGCCTGCAGGCTATCAACCGATGCTACTCTTGTCATTCTTTGGTCTCTGATGTCCATGGCAATCTCTCTGCCCTTGTCTTCCTCTGGGTCCCAAGTCGTGGGCATCCCAAGGAATGAACTGGCTGACTGTTTGGCTAGAGAAGCAGATCTTACCCCCCATTCCCTTTCATGATTCCAGCTGCGGATATGCTGATCTCTGTCAAATCTCTCTTTGCCCAAAAGTGGAACGACAACTTGTGCGCTACTGCTCACAGTAATAAACTCGGCACAATCAAGGAGTCTACTGCGGTTTGGCGGTCTTCCTTCCGCTCATCTCAGAAGGAGTC
This sequence comes from Schistocerca serialis cubense, assembly GCF_023864345.2. Classification (NCBI taxonomy): domain Eukaryota; kingdom Metazoa; phylum Arthropoda; class Insecta; order Orthoptera; family Acrididae; genus Schistocerca; species Schistocerca serialis. The sequence goes on from NC_064639.1 coordinate 56,768,411, forward strand.
GACTGTTTTATGCCGTCTACAGATTGGTCATACAAGGCTCACCCATTGTTTCCTCCTGTGTAATGAACCTCCTCCATGATTTGATTTTGGAGCCAGACTGACAGTATCCTACATTGTTGGAATGTCCCCTTCTTTTGGCCCTTCATGCTAAGTATAGTATTCCAGATTACTTAATTTTAATATCAGCAGACGATTCAGAGATGGTTGAACTGGTCCTCAGTTTCCTCTGTGGAGGTGGTTTTTATTTCCAGGTATAAGGTTTCGCTTTCCTCCTGGAACAAGGGAAGGGTGATAGTGGTTGGGACCTATCTTCATGTCTTCTCAGCCTGGGACCCCACGGCCACTCTCCCATGGAAAGGCTGCTCCTTTTCCTTCCGGTTTTTAGATTTGGTCTCACCTTTTATGCCTTTTACTGTGTGTGTTTTACTTCATTATTTTATAATATGACTCCCCTGACTGGATCCATCCATTTTTAGCAGACCCCCTGTTTCTTCTGTGAGTAACTTCAGAACCGCGGGACTGATGTCCTCGCCATATGGTCACGTAAACCCTCTCCATTAATTAATCAACAATCAGTCAAAGATGGTACCCATGACCTTGTGGTGATTTCAGGGCATTAAATGCCACGACAGTGCCAGACCGTTTCTCAGTCCCAAACATTCGAGACTTTTCGGGTATGCTACAGGGCAGTGCCATAGGTTGTGATAAGGCGTACTCCCAGATCCTGATGGCTCCCTGTTATATTCCAAAAACAATTATTATAACATCTGGGCTATTTGAATTTCAATTTAAGCCATTTGGGTTATGGAATGCTGCGCAAACATGGCTGCAATTCATGGATGAGGTCTTACGTGGATTAAACTTTTTCGCCTATATCGATGATATTTTCATGTTCTCATGAGACGAGGAAGAACACAAGAGATGTTTACAACAATTGTTCTGTCGTTTACAGAAATTTGATGTCCTTTTAAACTCTGACAAATGTACATTAGGATAAAGCAAGATCAAATTCCTGGGTACGAGGTAACAGCAGAAGGTATAAGAATCCTTCCAGCACGTATACAAGCAACAGTAAATATGCCTCAACCAGAAACATACGAAGAGCTGCATCATTTCTTGGGATTGATAAATTTTTACAGATGTCACTTACCAAATGTTGCTGAGATTGAAGAGCCCGTTAATGCAGTGTTAGCAGGGAAATGTACAAAATGGTAAACATCAGGTGCTGTGGCCACAGCAGATGACAGGAGCTTTCTCTAAACTCGAGGGCTTAATTGGTGTTGGCTACTCTGTTGTCATCAAAGTCATAGTGCAAGGCTGACTCTAATGGTTGATGCAAGCCAGAGCTCCATAGGTGAACAATACAGCAGTAGTTAGCAGGGATATATCAGCCATTGGCATTCCTTTCAGGAAAGCTCAAGCCAGCTCAGACTTTGTGGCCAGCTATTGATATTGCGTTATTGGCAATGTAAAAGTGATAAAATTTCCGCACAGATTTAGAGAAAAGACCTTCTCTATTTGTACAGACCACCGCCCAGTAGTCAACGCCTTTGAGAAGATCCATCAAGAGTGTTCCCCATGTTGCTTCAGACATTTGTAATTCATAGGACAACTTAACCAATGGACTGAAGTCACATCAATGGTTATGGCAACATTGTGGTGGACTCTCTGTCAAGAACATGTACAGTAATTCAAGTAATTTCATGGCTAGCTATTGCGTTGCCACACTGCGTTGAAGAACTGCAGAGATTAAAGGAAAACAAAAATTCGTTATGAATTAAAAGAAATTTACATACCTGCCATGCAGGCAACATTGTAAAGTGACACAGCATGCAGTCAGATTAGCCCCTACATTCCTGAACAATACCTTAAGATCATATTTCACACAGTTCACGGCCTTTCACATCGAGGAATCCACCCATTGGCACGTGCAGTTACTCAGCGTTTTACTTTACCGAACGCCGACAGTGATTGTTGACAACTGGCAAGAGAATGTTTGCGGTGTCAACAATGTAAGGTTGGACAGTATGCATTTGCACCCATTGGTAGCATCAGTACTTCAGCAAAAAGATTTATCCATATACATGTAGACATCGCAGAATCATTAACCTTGTCTAAATGATATAGGTACCTACTTACAATTAACCACTCTACATGTGGACTAGAAATGAACATCTCAGCAGGGACAGTGGCTAGGAACTTTCCAGTGTGTGGATCACCAGATTTGATGTCCCAACCACAGTGGCAACCAGCCAGGGATGTCAGTTAAGTATGAACTTTTTTCAGAGCTTAAGAGACTATGTGGAAAATCCCATTTGCAGAACTACAAGCTGTCATCCTGCCAGCAGTGACATGGTAGTAAGTCTCCATAGAACTCTTAAAGCTGCACTCATGTGTCACTATGAGACATGGACCGAAGGTTTGGGGATAGTGCTGCTTGGGTTGCGAACAGCTGTTAAAACGGATATCAACCTAGCACCAAGTTAATCGGTTGTTGGTCAGCAGATTCGTATTCCTGCCAATTTAATTGAGAAACAAAATACAATGATACCCTCAGCTAGCGTGCTGCAAGGGCTTTACAAAAATTGTGGTGTTCAGTGCAAAAACTTTATCCGCAGGCTCCTCTGCATCACGCTACAATACCTGTACTTAGTCGTAAAAATATTCATCAGTGTTCACATGTGTCGTTATGAGTAGATGCAATCAAACCACCGTTGACAGACATGTGTGGGAACATACCAAGTTGTGAAGTGTAAGACACATACTTTTGTTATAGAGCAAGAAGGCAGGGCCACAACAATCTCTATAGTGGGATGAAAACTAGCGTATATGGCAGAGGAGGAGGAGGAAGAGGAGGAGGACACAGTGCAGCCTAAAACACCTGACTATGCAGCGGGCTTTACAAATGAGAGGAAAAGTAGTTCACAGGCATGTGAGAAGAAAGAGGACAAGCAGCCAGTTGAGTACGCAGTCCAGGCGGAATATAGAATGTGGACAGGAAGAACAGTCATACCTCGGTGTCCCTACACTCCAGACTCCTCTGCAGCCAATCCCTCGCAGCCACAGGAACAGCAAAAAAAAAAAAAAAAAAAAAAACGTGGGCACCTGCTGTGGTACCTTGTGAGACACCTCGATAAACAACAGGACAGTGCAGAGAAGTGTTCTCCCAAGCTGGACACCGCCTTTATCATACATGACCAGAGGTTCCAGGTGCACCAGGGTTTCAGAAGATTTTTATGATCAGAAGAGAAGAAACAGCAGCCACAGTCTCCAGACAATCATCACAAAATGGTATCTGCATGCCCCACATTGGAAAAGGGGGCCTACTATGGTGACTTTATTCTTTGTGGTTAACTGGTTATCATAGCTTAGTGTTTATCAGAGTAGTAATAAAGATTTGGTTTTTTGGGTTAGACATGAACCTATTAATCCAGGTATTTCGGAGAGTAGTGAGCAGCTACTATACGTTTAAACACTTGTCTGGTATCTCCTCTAGGCTTGCAGTTATTTCTTAATTAGTGTTGTTTGCATCTTAAATTTGCAGAACACCATTCTTCAGTAAATTATATACTTGCAACACTCCATGTTTTATCATAGTAACTCACCACAGGACTTCGTATTCTATTCGGGAGTAAATATAAACTGCCAGTTATAAAACAGTTCTTTTTTTTCCCCGCTAGCTTTTTGCAGTGCTGTATGGATATAAACTTCATTGTAAATTGTATTACAGAACGCAAACGAAAAACAAATCATTTTAAAGTCACCACATAACAAAGTATTAGGGTGCTTTGAGTTGTAAAGTCTAGTTTCAAAATAAATATTGTGCGAAGGACTGCTTTCTAATTTTGCATTCCTTATCTGGGAAGGATATTGTAAGACAATTGCCCTAAGTACAATAACCCTATATGTGCACTCCGAACATGACGCAGTGCTGTACATGGTCACGTGATGCCCCACTACAGATGGAATTTCAAACAGAAATGCGATGTAAGATGTATGAACAGAGCAAACACAAAGCACGGGCATCCTTCGTCATTGTATCAGCACATGTGCAGTAATGCTTCATTTTTAGTGCTCTCTTGCAACTGCTCAGACGAACCCACTTCATCGGAAATTATTGCAAACTGCATTTTCCTTTTATGGAAGGTGAATTATGTTACATGTGAGAATGTGTGATGAATTTCTTCCTTTGACTCTTAACAATTTCAGGACTTAACCACTTAGAAAAATTTCAAGCCCATAAGACCAGACATGTATGTCATTATTTAAAATTTTACTGGGACACTTATGTTTTATATGTCTTAAAGGGTAACACATGCAAAGAAGACATAAGTGTAGCTTTCCTTGTAGCTGTGCTGTTGTTGTTGTGGTCTTCAGTCCTGAGACTGGTTTGATGCAGCTCTCCATGCTACTCTATCCTGTGCAAGCTTCTTCATCTCCCAGTACCTACTGCAACCTACATCCTTCTGAATCTGCTTAGTGTATTCATCTCTTGATCTCCCTCTACGATTTTTACCCTCCACGCTGCCCTCCAGTGCTAAATTTGTGATCCCTTGATGCCTCAAAACATGTCCTACCAACCGATCCCTTCTTCTAGTCAAGTTGTGCCACAAACTTCTCGTCTCCACAATCCTATTCAATACCTCCTCATTAGTTACTTGATCTATCCACCTTATCTTCAGCATTCTTCTGTGGCACCACATTTCGAAAGCTTCTATCCTCTTCCTGTCCAAACTAGTTATCGTCCATGTTTCACTTACATACATGGCTACATTGCATACAAATACTTTCAGAAATGACTTCCTGACACTTAAATCTAGACTCGATGTTAACAAATTTCTCTTCTTCAGAAACGATTTCCTTGCCATTGCCAGTCTACATTTTATATCCTCTCTACTTCGACCATCATCAGTTATTTTACTCCTCATTTCCTAATCTAATTCCCTCAGCATCACCCGATTTAATTTGACTACATTCCATTATCCTCGTTTTGCTTTTGTTGATGTTCATCTTATATCCTCCTTTCAGGACATTGTCCATTCCGTTCAACTGCTCGTCCAAGTCCTTTGCTGTCTCTGACAGAATTACAATGTCATCGGCGAACCTCAACGTTTTTTACTTCTTCTCCATGAATTTTAATACCTACTCCGAATTTTTCTTTTGTTCCCTTTACTGCTTGCTCAATATACAGATTGAATAACATCGAGGAGAGGCTACAACCCTGTCTCACTCCCTTCCCAGCCACTGCTTCCCTTTCATGCCCCCCCCCCCGACTCTTATAACTGCCATCTGGTTTCTGTACAAATTGTAAATAGCCTTTCGCTCCCGATATTTTACCCCTGCCACCTTTAGAATTTGAAAGAGAGTATTCCAGTCAACATTGACGAAAGCTTTCTCTAAGTCTACAAATGCTAGAAACGTAAGTTTGCCTTTTCTTAATCTTTCTTCTAAGATAAGTCGAATGTTAGTATTGCCTCACGTGTTCCAACATTTCTACGGAATCCAAACTGATCTTCCCCGAGGTCCGCTTCTACCAGTTTTTCCATTCGTCTGTAAAGAATTTGCGTTAGTATTTTGCAGCTGTGACTTATTAAACTGATAGTTCGGTCAGACTCTTCACACAGTATCTTATCTCCCATTTCGTCTTCATCTACATCCTCTTCCATTTCCATAATATTGTCCTCAAGTACATCGCCCTTGTATAAACCCTCTATATACTCCTTCCACCTTTCTGCCTTTCCTTCTTTGCTTAGAACTGGGTTGCCATCTGAGTTCTTGATATTCATACAAGTGGTTCTCTTTTCTCCAAAGGTCTCTTTAATTTTCCTGTAGGCAGTATCTATCTTACCCCTAGTGAGACAAGCCTCTACATCCTTACATTTGTCCTCTAGCCATCCCTGCATAGCCATTTTGCACATCCTGTCGATCTCATTTTTGAGACATTTGTATTCCTTTTTGCCTGCTTCATTTACTGCATTTTTATATTTTCTCCTTCCAGCAATTAAATTCAATATTTCTTCTGTTACCCAAAGATTTCTATTAGCCCTAGTCTTTTTACCTACTTGATCGTCTGCTGCCTTCACTACTTTATCCCTCAGAGCTACCCATTCTTCTTCTACTGTATTTCTTTCCCCCATTCCTGTCAATTGTTCCCTTATGCTCTCCCTGAAACTCTGTACAACCTCTGGTTCTGTCAGTTAATCCAGGTCCCATCTCCTTAAATTAGCACCTTTTTGTAGTTTCTTCAGTTTTAATCTACAGTTCATAACCAATAGATTGTGGTCAGTCCACATCTGCCTCTGGAAATGTCTTAAAATTTAAAACCTGGTTCCTAAATCTCTGTCTTACCATTATATAATCTATCTGATACCTTTTAGTATCTCCAGGATTCTTCCAGGTATACAACCTTCTTTTATGATTCTTAAACCAAGTGTTAGCTGTGATTAAGTTATGCTCTGTGCAAAATTCCAAAAGGCAGCTTCCTCTTTCATTTCTTCCCCCCAATCCATATTCACCTACTATGTTTCCTTCTCTCCCTTTTCCTACTGACGAATTCCAGTCACCCATGACTATTAAATTTTAGTCTCCCTTCACTACCTGAATAATTTCTTTTGTCTCGTCATACATTGCATCAATTTCTTCATCATGTGCAGAGCTAGTTGGCATATAAACTTGTACTACTGTAGTAGGCATGGGCTTTGTGTCTATCTTGGCCACAATAATGTGTTCACTCTGCTGTTTGTAGAAGCTAACCCGCACCCCTATTTTTTTATTCATTATTGAACCTACTCCTGCATTACCCCTATTTGATTTTGTATTTATAACCCTGTAATCACCTGACCAAAAGTCTTGTTCCTCCTGCCACCGAACTTCACTAATTCCAACTATATCTAACTTCAACATATCCATTTCCCTTTTTAAATTTTCTAACCTACCTGCCCGATTAAGGGATCTGACATTCCGCGCTCCGATCTGTAGAATGCCAGTTTTCTTTCTCCTGATAACGACGTCCTCTTGAGTAGTCCCCGCCCGGAGATCCGAATGGGGAACTATTTTACCTCCGGAATATTTTACCCAAGAGGACGCCATCATCATTTAATCATACAGTAAAGCTGCATGTCCTCGGGAAAAATTACGGCTGTAGTTTCCCCTTGCTTTCAGCCGTTCGCAGTACCAGCATGGCAAGGCCGTTTTGGTTAGTGTTACAAGGCCAGATCAGTCAATCATCCAGACTGTTGCCCCTGCAACTACTGAAAAGGCTGCTGCCCCTCTTCAGGAACCACATGTTTGTCTGGCCTCTCAACAGATACCCCTCCGTTGTGGTTGCACCTACGGTACGGCCATCTGTATCGCTGAGGCATGCAAGCCTCCCCACCAACGTCAAGGTCCATGGTTCATGGGGGGGGGGGGGGGGGGGGGGGCTGTGCTATATTTATAATAATTTAAACCACGAACTTTTCGTATTTGTGTGTTCACACTGTTAAACAGTGATGTTGCTCTTGGCTGACATCGTGTGTCCTATATTCTGAATTTGGCTGGTGAGATCACATGATGGGAGTGACAATTGGCTAATAAAAGTGCATCTCAATCTCAATTTCAGTGCTTCTGAAACTAACATGCTGTGTTTGGTGGAATTAGTATTTATGTTTTTGTAATAGCAAAGTGCGCAGCTTATATGTTGCTGTGCATCGAAAGATCTTTCCAAAACATTCCTCTTGGCCCCCCCCCCCCCCCCCCCAAGGTGCCACTATACAAAACCTTTACCATTTGGAGGATTGATAAGTTTTACAGTTCCGAGGAAAAGCATACTGTTATTTAACACAGAAAATGTGTATTTTCACCCAGGAAAATGTGTATTTTATCAGGTTTTTTTTTACCTGCATAAACACTCAGCTAGATGAAATCCTTGCTATTTGCTTAAAGTTGTTGTACGAATGGGCGTATCGCCTATCTTGGCGGTTCTCTGAGTGAAAAGGTAGGGTCTGTATACAGTCTTGTTTGACATGGCTCAGAATACTTTAACCTCCTCAGAATCCCAAACATGTTAGACTGTTGTGTGTGGATTCCCTGTCTCTCATATGCACTTCGTGAGTTCACCCTTCACCCCAAAAAAAAGTGAGTGCATCACTGAAGATTAATTATTCTTCAAGGTCATTTTTGAGCTGGTTCTACATGTCGGAGCAAAACTACTGATGGCATTATTGGGTGCCATGGCGTATAACTTGGATGAGATGCAATCTGTACAGGTTCACTGTTAATCACTTACGAAGGATTTTGCATGTATTTGGCTATGGAATGTTCAGTATTGCAGTACCTTGACAGGTAGACCTTGTGGGGCTTTGCAGCAGACTCCTCCTACCTTCTGTACCATGTCGCTGTGCTGGTGTTAGCCATTGGTGTCTTTTGAAACTTGCCATGGGAAGCTGTTTGTACACTGATTGACAATGGGCAAATTCTAGCATACAAAATGCTTTTTGTGTCTGATCCACCACCAACTGCCAATGGTGCTGTGCTTTTCAGTGTTTTCCAAATTAACTTGCGAACACCAGACTAAAAAAACTTTGGTTTTTCTTTCACATACTATACTATTTGTTACCTTATATTTAGTGATCTACTGATTTTGATTTTTAAAAACGAATTATTCGTGGGCTTCATAATTACCCTATGCAATTTTTAAACCGAAACACTGTGTCTACACTCCCATTCTCATACAAATGGCACCTTGTTCTAGTTAAGACCTCAGTACCATCTTTTGAAGCAAAAAACAGTTGTGGAACGAAAACGAGATCTTCATATGTACAGGTTGCTTAGTAAAATTTCGCCCTCATTTGATAACCTTTATATTTAGCTGTACAAAACCTAGCTCCAGATTTCACTTCACTCCCTTATTAGCTTAAAAACTGTTGCAAATTTATAATAATACTTCTACAGTATGGCATGTATTTATTTATTTCCTTGTTTTTTCACAGGAAGGAAAAGTGGCAGTGACACAGGTTGCTAATCTGCTCCTCTGTCTGTATGCAAAAGAAGGTGTTGGATTTGGGCTTCTAAAAGAAAAAGCACAGGCACTTGCAAAGTACTTGGATGGACCACTGAAACAAGTTGCAACATCATAAATAAAATGGATTTCAACTTTGTTACAGCCAATTAATGCTTATTTATTTACACTGTAATTTTATATAATTAAAATACAAAGTGATCTCATAATGTTACAGTTCACACTTAAGTCATCAGTTATTAAGGCAAATTAGTTTTAATACTTGTATGGTTTTTATAATTGATAGTGCTACACAAATTTATTGTTGCTTCTGACATTGCTGATCGATATTCTTGTTTCGCGCCTTTGAGCAAATACATTTGAAGTATAATTGTACCACAAATACTTAATTAATAATTTACAATTGGACATCCCTTTTGTAAATATTTTTATCCTTCCCATGAACCTACAAGTGTGAATGCAGATGTAGTCCTTTAAGAACAAATAAATATGACAGGTAGTCCAGTTGGCAGGTACACTGTGGTGGTTCTGCCTGCTTTTATTTCTTTGTCGATTGACGAATGTCCTCGGTGTCGACGTACTGTGTTGCTCCAGTGACTGAAAAATGAGTTTGGATTCAGACAGTGACTACTGTAAATAATGTAGCCTACAGGTGTGTATTTCACCATACTTCAATTTCACTTTGCATGCCCCCCCCCCCCCCCTAATCCGCCCCCCATCCCCCCAATTATACACAGTTATATGGCCAGTGCACCTTCGGTAAGCCTCATTAATAGTTAGCAGGCGAAACTCCACACACTGCTACAATAGTTTCTTGTTGGACACTTACGCTTAAAGAATAATCAGGTACATATGGAGCAGACATTGTCATTGTTTTTACACACGGCCTAATTGTTTATCACTTGTTCCAGTGTTAATTTGAAGCATTGTTGTTGTCCTTACCAGCACAGGTTACTCGTCTGAAACTCGGCCATGGACTGACTGTCTCGTGACCAAAATTTGGGCCCTTACATATCATGACAATAATAGGTACTGAAACTGCACATTGTTCAAAGTTAAGTTTTAATTGTAATTTCTTGAAATTTAACTCATTATATTAACTGAATACATTGAAAAATTACATCCTTTCGACAGTTTCTTGTACTACAAGAGTTAGGCCAGATTATTTGTTTAAATCTTGAAATCAACACATATATATATAAAAACAAAGATGAGGTGACCTACCGAACAAAAGCGCTGGCAGGTCGATAGACACACAAACATACACACAAAATTCAAGCTTTCGCAACAAACTGTTGCCTCATCAGGAAAGAGGGAAGGAGAGGGGAAGACGAAAGGAAGTGGGTTTTAAGGGAGAGGGTAAGGAGTCATTCCAATCCCGGGAGCGGAAAGACTTGCCTTAGGGGGAAAAAAGGACAGGTATACACTCGCACACACGCACATATCCATCCACACATACAGACACAAGCAGACATTGAAATCAACATATAGTTACACAAACAATACTTTTGGCAAAACCGTTTAATTACTTTGGTATTAATGAAGGGCTGGACTTGCTAACATGTTTTTTAATAGAGCTAAATAGATCTTCCGAATGTTTACAATTAGTACAGAATTTATATTTGTTTGTATTTCGACAATAGAATTTAAGTTACGAAAAAATCACTGATTTCTCCCTATAACAAACAATACTAAGTAGGAATAGTAAAAATAAATTGGAAAAGTCAATTACATACATAAAAGTACACACACAATTAGATCTGGTGTTATATTCTGTAAAACTAAGGCCAATCTTTCTCTTTTGTAAAAATACAGCTTATACTCACACATGTTAATGTTAATAAAGTCAAATTAAAAAAAAAAAATGAATTTTAAGGAGGCAGATGACAAAAGAGGGGAATTAAAATTATCCCAGCTTTCTTACCAAATATCCAAATATCGTGAACTTTCAGTACTTGTATGTAGGTGGAGCATTGTGTAGAGTGAAAGATTCCCCCACCTCCCCTTAAGTACTCTGTACTAACCTTGAGGCAACTGAACCACAGTGAGATGTTGGCATCCACCCCCCCCCCCCCCCCCCCCCCCCGGCGATGCCATTGGTTAAGGTTTTCCCTTCATCGTAATCTCTTGACAGCTTTCTCTTCAAGGTTTGGCACAGGTGAATTATCACATACGTGGCCATAGTGTTTGCCAATTACAGAACACTGAAGTACTGCATTTTTGAAGCTACAGGCCTATGTGCTATACCCTTTCATACAGTTACAAGGAAGAATTTACAGTGCATTTTTCTTTGTTATGGGATCACTTGTTGTTAAGCTTGCAAGCCTGAACTGATGAAATCTGTTTGTTACCCAGCCATGTCTGTGCTTTATAGCTGGGTATGAAAAGAATAATACTGAGAGTTTCTTGACTTGGAATTTGGGTTTAACTACAGATCTGGAGCACTGTCAATGGCAAATATCTCCTCAGTCATCTATGAAGACAATAAGTCAACAGGCTTTGAGATAATGGTGTTCATTGTCATCACATTGGCATCTTTCACTGCCTAGTGAATCACAGTGCTCTTTGCTGCCATTTTACTCTTCAGCATTAAAATTAAGTTCTTTCCGTTTGTGTTGTTCGATAAAAATTTTTCTTGTAACACTAACAGGAGCAGTTAAAGAGGAGACTAATTATGTGGACAAGTTTAGTAAAATCTGTAGCTTTGGTGCTTTCGTTACAGGCATCGCTATATAACCCATCAAAAACAACTATGGCATTACATCCAAAGTGGTTTTTACCCATAGTCCACACAGATCTTGCACACTGCCTCAAACACAGGTGTTGTAGCCAGCTACTGAGCATTTGCACATACTAATATCCACTTATGCTCATATCAGACAATACTGACTTTTTACCCTGGCAGATACCATCCTCGGTAAAGACACACTTCGGAAAGAGTGCAAGTTCAACCTTATTCTTTCTTTCACATCCTCAAATTTTTTCTTGCACCATTATATTTGTGAGTTCAAGTGAAATAAGTTTACTTCTGTTTCCTGTGCTGAGTATCACTATCTCAAGGAATGGTGTGCTTTCAAGAAACATTGCCTGTGTGGGAAGGTGCCATATCTACATGTTGTTACGATGTTCGTGTCATACCTCAGTGATACTTGCTATTTGTTTAAAAATGTGGCGTAGGTATAACATACCCAAAGTCCATAGGCACAGCATACTATCAGTTACAGTGATAGTGAGATGGTGCACCGTGACTTTAGTGTCAGTAGCATCTACTCTATGGCCATATCTGATTGCATGCCTGACCAGAATTATCTGGTATAATAGATACTAATGTGGCATTCTGGCATGAATTTGTGAAATTCTGGAGGATTCATTTTGTCTTTTAGTCTGATTAGGTCCTTGTAGTAGAGATGTGCACATGGAGCATAGTTTGCAAGACCTGCTGCGAGTTTGTGAAATAATTCTTTTATACATTTAGCATACATGTTCGGGTCCCAAACCTGTTCACCTTTAATGAAGTTTTTCGTTGCAGCACATATATTGAAGTACTGAACCTGTAGCATAGCAGCAGGACCAAAAAATAAATAAAAATTATGTGAAGCAGCTCAGTTTTAACAGTAAATCGGGCAGAAATGGAAGGTTGAGGCAGGATGACAGAGGGCCTCCCAATGACACTGCCTGCAACGCTCCACGCTTGTGCCCTGCCATCACTATGTGAGCAAGGCACACAGACATACACAATGATGGTAAAAGCAGAGTATACTGTGGAATTACTATTACCTCTGCTTTGCTTATCATACACAATAGATTATTGTTGTGAAACATAATCTGATTGATTAAAAAGAAATACAGCATTGCAGATACAGGGATTATCAGCTTAGGTATCCTTTGCATAATAATTACCAAAAGAAATAGCATCAATCCTTGACACCTAATAGTTAAGCACTGCACATTGTTATATCAGTTTGCAGTTACAGTGTGGATGTACTGATAACATTTGGGGGGGGGGGGGGGGGGGGGGGAACCTCATCCACTTCATTTGTGTGCTGCGTGACTCACTACTTCGAGATGTGCCCAATAAACAGATTACAAATTGTGCTATATACTCAGAACAGCTCTATCTTCAGGTAGCAAATAATGCTATTTCTTGCTTCCTTGCTGTTTAAGTTTAGGCAGACTAGGCAGCTGCTTAGGGCTGTGGATTTTAAGCAGTTACTTATAATGTGTTACCGATTTTTAAAAACATTTCATTCACAACTCTTGGAAAGAGAATGTGAACTTTACTCACGATGAAATGGATATGAATAGCTTTGGCAGCAATCAGCTCACATTTCATGAACGGTCTTGTCAGGCACAGAAAAAGGACAGGTTTTGTTTTAATAATGACATCACGTCATGACAATATGACCATTATTCACTTTATTCAGTGTCATGCTTTCACATGTTGTATACATTAGGAAGGCTAATCTCATTGACTGTAATTAATCTTTGTGATGGGAGATGCCACTAACACAGTCATAGGAGTGTCAGCCCTTGACAATGTCCATTCAAACTCCAAATTCAAAGAAAATGCCACCAGTCATTCTAACAGCTGGTTACTGAGCTGGCTGTTCAGTTTGATTTGCTTTTGCTCTTTCAAGCACAGTTTAGTGTTTTTGATGTATATTTTAGTATTGATTAAAATGAGTGCATTGGGGGAAGGGTAAGTGGTTCTCGGTACCGGAAACTCTTAAAAGATAATGCAATAAAGAAGAATAAAATTCCGAGAAGAGTTCAAAAATCGATGTGTTAAATCGCACACACCCAGCTAGCTCTAGTTAGAGTTTAATAATGTGGAGTTAAGAATTTTATGAGCAGTATTGAAAACAGTGTAGCATGTGATGTATCTAAGTAAGACATTTCGGATATTTAGTATTTTATCCATCCTCTGCAGCTGTAGTCATAGATAGTGAAATAATAAACAACCAGTTGTGTAAAAGAAATTTAATTTCTTTACCAGTTTTGGGCACTTAGTGCTCTTCTTCAGAAGGTTGTACCTATAGCAGTATTTTAGAGATGCCATGAACCATTGTAATGGTACTTCGACTTCCGCAAAGTTATAATTTACGATCGTGCACGCAGAAGAGCGCTGCGCCAGCGACCGATTTTATAAATAATTTTTTTCTTTTTTACTTTTGCGTAGTTTTTTTGTTTTTAAGAACTAATGGATGTCTCTCTCTCTCTTGTCTTTATGTGAAAGACGTGTATTTTTCCGCGATGTGTTGAATGTGCTTTTCGGTGGAAATTAAAATTACATTACAAAGCGAGGTTGTTTCAATAGCTAATGAGGAGAAGATAATAAAAGGAAACACTACAATTGGCGTCCTGGTGACAGGACTTGCAATCTTCGGATTTGATACAAGTGCAGTTCGGATTTGATACAAGTGCAGTTACTATAAATTTTGGACATTTTATCTAATTTTAACCACTTAATAGCATCAGAAAATGAATTTGGACTAAGTCTCATTCATTTCAATTGTAATGTTATGTGCATGCAATTTACAATAATATTGTTTTCCCTGTTATTAATTTGTGTTAATTTTCATTTTCATGCTGAGGAAATTAATTTGGTAAAAAAAAAGGGAAAAGGATAACGTTCCATAAAATAATTTGCACGAACGCGAAAGAAAAATTTTGGATTGAAAACTGTATATTTGACGCTACATTTGCAACATAAGACTGAAAAAAAAAATTGCTGAGTACAGAAATTTACATTTTTTCCAGTTTCAAGCAGCCATCTGTACTTCCTTTATTCCGATCCATTTATTTCGAAATTATTTTTTCAAATTGTAGTTAAAATTGATTTACTACTATTATTGCAAATGATAAATGAAGAGCATATTCACAGTCATTTATTTGTGAGAGGGAAATTTCAGTACCAGTTTAATAATTCAATTTCTAATTAGAAATCATATAGAAATATCCATTTCCATAAGAGAAATTTCAGATTTCAACACATCATATTTCAAAAATAATTTTTTTACCATTGGAAAATGTTATTTGCAATTAATTACGAAAATCGCAAGATGGACGCTAGACGCGTAGAAATTGCTTCCGCGGACGAGCTTAGTGAAAGTGACACATTACAAAACATGTCCGATAGTCAAATGAATATTGAACTTAATAGGGAGGATGTTCAGGACATAATTTTACCGGATCGATTAAGACAACAACCCCTATATTTAAACAGATATAGAGGCGAATGGAGAGCGAGTACTACGCGACAAAACGTGACATTGACAACGTCAACTTCAGAACCAGACATCAATCAGACACGAAAAAATGACAAAACTAAGACACAGGACTCTGACATGCTCAACCAGATTCTGAAGTTACTTGGTGACCAAAACAGAAAATTTGACACTTTAGACAAAAGATTTGACGCTTTAGACGAGAAAAATGACAATTTAAAACGTGACATTGGAAATTTGACACTAAATTCGATGAACTGACACGGGACATAAAACAAAATTTTGAAAAACAATCAAGACAAATTGCCGACTTGACAGAAACCACCAGTAGTCTTGGAAGGAAATTTACTGACTTATCAGACAAGGTTACGAGACAAGAAAAGGTATTTGTGGAATTCAGTGACGAGACAAAAACTGACTTACAACAATGTAATGAGAAATCGTTAACAGTAGTTTTTGAACAACAGAAAACCAGTACCCAAGTTGACGAATTACGACAGTCACACAATTCCGTAAAAACAAACCAAGAACACTTAGACCTAACCATTACAGACCTTTCAGACAGATTAAATGATGTAACATTGGAGCAGAAATCCTTACAGGAAAAGTTAGAAAAGCTTGAAGACAGAGCAGATGTAGCATCTTTAAAGAATGACACAACTCTAGCAGAAAAACTTGTACATGAATGCAAATTATGTGATGATTATTTAGATGAGAAGTTTGAGACAATGACACAGATCATTTTAGATAAGACAAAGGAACAAATAAAGGCAGAAACATATAATATTCAGAAAGAGGTACGTAAACTTAAAGAGAATGTAATACCAAGTTCGTCAGTGATACCAAAACCCATAACAGACAACCAAAACATAAATGAGAATCATAATAATGCTAGACCCAGCACACAGCCGAAAATAGAATTACCAATGAGTGATACAAATCCCAAGGAACCATTTTCAATGCTACCACAAGATCAAAATTACTATCAGACATCACCACATACTATGCACAGTTTGACACAAAATACAGGACCCATAATACCATCGGGAGTAGCTGATGAAACATTAGTACGACATGGATACTTTCAGACATTTTCATGTGATGAGAAAGACAAAGTGCATCCGATTGTTTTCATCCGCTCTTTTGATGGTATTTTCCCGAGACATTGGTTAGAAGTCGACAAAATTCTATATGTTACAAATTTGTTACGTGGATGAGCAGCTAAGTGGGGAGCAGCAATTAAAAGACGATGTTTAACATTTGAACAGTTTGAACAAGCATTTCTTGAGGAATTCTGGTCGATCACAGAACAGCAAAGTTTAAAACTAGAAGTATACAATCCAGAAATTTGCAACCCGAAGAAAGAGACTTTACGACAATGCTTTGAACGCTACCTAGACAAAACATTATATTGGACAAAACCAGCAGATTTACCAGACGTAATTAGAACACTTAAAAGCCACTTACCATTTCCTTACCGTGATAAATTAATAGGAGTGTCCGAGGACAACATAAAGAATTTTTTCAGTTAGGTTGATGAGATAGATGTTGTTTACAGAGATGAGATCAGGAATTTCAATCAATTGTATCCGATCCATCCAAGCAATTCGCGTACTCACAACAGAAATGACAGAGGCTATTGGAATCTGCCTCCGACACCACAACAAAACACTCGAAGAAACAACTCGCACTACACTGGGACAAATCCATTCAATATTAGGAGAAACAACTCGCAGCATTGGCAAGGAAACAGTAATTATTACTATAATGGTTATCCGAACAGTAATTACAATCAGAACAATAACAGTTATATTCAAAATAACAACAGAAGAAGGAACCGAAATCATAGAGATCAAAGAAGAGAGGATAACAGGTACCATCCAGGATATTTTCAGAGAAACAACATCCAAACATGTATTGCAGGAATAACAGTAATGACAATACCAGTTACAGTCATGGGCGAAATAATGTATGGGAAAATCACAATGGACAACCGCCACGACACATGCAATACAGCAACCCTCAATTTGTACCTAACGGAACTCCCAATGCGACGCGGGGTAATGTCAACAACCAAACAGCTGATACTTGGGTGACGCGCACAGAAATGTAAATATTATTGAGTTGGGCAATGAACCCAACCCGCAGCAACAACCGAATTTGCCGGAAAACGAACGACGACCGAGCTAAGCGCTCGAGTTACAGTCGATAGGGAGCAGAGCGCAACGGAACCGACAAATTGTTTTCTCCGATATGATGACTGTAAGAAAATAGAAAAAGAATTATATCAGGATGTAGATTTTAATAGTACCAGTAAATCAGAGAAGATAATTAATATGATATACAGTTATGATGAGCCTACATTTAAGTTATACAGATACTTACAATCTAATGAATGCAGGTAAGTCTAGAAAGCAATGTGAACCATCCAATAGCTAATAAGATATTTGGTTATAGGAGGAGTTGCTATTGAGGCATATACACATTAGAGGAGGCATATACACATTAGAGGAGGCAGAGAACTGAACAGAATTATTTTCTTTAGGAGGCATGCGATAATAGTAATGTTGATATGACTGAATGAGATGAGTGAATGTAATTTTAGTTTAATAAGAGGACAAATAGTAATACGGAGAGAGGTAAATGGTATATAAGATGAGAGAATGGTATTATTATTATTATTGTTGTTGTTGTTGAAGTAAAAAGTAAGTGGTGATGAATAAGAGGTATATATATATATATATATATATATAATGCTGAGGAATAAGTATATGTTATTTTGTGAAGAATGAATAATGGATAGGTGAGAATGTTATGAGTAATTGAGAATATGTTGAGAGGAGAGAAACTAGATTTGAACGCTATATCACATGTACTCATGGAATACAGAATGAAAGTAGTGGAAAGAATATTATTTATTGAAAGATTGGTATGCCTGAGATAATAACTTATGTGGTGTCTTATATATTCTTATAACTAAAGGTGAAAGTATAGATTTATGTGGAAAGAATTATTTACAGCAGCCACTGTTGGAAATATACCAGAAGATTTAAATCTATAACACTTTATCACTAATCTAATGGGAACTTATAATGACATTTTTGGAGTTATGTAGGCTTGACACTTCAGATTGGAAGAATTATTTAAGAGAACATATTTAGCAGTCATCTAATGACATAATTAAAGCTCATCTACTGAACTGAACTGATGCACCATTAAATAGAAAGGAGAATAAGGAGAAAACAAAACGTCAGTCCTCTGTTGCGGCTCATACTCTCATCCCTTCCTTAGAAAAATTTATACATGTTGATGAAATATTTGACATTATATAATTCTTGATTATCTGACAGTATGGAGAGACATACACACACACACACACATTTATTTATGAATAGAATTTTACAGGTAACACAAGGTAAATACAGAATGGATATACAGCATGGAACGCAGCAGCAATTATCTAAGAAGATTTATTTATTTATTCAGTAAAACATTTGTTTATATTGCTTGATACTCATGAAAGGAAGGAGATGAACTACACAAACTTTATAGGAACATGATTGACTTGATATATATACCACACTGATGTACATACTTGTAGGATCCTAAGATATTTAGAGGGACACCACTCTTAGAAACGGTAATAGAGGGGTACCACTCTTAGAAACAGCAATAGTGGGGACACCACACTTAGAAACGGTATTAGGTATAGGAACTTTTACGTTATATTAAGTTAACATGTATTTTATTTATCATATTTTATTTTGTGTAGTCCACTGTAGGGGATGACTTTACTAGTATTTATGAAGTAGTTAGCAACCATCCCATGAACCTATCCTCCTGCAGAGGGCTGTCTTGAAGCTTGAAATATGTGTAAATTTTATTCCAGGAGGCAAGATGAATTTTAAGTTGAATATTCTAGCAAGTTGCCACAATTATCCTCAAATGTTGCAAGTGTAACGAGAAAAAAAAAATGAGCTAACAAATAAAATGTATATTTCAATGTGAATGTAATGTAATTCACATGTCAGCACAATGATATTGAATGTAACGTAAAAATTTACTATATTTTTCATTTAATTCTGTATATGTGCTATATGACAACAATGTAACTATCTCATGTAATGATTAATTGTAAATATTTGTATATTTATGTACTTACTATATCAAGAAATTTTTTTTAAGGAGATGTTAATGAGCTGCAAAGGAATTGTGCATGTAGCACATGATTCATATAAATGGAACTGAAAATGCAAAGAAGAAACCAACGTGATGGAACACTGGTCAAGAAACATTTACGTAGTGTCAATATGCTTTGAAGTGTATCGTGTTGTGGAAGCCGGCAGGTCTTCAGGTTGGTGTAAAAGACAAGCTCATCACCTGTCGTAGGCAGTGAGGTGTTTCCTGTGCCCTCATTGACCATTTATACCCCGGTAGACGCCACCAAAATTCGACTGCTGGAGATCACAATTTCGTGTTGACACATTGAACAAACTTTGGATTTTCTTCAAGTCACACGCAAGAGATCCAGGCAGTACACACACACTCAGAATCCGATACTACGTTTAAAGACATTGGAGCAATATAATAGAAACATTTATTGTTCGAATTAATTCCATTGTAAACACGAATCATGTGAACTGAATTCAAACGCTGTGCTAAGCAACGATAATACGCTGCAATTCCTAAAGAAGATACACACCAAAAAGACTGTATACAAAGACTGATATGCAAAGAGCATTGTGCTCAGAAATATTTTTTGTAATATGTAAATTTCTTATTTTCTCATATATGTATGTATCTATGTAAATTTTCTATACTGCCACGCTCGCTTGCGGAGCGTGCCAGTAGAGGAGGCTTTGTAATGGCACTTCGACTTCCGCAAAGTTATAATTTACGATTGCGCACGCAGAAGAGTGCTGCGCCAGCGACCGATTTTATAAATAATTTTTTTCTTTTTTACTTTTGCGTAGTTTTTTTTTGTTTTTAAGAACTAATGGATGTCTCTCTCTCTCTCTCTCTCTCTTGTCTTGATACGAAAGACGTGTATTTTTCCGCGATGTGTTGAATGTGCTTTTCGGTGGAAATTAAAATTACATTACAAAGTGAGGTTGTTTCAATAGCTAATGAGGAGAAGATAATAAAAGGAAACACTACACCATATGACCATGACATTTTGTTGCATGCAACTTATTGTTGGCACTAACAAATAATGCGATAGGTATAACCTTCTGAAGAAGGGTACAAAGTGCCTGAAACCGGTACAGTAATTATATTTCGTTTATGCAACTCATTGCTTACTATTTCATTATATTTCTGATATTAGGAACACTGATAATAGTACAGAAACTATCATTTCAGTTGATACAAATGACAGTAGTGATTCAATTTCTGATGATAACACAAACCAGATAATAAATTAATTTCTTCGTGATCAAGATCCTGTCACACAGAATGTAATTCGTGCAAGGCTATATGCTGACTTTCTGAGGTACTTATATAAAGATTGTCTTTTTCAAAGGAATGGTGAGAAGTAACATGGACTACTTTTAGTATACTCTTAAAGCACGGTTGGTGTAATTTGCCCCCCATGCTTATTGTTTAATGGAACATTGCAGTTTGCAAAACCTAATGAGAGAATTAATAACTGGAAAAACGGTCAGCCCCGTGACAAGTCAACTGAACATAAGAAATGCGGGATAACTAGTTAGAGGACAAATCACTAGGAGATTAGGTAGCAAAAATTTCAGCTTAAAGCAAAAGTAAGTTGCTTTGGTCAAAAACTTTCCATATAACGGCCGTCTTGCACGGGTTACAACTACAGGCTTGGGTCAAATTTAGAGATGGCACTACAGCAGAATTTGACCTTTTTCTGGCTAAACATATAGAAGTTTGTGGGGAAAAGGGAGGACATTATAATTTTGTTTCCAAATGTGTGCAGAATTTATATCAATTCTGGCAGAAAGAGTGGTGGAGTATAATAGATGAAGTGAAGGAAATTAAATATTTTTCCTCAATATTATACTCCAACCCCCAGCATACATGTGGATCAGATGTCTTTTTGTTGTAATTTATGAGGTATTTATCAAAAGATGGAATTCCCATTGGAAAAATGTCTCTGTTTTATCCCAAATTACAGGCACAAATCAAAAGAATCAGCTGATTCATTACTAAATTAATTATGTAAATATGGTTTGGGCAGTCACTTATGCAGGATTCAGTCATATGACAATGTAAGCAATATGGCATGTACTTTATCCCAGCAAAAATGAAACAAATCAGTCCTCTTGCTGTGTGTGTATGGTGTGCAGCACACTTCCTTAATTTAGTAGGAGAGTGTTGTTCTCAAGCAGCTTTGTTTTTCTGTTTGCTGCAAAAGATTTACACTTCCTTCTCTGCTTCGATGAGCCACTAGAAAATTTTGCAGTCAAAATTAATTAGTTCTGTGTCCTTAAAATGATTTTCAGAAACACACAGGTCAGGGCATCATGATCCCTGCTATAATCTCAATGTTAAATGGGTAGAACATATATCGACTTCAAAAGTTATTCGAGATGATGATATTCAGAAGACTCCACTAAGATTTGAGGTGACGGGAATGCTGGTTATTCGAGATGATGATATTCAGAAGACTCCACTAAGATTTGAGGTGACGGGAATGCTGAGCAGTCTGCAGTGTGAGGAAACTGGTGTAATGCCGATTTTTTGGTCAGCAATATTGTGGAGGTTCAATGCCACAAATAAATTGTTGCAAATTGTTGGTACCAATATTATGACTGTAATAAAGTTGTACAGTTCTTTACTTCACAATGTTCGACAGAATTGTTCCTTGTGCAACACATTTGAAACTGCTGGCATTAAAGAGAGTTCATTGAATATGTGCAAAATAGCTTCAAAAAGGAAAGTCAAGAAAACTGAAAGTGGGCAAAATAGCAGAGCTTCATATTACTTTTGAGGGAATGAAGATATTTATGTGAAAACATAAACATTTCAAGTTGTTATATAGAGACTGATTTTTTAATTGGGGGCTGGGGAAGAGAGAGAATATCATTGGAGTTTTAGAACAATTTTGAATTACTAAGTAATTTTGCTGGATGAGACAACTGAACTATGGAAATGTGCTGGAAACTGCAACAGTTTTACAAAGATAACTTCGAAGAATTTTTGAGTGATGAGGTGATTCATTTTAAAGCAAATCTCAAGAGCAATGGAATAAATATGTCATAACACTACTTTGTATAGAGTGCTGCGTGAAAGCTATGTTCAAGAATTGTTTCCTGATTTTGAGGTTACACTATGAATGTATTTTTCAACTGCTGCAACCAGTTGTTCGCTGAGTGCTGTCTCACTTTCCAAAAGACTCAAAAATTATTTGCAGTCATCCAAGTCACAGAATCGAGTAAACAGTCTTGTCGTTCTCCCCATGAATTCTGACATATCGCAGCAAGTAGAGTGTCTGATAGATGAATTTCCTACAAAAGAAGCACACAGTAAACAGCTATGCATGACTTGAAGAGTGGTGCGTTAAATATGCATGAATTTAATAATATTTGTTATTATTAGAAGTGGCAGCAGTCGTAGTATTCAGTTACATACAGATGTAAGTTACTTGCTGCTACATGTGTGTCGATATGAGGGGGTGGAAGTACTTTCCTCTGCCTTGGGGCAGCAAAAAGCTTAATTCTCCCCAGATGCTACCACATTAAAAAATAAATAAAGAGAGAGAAAGTGGCCACTCTTCTCACTGGACATGTTGCTTCCTGTGGATAGCTGCAAATTCTGGATAACAGTCAATACAATTTCTGATCCAACATCATTTCCTTAAATGTAACTCCAAACCCTTTCAGAACTCCCTTTTTTTAACAACCAATGATCACAGTTTCTCCCCAACATAATATTCCATTTACCAGGTTAAATATTACTGTAATAAGTAAAGATTTTGCCTCTTCTCTCCAGAAGTTGGCGAAACCAAAACATTGAAAATGACACTAGGATACCGAAGAGTTCAAGGTGTACCTGATTCACCTAATTCAAATGACCATTCTATACCAAACACACAGCCTACTAGAAACCTAAAACTCAACTTGCCTT
Organism: Schistocerca serialis cubense; assembly: GCF_023864345.2. NCBI lineage: Eukaryota > Metazoa > Arthropoda > Insecta > Orthoptera > Acrididae > Schistocerca > Schistocerca serialis. The sequence goes on from NC_064639.1 coordinate 56,791,727, forward strand.
AAAAAAACATTTTGATCCTGAATATGAATCTATAGTAAGAAAGTAGTTTGTATCGTCATAGATTCAAAACATGCTTGACTTTGTGGACTATAAGTATCTCTTCTAAATTCTGAAAGATGAAGGTCTGGATCACAAAACAGCGGCAATTATTAGCGAAGCACTAAATGGTACAAAATCTAAGATAAATTTCAGGGAGGAATGGTATAATACCATTTTGAAATTAAAATGGGTGCAAGACAGAGTGATGAAATGTCACAATTTCTTTTCAACTCCTTGGAGAAAAAGTAATCGGAGATTGGTGGAAAATCTTGAACAAACATTTTGATAGATTTTTGTGGACAATCCAGCTATTATATGTGAGGACATGCAAACAGGAAAAAACAAATAGATATTTAAAGAAACAGTGGAAAAAGAGACAGCAACTACCTGGCATCAAGAGTCTAAAAGTGAAATACGGGAACATTTATTTTCACTTTGTACAAAAAAACAACTAAAGTTTATCACGTAAGCACACACGTTACCGGGCACCCAGAATCAGTTAATTACACATTTTTGAACACAATACGTAAGCTTTTATCATCGCTGACTATCCACGTCCTGTCCACGTACTCTCAACAGCAGTTCAACGTCTAATAAACAGTCACTATTTCGAGTCTCTCCATTCGTTTTTTAACAATACAATGCTACATTACTCTTTGCAGCCAGCCACGGAGCTTCCGGGCCGTATTTGCTTATTCTTGGCAGGTTGCGCTGAACACTTGCCAGTGCCGACAAATTACCTGCCTTCCAGCTTCGCCTGCACAAACAATAAATGGGTGTAGTATCCCATGCTCATCCTTACAGCCTGCTTTAAAATAACGCGTGTTCGAAACGGCTGGAACACAAGTGTCTCCAGACTTTCGTAAAATTCTGGGGCCACTACAATTGCGCTCCCAGGCTGCTTACTGACCAGCACAAAGTGGAAGTAATGGCTAGTGCTTTTGATTGTTTGAACCAATATCAGAAGTAAGGTGATCAATTTTTAGAGAACGTTGTCGTACTTTCTCACTAGACCCCAGAGTCTAAACATCAGTCAATGGGATGACATCACCAGTCAGAGCCGAGGCTGAAGCTACAATATCACCACGAGAGTCAAGTTTGTGCAACAAGGTGTAACAATAAATGCAGCCGCGTACTGCGCTCCCCAGACTAATCTTCAACATGTAACACAGAATGAGCAACATGGCCTTCTGACATCTCGATTTTTGTTGCTGCGTGACAGTGCCATACCTTATTCACAACCAAAATATGATCAGATCTTTTAGATTAGTAAAGATTGTCCATGCAACATTGAGTCCAGACTTGGTGCCAAGTGATTTTCACTTGTTCTGCTGCTTAAAGGAGCTTTATGGCAGCTAGGGTTTTCCGACAGATGACAAGGTGGAGGTAGCAGTTATGGACTGGTTATCCTCACAGTTGCAGACATCTACAGCTTAGGAAACCAAAAGCTCGTAAAATGTTATGACAATTGTCTAAACAAATACGGAAAGTGCGGATAGAAATAGAGGAACATATAAGGAATTAAAATAAAAAGTTTTTTGAAAAAATCTATGAAGCTTATAAAATAAATAAAATAAATAAATAAAAATATATTGTTATTTAGATATTGATTATTCTATCTGTATGATGGTGATTGTGATTGCAATTGTATTTGCTTATCTGGAACGTGGACGTTTAATTATTCGATATCAGACGCTTGACAATGGCTTTTTCGTAAAGGCAATGTTACTCGTAGTTGACCGTGAAATAAAACTGAATAATCGGACTTCGTAATTAAATCGTTTCCAAAGACTGCTGCGGTAGGTGCGGACTCATAATCTAAATCTCAATATTACAATAATTTGCCAGCCATGCCAATACGTCGTACAGAGGTGATTGTCTACTAAACATAAAAAAGTTACACAGTTAGTTAAATCAGATATATTCAATGAATAAGCCTACAGTTCATAATCCTACTTACTTTTATAAATATAATTCTTTACAGAATCGAGTGCCTAGTGTGGTTGCAACTCGCAGTATTCTTCTATAACATGAAATATGGCGGTGTGCCAGACAATAAAATAAAATACGTGCTTCTCGCACCACTTCAACCAGAGCTCTCTCTTTCTTAATCAAACATAAGAGTAACGTAATTGTGCTTTTGTTTTATCAGCGACACAGCGCTGCAGTTGTGTGCCATAGGCTTTATTTATTTGTCACTGATTATTTATTTAATTAATATTTCGCGTTTCCGAGGAAACTCATGCTCGACATGCAAATGTGCCTTTATATTGCCCCCTGAATTGCGAGGCGAAAGGACACACCTGCAGGCGAGCAATTCACCTAAAGGCACAAGAAAATCTAAGTTATCTACAACTATTTACATGACTTACATTACACATTATATACAAAATTTGAATGACGCGGGTGCGCCGTAAAAGTTCTTATGTTGGCAGATAGAGTGCGCGCATGCGCAGAAGCGTCTGTGTAACTGCAGCGCTGCCGTTATATCGTACAGTTAGATCACGCGGCACGCTATTGCAGATCATATTGTTCGTGTGCGCGCGTTTTTCAGTCGTTGCACAAAGAAAATATTCAACCAAGATTACATATGAAGACTACATTCTATGACAGGTAACTTAGTTTTAAATTTACAATATTTGTTATAACACAATACAACTTAGATTGTTGAATGTTCTTAGTTACATAGTATTGTTTTGAAATACTTCAAAGAAAAATGTCTGTATTTTTCAGGTGCGTTGACCTATACACATCGTGTCGTTATTACAGTTCATATTCATCCGCTGCACAATAATTTTTTACAGGTTAGTATCGTCGTGGTAAAGTTTTTTAATCACAGTAACATCATTGTATAACAACGTGATTAATACATAAGCGTGTCCATTTCTCATTTCCATTATAGTCGTAGTGATGCAGTTCGTTGTGACTAAAAGCATTGCTTATTACAGATCAGACGTGACCCGTCGAGTAATTAGTCCACGTGCAGTTCGTTTTTTACATTCCGTGGAAGCTTGGTTGCAGAACCTCGGACGGCACATAGCTGGCGTCGATCCTTGGACAATCCAGGTAAGAGTGTCCGTCACATTTCGAGAACATTTCATTCCCTGAAGTTCCAACCAAAATTCTTCCACCCGTCGTGTTGTTTTCTGGACAGGCACTTTGTGTCCATTTAATCCAGTTAACATCTTGAAGTTGGGTACTGTAGTAATATCACTAGACGATGCACGAATTATGCACTTCACATTTTCAGTTTTTTGCTGAATATAGCTCACCTAAATGTTCGTAGTTATTAATCAAGGAAATCGTTCATCGCGTTCACATAGATACGCTGCATAATGAATGGCATTAACAGTTTCTTTCACATAGGTTTCCGCGTAGTTGCAGAGTTAGTAATGTTCGTTAATGTCCGTGAACAGTGGTTCACTATGCAATGTCTTTTTGGCACTCGTTTTGTTCAAATTTTTACATAGTAACAGTTACACTATACATCAGTTAAAAAAATAAGTAATTATACATACACACGTCACATATTTTCTTAGCATAAACATAATATAGTTGCACATAAACATGTTTACATCATCATTACATCGCTATAGGTTATTACATTGTGTCACATTTGATTACATGAATTGCAGATATTTACATCCTCCTTAGCGGTTTTGCTGGGATATTATCGATGTTTTTTGTGATGTCATCTGAAATTAAGATAGGTTAGACACAACATTCATTACATCAGTAGGCAAGACCAGGCGTTTTCACTACTCAATAAATATTCAAAATAGTAAGAGAGAGAAAATGTTCGATTCCTCGCGTTTTGTGCGTGTGTGTAGAGTGTCTGTGTGGCCTTGACTACTGATAGATGCTTTTCGTGTTGAGAGATGTGCGTCTAATCTATTTCTCAAAGTAAAAGATCGCTTCACAGATGACGTCTGTCAGTTCGTCAGGTGTCACACCAAGTCAGTGGTACCTTCAGTAACAAATGTTCCGTGAAAAATTAATATGTCATCCACTGCTACGTAATCATAAATTTTACTTTAATATTCCGTCTTTCAGGTGGAGGCGCGCGCTGAAAGAAGAGTTCTTCTGTCTTCAACTGCGTCACTGGAACCGCTGAAATGAAAATTTCTATACTACTTATTATCTGTGTTGCAACAACAGAGTTTTTCGAGTTGCTTAGCAATATTTTGCTGGGTATGACTTTGACATTATTCAGCATGAAATGCTCTAAGATCTCGGTGTGCGTATAGCCCAATAATTTTGTTAGTTCTAGGATGTTGTAACAGATACGCACCAGGATGCGGTATGTTAACAATTATATAAGGTCCTTCATATAGCAGACGCCACTTAGCGTTGCGTCGTTTGAGTGCTACAGATTTATGATGAGTACGAAGTAGTACAAGCATTCCTACCTCGAATTTTTGTTTTCTTTTTATTATGTTTCTGTGATGTTTGTTTCGTATTTGTGCGTGATGTGTCAATGTAGTCAATACTTCTTTTATTTTCTGTTCAGGTGTGATATCCTTGTCTGACAACTTAGGTAATGGTTCTATTCACTGATCGTTCTGTTTGCAATTGAACATGATCTCGTTAGGTGTGTAATTCGTATCGTAAATATTTAAGTTATTGTGTACGTCTTCGAAAAGACTTAGGTAGGACACCCAAGTAGTATGTTTTGATGAAATATAGGTCCTCATGAATCGATTTAATTCTCGGAAAAGTCTCTCAGTCGCGTTGCATTGTGGACTAAACCTCGAAATAAATATACTTTTAATGTTATTGTCCTTCAAGAAATTTCTCCATTTGTACCCAGAGTAGTATGCTGCATTATCTGATAGAATTGCTTTAGGTTTTCCACGTGCGTCAGGTAATCACTTGAGAATCTTCGTATTATAGCATTTGCAGTGGCGGATTTTAAAGCATAAAGTTTTACATGTTTAGAAAATATATCGTAAAAAGATAAGATATATTTGACGCCTCCAGAGCTTGCTGGATGCGGTCCACTGATGTCAGTACACAGAATTTCCAGGGGTTTACTAGGTAAAATAGAATGTAAATCTGTTTTTGTGGATAAATTCTGAGGTTTTGATTTTTGACATATGACACATGTTTTTAGTTCCCTGTGAATTTTTCTTCTCATATTGCTAAAATAACAGTATGTACTGAGCTTTGCCAAACACTTTTTTGTCCCATAATGACCCCAAACTAAGTGTGTGTGCCAAATTAAATTACGTTCAGACTCTTTGGGAATGCATACACACCAGTTAGTAGCATTTGGATGTCGTCGATAAAATAGCACATCATTGTGTAACTTGTAATACTTAGTCAAAGGATGATTGTGTTTTTCTACCAGTAATGTTATTATCTTATACCAGTGAGGATCAGATTTTTGTAATTCAGCCATGTTTCTGCACATATCAATATAATATTGGTGATACTGCTTGTCTTGCATTAAGAGAATCCTGTAGTCATTTATATTTTCTGAGTCACTGTTGGTATCATTCATACCTTGTGGAAGTCTAGACAAAGTGTCTGCAATGGTGTTGTCCTTACCTCTTATGTACTTAATTTCAAAAGAGTAGTTCTGAAGTGTAACTGCCCATCGTGATAGTCTAGGATGTACAAGTTTACAAGTTAACAAAAATGTCAGGGCCTGGTGATCGGTGTAAATTACTGTATGTTTTCCAAATAAATAATAATTGAATTTCTTGAATGCCCATACTATGGAAAGTGTTTCTAACTCAGTAGTGGAGTATGTACGCTCACATTCAGTTAGAGTGCGACTCGCAAACCCAATAATTCTTATCTGTTCCTCCTCTTTATTCTTTACAACTTGAAATAAGCAACAGCCCAAGCCAGTACGTGAAGCGTCACAAGTCATACAAAAATCTAAATTGAAATCTGGATGGCTCAATATGTTAGCATTCACTAAAGCATGTTTAATTGTATTAAAGTCATTCTGGCACTGTTCCAACCAGATCCAAACTTGATTCTTTCTGAGTAGATTTGCAGATGTTTACTGTTCAAAAGTGGTTGTGGCAAAAAACGTCTGAAAAATGAACATAGCCCAAGGAATGATTTTAACTGCTTTTTAGTTCGAGGGCTAGGAAAGTTTCTGATAGCATCTAATTTACTGAGATCCGGACGTATGCCCTGTGAATTAATGATATGTCCTAAATATTTTATCTCACTGCAACCAAATTTTGATTTTCTTAGGTTGGCTGTGACTCCAGCTTGTGCAAATTTTTCTAAAATTCTTTGAAGAGTGTCAACGTGTTCATTCCAAGATTGTGTAGCTATCAGTATATCATCTACATAGTGTGTGACTGTCTCAACCAAATCGTCGCCAAGCACGGTATCCAGGGCTGTAATGAATACCCCAGAGCTGACATTCAGTCCGAAGGGTAGAACACAAAACTGATAGGTTCGCCCCCCGAACATAAATGCAGTATATTTCCGAGAATCAGGAGTGATACCCACCTGCCAAAACGAATTAGCGAGATCTATTGTGGAAAAATATTTTGCATCTAGAGATTTCTGTAATTGCTCTTCTAAATTTTCAGGTTTTGTGTGAACCGGTAAAATTATTTCATTAATAGCTCGTGTGTCTAACACTAACCTAATGCTTCCATTTGATTTTTTGACAACAAGTAGAGGACTACAATTAGGTGAGGTGGATGGTTCAATGACCTTCCAGTCTAACATTTGTTTTAATTCTTGCCACACAGCAGGTCGTTGAGATAACGGTACGTTATATGTCTTATGGTAGAAGATCTTGTGAGGCTTAACTTCAATCTTGTACACATGCGTGTTGATAACACCTAATCATTTGGTAAAAACTTGTAAATATTTGGATAACACTTCCTGTAGTTTTATACGTTCATGTACACTGAGAGCTGTAGCTTCACTTATCTTATGATCAAGCAATGTTTTCAAGTCCATTAGCTCTGTGTCAGATGAGTGTGTTTGCATGTCTTGAATGTCATTGTCAAGTACTAACTGAACCTTGTACCCTGTACAGTGTTTGTCATGCTTTAGAGTTCTCCTGTTCAAATCAATAACAATTACACTGCCTTTATCATTTAAAATACATTTACCTTTGGAGAAGTCTATAATGCAGTCCTTCTCGCTCATAATATCTATTCCTAATATGCAATTTGTCACAAGGTTTTGTACAACCAGGAATGGCCATTGTACGGTTCCATTACCTATTTTAACGTTTACAAAAACTTGCTTCGTAACCCTACATGACTTATTACCTAGTGCAGTAGTTATTTTACAGTTTTGGGCAGGAAACTCAGGCACAGGTTCCAATTCACACATCTTTTTATAGAAATTAAAAGACAAAACGCTTACAGCTGCACCTGTATCTAGGATAATAGTAGTTGGAATCCCACCTACTACACCAGTAGTAGATGCTAAAACAATTTCATTTGTGTTTAAACGACATTGTGTACTGTCTTGTAAAAGTTCATCTGATATATAGTTATTGTGGTTGTATCTTATAAATAAAACAGGTAGTTTTTGTTTAGAATTACTCGGCATATCATTATTCTGTTGTTCAAGTGTGGTGTCGAATAACTGATTAACATTGAAGTCGCCCCCCAAGAATTCTTCAGCCACGACCTGGGGCAAAGTAGTGACTGTGTCTAGTTTGTTGGATTAGCATTTGTACTAGGTACTGACACAGATTGAGGTTGTGCATCAGGTGTCATTTCTATTATATTCACATTCGGATATTGCCTATTATGATCTCCAAACTTTTGCGGTTGTTGTTGCTGTTGCACATTATAACTTACCTGTCGGTCGTAAGGTATGCTCCAATTTTGACCTGGTGGCTGCTGTGGTAAAGCAGAGTTTGAATGAAAGTACTGATCGTTACGAGTCCAACCTTGATGCTGTCTTGGCTCGTAGTTATTATTATTTCTATTTCTGTTTGTGTTTTTGTTATTACCCTTGTATCCGTTGTTACCGTTGTAGTTATTACCGCGGTGCCTTTTGTATGGATTGCCGCATGAAATGTTATTACTGTTGTAACTATTGTTTGTATTGGAATACGCGTGTTGATTTTGATTTCCGTACTGAGACGGCATGTGAGTTTGCTGTTTTTGTTGTACCGCGTATCCAACTGTGGGCGCGCCAGAATTGTGTTGGCAAGCCTGCATGTTTTGCATACCACTAGTGTAAACATTGTGGCTGCTGTTTTGCCGCGCGAAGCGCTGATCTTCAAGTAACATGTCAACCGAATCTAAAGCTGTTAAAAAATAATCTGAATCGTCATCCGGGATATGTAGAAGTTTTTCCTTAATGTTGAAAGGCAATTTGGCCTTCAACGCTCGGAGTATATCACGCGTTGCGACTGGTTCGTCTAAAAAATGTCCCATGTTCAAGTATTTTTCAAAATATCTGCGTAAGTTACCATTTTTACTGTTAAAAGTTTCAGGTTCTAAAATTTGTCTTCTGAGTCGCTCCTGGACGGATTGCGACCAGAATTTGTTCAGAAAAGCACGCTCAAACTCACTGTACGTGGTACATACGTCAGCTTGACTGTATGCCCAGACAGCTGCATCGCCTTGGATGTAACCGACAATATATGAAATCTTTTTCCGGTCACTCCAAGTGCGTGGAAATGCGTTACTAAAAGATTTAAGAAAAATCACCGGATGAATGGTTCGTTTTTCTGGGATAAAAATCTGAAATTGCCTGTGTTTCATTAAGCTTTCATCTTCCTTCGCATTGTGATATGGATTTATTCCACTGTAATTACTGGTATGTTCAGCTGGCGAGTAATTACGATAATGTTGCTGTGGTTTACCATGATAATAGCTTGTGTTTGTGTTTCCACATCGTGGTATGTGTTGTAGTCGTGGTGTGTTTTGTTCTTGTGTATTTGTCGTGTGCGGAATGTGTGTATCATACTCGAATGTATATTGGTTTCTGAACTGTACATTTTGACTGATATTTTCGTTACATTCAGACTGTAGTTGATCGGTGAATTGTCTCATGGGTGCAGTGACGGATTGTACTGCGTCACTGATCAGCTGTTTGTTATTAGTAATGTATTGCGCTACGGAGTCGTGCACAATTGTTGGTAAATTTTCACGTAAGCATCTATCAAAATGTTTGTCTTTGTTCTCAACCCAATCATGAAATTCTTTATTAATATTTTGAAAATGAGCTGTGGCATCTGATTGTAAGATGTCAGTCAGGTGTTGTTCAACATTGTCAAATTTATTCTGTACGTCAGTAATTCGTTTTTCAAGATTGTCATTTACTGAAGGATATGTTTGAATTTGTTCAGTAAGAACTTCACACGTGACATTAAGGTTTTTTACTTGTGTCTGTAAAAGTGCTACGTCAGTTGTAGTCTTTTCTTGTCTCGTATTGAGCTGGGAAAATTTAGTACTGAGATCGGTCATCTGTTTGGTCAGTGTGGCGTCTATAAGTTCCACACGCTTACATAAAGTGTCATTACCTATCTTGATTGCTATGAGATCAGATTTGATTTCGTCATTTTGTGTTTTTAACTGTTCATTTTGTGTCTCTAATTGTGCCTTTAAGGTTGCCATGTTTTCGGCGTTTTGTTTCATTAGCATTTGTAACATGTCGGCAATGTTTACCGTTTGCAAGGTCTCTGCCCCCGCCGCGTCATTAGACGTGACGTCATGCATTAACATGGGCTCTGATTGAGATTTTGAAATTTTTGTAGTGGACGGCCTATCGTCAAAATTTTCGTCAACACTTGCGTCAATGTTTGATGAATCGTCACTACCGGTTGCTGTCGTAAAGTCATTTTCTAACACTTGTCTCACGTCCGAGTCGGATTGCGTCTGAATAGTACGTCCTTGCTGTTCCATTTTTGCGTATTGTTTTCTAATTATTACCATGCCACACGTGATATATGTTTCAAGAAAATTTTTGACACTGATTTTAAAATAAAATGTAGTTGAGCATGAATCGCTCGTAGCAACAATGGCTGTCTGTTAATTTAAAAATATAAACTGAATTTGAGATTATTGGTAATGGCTGCTGGCCATGTTACATGATATCGTACAGAAGTCGGCCATATTGTACACTCGTGTATTGGTATTGTTGCATACGTTATTGTTTAGGGAAAAGTACTGAGAATGAAATTTATCACTGAAACTGTTATGCGGAAAAGAAACACTACAGAATTTACTGAAAAGCTAATACACTGAATTATACGTCTGGTCAAGCCTGCCAATGCAAAGATGCTGCGTCTTACCTTATTTTGCTGGAAGTTTCATTGCGTCTTCCTGCAAAATTTCAGAATTGGAAAATATCTTCAGATTTTGTTATCTCTCATACATCGACGTCCAGGTCCAGAAAGTTGATTTTTTACATGAAACAAAGAGAACAATGTAACAAATGACAAAATAACAAGTCCGACACGCAGTCGCCAATATAAAATAAATAAAATAAATAAATAAAAATATATTGTTATTTAGATATTGATTATTCTATCTGTATGATGGTGATTGTGATTGCAATTGTATTTGCTTACCTGGAACGTGGACGTTTAATTATTCGATATCAGACGCTTGACAATGGCTTTTTCGTAAAGGCAATGTTACTCGTAGTTGACCGTGAAATAAAACTGAATAATCGGACTTCGTAATTAAATCGTTTCCAAAGACTGCTGCGGTAGGTGCGGACTCATAATCTAAATCTCAATATTACAATAATTTGCCAGCCATGCCAATACGTCGTACAGAGGTGATTGTCTACTAAACATAAAAAAGTTACACAGTTAGTTAAATCAGATATATTCAATGAATAAGCCTACAGTTCATAATCCTACTTACTTTTATAAATATAATTCTTTACAGAATCGAGTGCCTAGTGTGGTTGCAACTCGCAGTATTCTTCTATAACATGAAATATGGCGGTGTGCCAGACAATAAAATAAAATACGTGCTTCTCGCACCACTTCAACCAGAGCTCTCTCTTTCTTAATCAAACATAAGAGTAACGTAATTGTGCTTTTGTTTTATCAGCGACACAGCGCTGCAGTTGTGTGCCATAGGCTTTATTTATTTGTCACTGATTATTTATTTAATTAATATTTCGCGTTTCCGAGGAAACTCATGCTCGACATGCAAATGTGCCTTTATAAGCTTTATGTTTTGTAAGATTTCGGGCCTTACTTTCCAAATAACCCTCGTAATAGGGCACAAAGAAAAGCTAAAAAGAAATTCTGAATATGCCTCATGTTGTACATCACATCATCCATAAAGGTTAAAGTGTGAATGATGATGATGAATATATAATAATACAACTATCCATGTAATTTAAACAAAAGTATCATTGGCATCCAGCCTGACATGTACCTGTACATACTGTAGTGGGACACCTTTCTTACACGATGCTTGATTCTCATTATGGCACGTCACATATCTCACTTTTTTAATTTTGTTGATGATTTGAGAAATCTGCCATTCCCCTGAAGCTCTGTGTCTGATGAAAGGAGACATTTACCCACTGTAAATAGTAGAAAATTTAAACCTCAGGTTTAAGTGCTTTTTGTTATAGGATGAAAGGGAATAAAATTATACAGAAAAAAATAAACAAGTGTCAAAATTTCTCAGTTTTTCAGTTCTGTTCTAGTCAGTACAGGGTACTTTAGATCAAAAACATATTGTGTGCATTACAGGCCACCCACATACAGCACACCGAAAGAAATTCAGAGAATTTGGACCTTTTGTAAGACACTTTCCGTGTTGATTACCTGACGGCTGGACTATGAATGTATCAACAGAGGGAATTGAGATAGCTCCATTGCATAATGTGAGAGCACATAATACCAAATATTCCATCACAGTAATTGCATCACCATGTGTGTGTTAGTGATTTTGGGGATCAGGAGTGACAGAAGTCCTAAACAGAATTACTATTGTTGAAAACTTAAAAATTTAACTAACGTATTTACCCGAATCTAAGCCGCGCTTTTTTTCCGGTTTTTGTAATCCAAAAAACCGCCTGCGGCTTAGAATCGAGTACAAAGCAAGCGGAAGTTCTGAAAAATGTCGATAGGTGCCGCCACAACTAACTTCTGCCGTCGAATACATGTAGTACACAGGCATGCTTTGTAGGCACAAAGATAAATACTGGCGCCAAAACCTCTGTGTCAGTAAATAAATTTTAAAAAAAAAGTGGAAGACGAGCTTTTTTTCTCCTCCCCGAGTTTCAATCACTGCATTTTCATACATTATCCAACGAAGTAAATACAAATTCCGTATTGCTCATCTTCGAATGTAGCAGAATTTCAATGTACTACGAAAATCCGACTGGCAAGACTGCTTGAGATGTTTGTCAATATGGTCAACTCTACGTTCTGAATTTTTTCCTACCTGTGAGAAGAGATGGTTGCTAATAGGAACCTGATGAAATGTGAATCACATGCATTATTCTTTTCACCATAAGAATAATACGAATATAAACATTTTGCCATGTATTCTTTCGTGTTTGCTGCTATCTCGTTTAAATCCTGTCTGGCTAATAAACTACGAAACTAGAGTGAGACAACAGCAAACGCGGAAGAATATACGTATCGTGTCGTGTTTATATTCATATTATTCTTATGCCTAATAGTGATACAGTCAGAAATGAAGCACGACAAACAACTGACTAGATTTTTAAATCTAAGATGGCTGTAATTTTTGTGCAGTATTTGATGTACTACGGAAGCGGCCGCAAAGATTTTCAAACGGAGAAAAATTTTCGCCCAACTCTCGTTCAGAACATGTTCTATCATATGCAGTCTATTATTTGGTTCTTGTTGATCATTATCAAAGAAAGCAGCAGTTTAAGTAACAACAAATAGCAGTCTCTTGCCATTGTTTCGCCAATGAGACGATTTTTTCTCTCTCTAATTTTTTTTTAAAAAAAAAGCGGCAGTAACGCACACCAAAGAAAGCCATGCCGCGAGCGGCGGCAGGCAGTGAACACTCACTATCAGAATGCGACAAACAATGCATGACACAGTACAGTAATGCATTTTCAGCTTAGAGTGACATAAACACCTATAACAAAGAAAACGGCACTTATCAGATCAAACAAAATAAGCAATCGATTCAAACCAGGCGAAGCACGTGAAAAAGGAAGGGTACCCGTATAAATACGGACGGAGCGCCTGACGCGTAGCAATGGCTACCTGGTAAAGCTTAACTGCTAAGCTTACGACTCGAACGAAACTACTGTAGCTGTATCGTCATTCATTCGACCTAAATTGTCTCTCACATTACAATGGACCAACTTTGTTTCGATTTGGAGGTGCGGCCTAAAACTTTTCTCTCCCCTTGAATTTCGAGTCTCAAATTTCACGTGCAGCTTAGATTCGGGAACTTTTTTTTCCTTTATTTCGAGTCTCATTTTTCAGGTGCGGCTTAGATTCGAGTAAATACGGTATTTGGGGCTTCCACGTCGTGAATAGTACTCCATGAACAAATTGTCAGACATCTTGACTCTTGTATGAGAATAAATATGACTGTAATGCAAGAGATCGTGCAAGTATAAAGCAGTTTTTACTTGATTCTCATAGTTTTCAGTACTGTTTCATTAAAGTGCTGTGACCGATTTTATATATAAGGTCTTTGTAACAATTAGTAAAAAATGATACGCTCCTACAATAACTGAATAATTATTCACAAGTTAATTTAAATAAATTACGTACAGTCATATTTACACCAATGATGAACGATAATTATATATATATATATATATATATATATATATATATATATATATATATATATATAACTAACTGAGAACAAAGGCATGTGTAGAATAATTAACAGTTAAATCATCGACCTTATGCATAAAAAGTTTTACAACAACTGCTTGAAAGTCATATGTTCTTAAAATAGTGGAAAACCTTACTAATTTATTTTATGATAATTTCTGCATGTACATCTACATCTATACTGTGCAAACCACTGTGAGGTGCATGGCAGAAGGTATGTCCCATTGTACCAGTTATTACGGTTTCTTCCTATTCCATTCACATATGACGTGCGGGAAGAATGCTTGTTTGAATCCTTGTGCATACAGTAATTATTCTAATCTTCAGTATCCCTACATGAGCAGTATGTAAGGGACTGTGATATAATCCTAGAGTCACCATGTAAAGCTGGTTCTTGAAACTTCGTTAATAGAATTTCTCAGGATAGTTTTACATCTATCTTCAAGAGTCTTCCAGTACAGTATTTCTGTGACATCCTCCCATGGATTAAACAAACCTATGACCATTTGTGCTCCCCTTCTCTGCATATGTTCAATATCCTCTGAGTGTACTATCGATGTGGGTCCCTCACACTTGATCAGTGTTCTAGAACATGTCACACGAATGTTTTGTAAGTAATCTCCTTTGTAGAGTGATTGCACTCCCCAGTATTCTACCAATAAACCGAAGTCTACCATCTACTTGAACCACGACTGAATCTATGTGATCATTCCAGTTCATGCCCCTACAAAGTGGTACACCCAGGTATTTGGTTGAGTTGGCTGATTAAGACAGTGACTCGTTGATATTATAGTCATAGGATACTATGTTTTTTTTTTCATTTTCTAAAGTGCAAAATTTTACGTTTATGAACATTTAAAGCAAGTTGCCAATCTTTTCACCACATTGAAATATCAAGAGCTGACTGAATATTTATGCAGCTTCTTTCAGATAGTACATCATTATAGATAACTACATCATCTGCAAAAGTCTGATTTTACAATTAATATTGCCTGAAAGGTCATTAATACACATGAACAGCAAGGGTCCCAACATACTTCCCTGGGGCACACCTGAAAATGACTCTCCATCCGAGATAACATGTTGCATGCTCCCTATAAAAAAGCCCTCAGTCCAGTTATAAATTTCACTTGGTACCTTATATGATCATACTTTTGGTACTGAGACAAATGCTTTTTGGAAATCAAGAAATCCAGCATCTACCTAATTGCCTTGATCCAAAGCTTTCAGTATGTGCTGTGAAAAAAGTGCAAGTTGGGTTTCACATGATCAATGTTTTTGAAATCCATGGTGGTTGGCATCGAGGAGGTCATTCTGTTCAAGATACCTCATTATGTTTGAGTTCAGAATATAATCTAAGATTCTGCAACAAACTGATGTCAAGAATATTGGCCGGTCGGTTTGCTGATTACTTTTACTACCCTTCTTGAAGCGAAGCATCGGAATATAAATCTGGACTCACAGGAGACGTTCAAATCATAGAAAGAGCGAGTGTCAGTCCTCTTGTACTTAAGTCGGCATTGTGCCTTTTGTACTTAATTCGGATGCAATTTCTGTGTTTCATCGTCAATAAGAAGGTCCAAGGGATACAGTAAACCTGAAGTGAAGCATCGGAATCTAAAACTGGACTCACAGGAGAGGTTCTAATCAGAGAAATTTAGAGTTTAAGTCCTCTTGTACTTAGGTCGGCATTGTTCCTTTTGTATTAAATTCGGATGCAATTTCTGTGTTTCATCGTCAATATGAAGGTCCAAGAGATACAGTAAACCTGAAGTGAAGCATCGGAATCTAAAACTGGACTCACAGGAGCGGTTCAAATCATAGAAAGTTAGAGTGTCAGTCCTTATGTACTTAAGTCGGCATTGTGCCTTTAGAATTTAATTCCGATGCAATTTCTGTGTTTCATCGTCAATAAGAAGTTACAAGGTATACAGTAAACCTGAAGTGGAGCTTTGGAATCTAAAACTGGACTCGCAGGAGAGGTTCAAATCACACAAAGTTAGAGTGTCAGTCTTCTTGTACTTAAGTCGGCATTGTGCCTTTTGTATTAAATTCGGATGCAATTTCTGTGTATGATCGTCAATAAGAAGGACCAAGGGATACAGTAAACCTGACGTGTAGCATCGGAATCTAAAACTGGACTCACAGGGGACGTTCAAATCATAGAAAGTGAGAGTGTCAGTACTCTTGTACTTAAGTCGGCATTGTGCCTTTTGTATTTAATTCGGATGCAATTTCTGTGTTTCATCGTCAATAAGAAGGTCCAAGGGATACAGTAAACCTGAAGTGAAGCATCGGAATCTAAAACTAGACTCACAGGAGTGGTTCTAATCATAGAAATTTAGAGTTTCAGTCCTCTTGTACTTAGGTCGGCATTGTGCCTTTTGTATTAAATTCGGATGCAATTTCTGTGTTTCATCGCAAATAAGAAGGTCCAAGGGATACAGTAAACCTGAAGTGAAGCATCGGAATCTTAAACTGGACTCACAGGAGAGGTTCAAATCATAGAAAGTTAGAGTGTCGGTCCTCTTGTACTTAAGTCGGCATTGTGCCTTTTGTATTAAATTCGGATGCAATATCTGTGTTTCATCGTCAATACAAAGGTCCAAGGGATACAGTAAACCTGAAGTGAAGCATCGGAATCTTAAACTGGACTCACAGGAGAGGTTCAAATCATAGAAAGTTAGAGTGTCAGTCCTCTTGTTCCTAAGTCGGCATTGTGACTTTTGAATTTAACTCCGATGCAATTTCTGTGTTTCATCGTCAATAAGAAGTTCCTAGGTATACAGTAAACCTGAAGTGAAGCATCAGAATCGAAAACTGGACTCACAGGAGAGGTTCAAATCACAGAAAGTTAGAGTGTCAATGCTCTTGTACTTAAGTTGGCATTGTGCCTTTTGTATTAAATTCAGATGCAATTTCTGTGTTTCATCGTCAACAAGAAGGTAAAAGGGATACAGAAAACCTGAAGTGAAGCATCGGAAAACAAAACTGGACTCACAGGAGAGGTTCAAATCATAGAAAGTGAGAGTGTCAGTGTTCTTGTACTTAAGTCGGCATTGTGCTTTTGTAGTAAATTCGGATGCAATTTCTAAATTTCATCGTCAATAAGAAGGTCCAAGGGATACAGTAAAAATGAAGTGAAGCATCGGAATATAAACCTGGACTCACAGGAGAGGTTCAAATCAGAGAAATTTAGAGAGTCAGTCCTCTTGGACTTAAGTCTCATTGTGCCCTTTCAATTTAATTCCGGTGCAATTTCAGTGTTTCATCGTCAGTAAGAAGTTCCAAGGTATCCAGTAAACCTAAAGTGAAGCATCGGAATCTAAAACTGGACTCGCAGGAGAGGTTCAAATCAGAGAAAGTGAGAGTGTCAGTCCTCTTGTACTTAAGTCGGCATTGTGCCTTTTGAATATCATTCCGATGTAATTTCTGTGTTTCATCGTCAATAAGAAGTTCCAAGGTATACAGTAAACAAGAAGTGAAGCATCGGAAACTAAAACTGGACTCACAGGAGAGGCTCAAAGCATAGAAAGTTAGAGTGTCAGTCCTCTAGTACTTAAGTCGGCATTGTGCCTTTTGTATTAAATTCGGATGCAATTTCTGTGTTTCATCGTCAATAAGAAGCTCCAGGGGATACAGTAAACCTAAAGTGAAGCATCGGAATCCAAAACTGGACTCACAGGAGAGGTTCAACTCATAGAAAGTGAGAGTGTCAGTCCTCTTGTACTTAAGTCGGCATTGTGCCTTTTGTATTAAATTCAGATGCAATTTCTGGGTTTCATCGTCAATAAGAAGGTCCAAGGGATACAGTAAACCTGAAGTGAAGCATCGGAATCTAAAACTGGACTCAAAGGAGAGGTTCAAATCATAGTAAGTTAGAGATTCAGTCCTCTTGTACTTAAGTCGGCATTGTGCATTGTGAATTTAATTCCGATGCAATTTCTGTGTTTCATCGTCAATAAGAAGTTCCAAGGTATACAGTATACCTGAAGTGAAGCATCGGAATCTAAAACTGGACTCACAGGAGAGGTTCAAATCATAGAAAGTTAGAGAGTCAGTCCTCTTGTACTTAAGTCGGCATTGTGCCTTTTGTATTAAATTCGGATGCAATTTCTGTGTTTCATCGTCAATAAGAAGGTCCAAGGGATACAGTAAACCTGAAGTGAAGCATCGGAATCTAAAACTGGACTTACAGGAAAGGTTCAAATCATAGTAAGTTAGAGATTCAGACCTCTTGTACTTAGGTCGGCATTGTGCCTTTTGAATTTAATTCCGATGCAATTTCTGTGTTTCATCGTCAATAAGAAGTTCCAAGGTATAGAGTATACCTGAAGTGAAGCATCGGAATCTAAAACTGGACTCACAGGAGAGGTTCAAATCATAGAAAGTTAGAGTGTCAGTAATCTTGTACTTAAGTCGGCATTGTGCCTTTTGTATTAAATTCGGATGCAATATCTGTGTTTCATCGTCAATACAAAGGTCCAAGGGATACAGTAAACCTGAAGTGAAGCATCGGAATCTTAAACTGGACTCACAGGAGAGGTTCAAATCATAGAAAAATAGAGTGTCAGTCCTCTTGTTCTTAAGTCGGCATTGTGACTTTTGAATTTAACTCCGATGCAATTTCTGTGTTTCATCGTCAATAAGAAGTTCCTAGGTATACAGTAAACCTGAAGTGAAGCATCGGAATCGAAAACTGGACTCACAGGAGAGGTTCAAATCACAGAAAGTTAGAGTGTCAATCCCCTTGTACTTAAGTTGGCATTGTGCCTTTTGTATTAAATTCAGATGCAATTTCTGTGTTTCATCGTCAACAAGAAGGTACAAGGGATACAGAAAACCTGAAGTGAAGCATCGGAAAATAAAACTGGACTCACAGGAGAGGTTCAAATCATAGAAAGTGAGAGTGTCAGTCCTCTTGTACTTAAGTCGGCATCGTGCTTTTGTAGTAAATTCGGATGCAATTTCTAAATTTCATCGTCAATAAGAAGGTCCAAGGGATACAGTAAAAAAGAAGTGAAGCATCGGAATATAAACCTGGACTCACAGGAGAGGTTCAAATCAGAGAAATTTAGAGAGTCAGTCCTCTTGGACTTAAGTCTCATTGTGCCTTTTCAATTTAATTCCGGTGCAATTTCAGTGTTTCATCGTCAGTAAGAAGTTCCAAGGTATACAGTAAACCTAAAGTGAAGCATCGGAATCTAAAACTGGACTCACAGGAGAGGTTCAAATCAGAGAAAGTGAGAGTGTCAGTCCTATTGTACTTAAGTCGGCATTGTGAATTTTATATTAAATTCGGATGCAATTTCTGTGTTTCATCGTCAATAAGAAGGTCCAAGGTATAAAGTAAACCTAAAGTGAAGCATCAGAATCTAAAACTGGACTCATAGGAGAGTTTCTAATTATGGGAAGTGAGAGTGTCAGTCCTCTTGTACTTAAGACAGCATTGTGCCTTTTGTATTAAATTCGGATGCAATTTCTATGATTCATCGTCAATAAGAACGTCCAAGGGATACAGTAAATCTGAAGTGAAGCATCGGAATCTGAAACTGGACTCACAGGAGCGGTTCAAATCATAGAAAGTTAGAGTGTCAGTCCTCTTGTACTTAAGTCGGCATTGTGCCTTTTGAATATCATTCCGATGTAATTTCTGTGTTTCATCGTCAATAAGAAGTTCCAAGGTATACAGTAAACAAGAAGTGAAGCATTGGAATCTAAAACTGGACTCACAGGAGAGGCTCAAATCATAGAAAGTTAGAGTGTCAGTCTACTAGTACTTAAGTCGGCATTGTGCCTTTTGTATTAAATTCGGATGCAATTTCTGTGTTTCATCGTCAATAATAAGGTCCAGGGGATACAGTAAACCTAAAGTGAAGCATCGGAATCCAAAACTGGACTCACAGGAGAGGTTCAAATCATAGAAAGTGAGAGTGTCAGTCCTCTTGTACTTAAGTCGGCATTGTGCCTTTTGTATTAAATTCAGATGCAATATCTGGGTTTCATCGTCAATAAGAAGGTCCAAGGGATACAGTAAACCTGAAGTGAAGCATCGGAATCTAAAACTGGACTCAAAGGAGAGGTTCAAATCATAGTAAGTTAGAGATTCAGTCCTCTTGTACTTAAGTCGGCATTGTGCATTGTGAATTTAATTCCGATGCAATTTCTGTGTTTCATCGTCAATAAGAAGTTCCAAGGTATACAGTATACCTGAAGTGAAGCATCGGAATCTAAAACTGGACTCACAGGAGAGGTTCAAATCATAGAAAGTTAGAGTGTCAGTCCTCTTGTACTTAAGTCGGCATTGTGCCTTTTGTATTAAATTCGGATGCAATTTCTGTGTTTCATCGTCAATAAGAAGGTCCAAGGGATACAGTAAACCTGAAGTGAAGCATCGGAATCTAAAACTGGACTTACAGGAGAGGTTCAAATCATAGTAAGTTAGAGATTCAGACCTCTTGTACTTAGGTCGGCATTGTGCCTTGTGAATTTGATTCCGATGCAATTTCTGTGTTTCATCGTCAATAAGAAGTTCCAAGGTATAGAGTATACCTGAAGTGAAGCATCGGAATCTAAAACTGGACTCACAGGAGAGGTTCAAATCATAGAAAGTTAGAGTGTCAGTAATCTTGTACTTAAGTCGGCATTGTGAATTTTATATTAAATTCGGATGCAATTTCTGTGTTTCATCGTCAATAAGAAGGTCCAAGGTATAAAGTAAACCTAAAGTGAAGCATCAGAATCTAAAACTGGACTCATAGGAGAGTTTCTAATTATGGGAAGTGAGAGTGTCAGTCCTCTTGTACTTAAGACGGTATTGTGGCTTTTGTATTAAATTCAGATGCAATTTCTGGGTTTCATCGTCAATAAGAAGGTCCAAGGGATACAGTAAACCTGAAGTGAAGCATCGGAATCTAAAACTGGACTCAAAGGAGAGGTTCAAATCATAGTAAGTTAGAGATTCAGTCCTCTTGTACTTAAGTCGGCATTGTGCATTGTGAATTTAATTCCGATGCAATTTATGTGTTTCATCGTCAATAAGAAGTTCCAAGGTATACAGTACACCTGAAGTGAAGCATCGGAATCTAAAACTGGACTCACAGGAGAGGTTCAAATCATAGAAAGTTAGAGTGTCAGTCCTCTTGTACTTAAGTCGGCATTGTGCCTTTTGTATTAAATTCGGATGCAATTTCTGTGTTTCATCGTCAATAAGAAGGTCCAAGGGATACAGTAAACCTGAAGTGAAGCATCGGAAACTAAAACTGGACTTACAGGAGAGGTTCAAATCATAGTAAGTTAGAGATTCAGACCTCTTGTACTTAGGTCGGCATTGTACCTTGTGAATTTAATTCCGATGCAATTTCTGTGTTTCATCGTCAATAAGAAGTTCCAAGGTATAGAGTATACCTGAAGTGAAGCATCGGAATCTAAAACTGGACTCACAAGAGAGGTTCAAATCATAGAAAGTTAGAGTGTCAGTAATCTTGTACTTAAGTCGGCATTGTGCCTTTTGTATTAAATTCGGATGCAATTTCTGTGTTTCATCGTCAATAAGAAGGTCCAAGGAATACAGTAAACCTAAAGTGAAGCATCGGAATCTAAAACTGGACTCACAGGAGAGGTTCAAATCAGAGAAAGTGAGAGTGTCAGTCCTATTGTACTTAAGTCGGCATTGTGAATTTTATATTAAATTCGGATGCAATTTCTGTGTTTCATCGTCAATAAGAAGGTCCAAGGTATAAAGTAAACCTAAAGTGAAGCATCAGAATCTAAAACTGGACTCATAGGAGAGTTTCTAATTATGGGAAGATAGAGTGTCAGTCCTCTTGTACTTAAGACGGCATTGTGCCTTTTGTATTAAATTCGGATGCAATTTCTATGATTCATCGTCAATAAGAACGTCCAAGGGATACAGTAAATCTGAAGTGAAGCATCGGAATCTAAAACTGGACTCACAGGAGCGGTTCAAATCATAGAAAGTTAGAGTGTCAGTCCTCTTGTACTTAAGTCGGCATTGTGCCTTTTGAATATCATTTCGATGTAATTTCTGTGTTTCATCGTCAATAAGAAGTTCCAAGGTATACAGTAAACAAGAAGTGAAGCATTGGAATCTAAAACTGGACTCACAGGAGAGGCTCAAATCATAGAAAGTTAGAGTGTCAGTCTACTAGTACTTAAGTCGATATTGTGCCTTTTGTATTAAATTCGGATGCAATTTCTGTGTTTCATCGTCAATAAGAAGGTCCAGGGGATACAGTAAACCTAAAGTGAAGCATCGGAATCCAAAACTGGACTCACAGGAGAGGTTCAAATCATAGAAAGTGAGAGTGTCAGTCCTCTTGTACTTATGTCGGCATCGTGCTTTTGTAGTAAATTCGGATGCAATTTCTAAATTTCATCGTCAATAAGAAGGTCCAAGGGATACAGTAAAAAAGAAGTGAAGCATCGGAATATAAACCTGGACTCACAGGAGAGGTTCAAATCAGAGAAATTTAGAGAGTCAGTCCTCTTGGACTTAAGTCTCATTGTGCCTTTTCAATTTAATTCCGGTGCAATTTCAGTGTTTCATCGTCAGTAAGAAGTTCCAAGGTATACAGTAAACCTAAAGTGAAGCATCGGAATCTAAAACTGGACTCACAGGAGAGGTTCAAATCAGAGAAAGTGAGAGTGTCAGTCCTATTGTACTTAAGTCGGCATTGTGAATTTTATATTAAATTCGGATGCAATTTCTGTGTTTCATCGTCAATAAGAAGGTCCAAGGTATAAAGTAAACCTAAAGTGAAGCATCAGAATCTAAAACTGGACTCATAGGAGAGTTTCTAATTATGGGAAGTGAGAGTGTCAGTCCTCTTGTACTTAAGACAGCATTGTGCCTTTTGTATTAAATTCGGATGCAATTTCTATGACTCATCGTCAATAAGAACGTCCAAGGGATACAGTAAATCTGAAGTGAAGCATCGGAATCTGAAACTGGACTCACAGGAGCGGTTCAAATCATAGAAAGTTAGAGTGTCAGTCCTCTTGTACTTAAGTCGGCATTGTGCCTTTTGAATATCATTCCGATGTAATTTCTGTGTTTCATCGTCAATAAGAAGTTCCAAGGTATACAGTAAACAAGAAGTGAAGCATTGGAATCTAAAACTGGACTCACAGGAGAGGCTCAAATCATAGAAAGTTAGAGTGTCAGTCTACTAGTACTTAAGTCGGCATTGTGCCTTTTGTATTAAATTCGGATGCAATTTCTGTGTTTCATCGTCAATAATAAGGTCCAGGGGATACAGTAAACCTAAAGTGAAGCATCGGAATCCAAAACTGGACTCACAGGAGAGGTTCAAATCATAGAAAGTGAGAGTGTCAGTCCTCTTGTACTTAAGTCGGCATTGTGCCTTTTGTATTAAATTCAGATGCAATTTCTGGGTTTCATCGTCAATAAGAAGGTCCAAGGGATACAGTAAACCTGAAGTGAAGCATCGGAATCTAAAACTGGACTCAAAGGAGAGGTTCAAATCATAGTAAGTTAGAGATTCAGTCCTCTTGTACTTAAGTCGGCATTGTGCATTGTGAATTTAATTCCGATGCAATTTCTGTGTTTCATCGTCAATAAGAAGTTCCAAGGTATACAGTATACCTGAAGTGAAGCATCGGAATCTAAAACTGGACTCACAGGAGAGGTTCAAATCATAGAAAGTTAGAGTGTCAGTCCTCTTGCACTTAAGTCGGCATTGTGCCTTTTGTATTAAATTCGGATGCAATTTCTGTGTTTCATCGTCAATAAGAAGGTCCAAGGGATACAGTAAACCTGAAGTGAAGCATCGGAATCTAAAACTGGACTTACAGGAGAGGTTCAAATCATAGTAAGTTAGAGATTCAGACCTGTTGTACTTAGGTCGGCATTGTGCCTTGTGAATTTGATTCCGATGCAATTTCTGTGTTTCATCGTCAATAAGAAGTTCCAAGGTATAGAGTATACCTGAAGTGAAGCATCGGAATCTAAAACTGGACTCACAGGAGAGGTTCAAATCATAGAAAGTTAGAGTGTCAGTAATCTTGTACTTAAGTCGGCATTGTGAATTTTATATTAAATTCGGATGCAATTTCTGTGTTTCATCGTCAATAAGAAGGTCCAAGGTATAAAGTAAACCTAAAGTGAAGCATCAGAATCTAAAACTGGACTCATAGGAGAGTTTCTAATTATGGGAAGTGAGAGTGTCAGTCCTCTTGTACTTAAGACGGCATTGTGCCTTTTGTATTAAATTCAGATGCAATTTCTGGGTTTCATCGTCAATAAGAAGGTCCAAGGGATACAGTAAACCTGAAGTGAAGCATCGGAATCTAAAACTGGACTCAAAGGAGAGGATCAAATCATAGTAAGTTAGAGATTCAGTCCTCTTGTACTTAAGTCGGCATTGTGCATTGTGAATTTAATTCCGATGCAATTTATGTGTTTCATCGTCAATAAGAAGTTCCAAGGTATACAGTATACCTGAAGTGAAGCATCGAAATCTAAAACTGGACTCACAGGAGAGGTTCAAATCATAGAAAGTTAGAGTGTCAGTCCTCTTGTACTTAAGTCGGCATTGTGCCTTTTGTATTAAATTCGGATGCAATTTCTGTGTTTCATCGTCAATAAGAAGGTCCAAGGGATACAGTAAACCTGAAGTGAAGAGTCGGAATCTGAAACTGGACTTACAGGAGAGGTTCAAATCATAGTAAGTTAGAGATTCAGACCTCTTGTACTTAGGTCGGCATTGTACCTTGTGAATTTAATTCCGATGCAATTTCTGTGTTTCATCGTCAATAAGAAGTTCCAAGGTATAGAGTATACCTGAAGTGAAGCATCGGAATCTAAAACTGGACTCACAAGAGAGGTTCAAATCATAGAAAGTTAGAGTGTCAGTAATCTTGTACTTAAGTCGGCATTGTGCCTTTTGTATTAAATTCGGATGCAATTTCTGTGTTTCATCGTCAATAAGAAGGTCCAAGGAATACAGTAAACCTAAAGTGAAGCATCGGAATCTAAAACTGGACTCACAGGAGAGGATCAAATCATAGTAAGTTAGAGATTCAGTCCTCTTGTACTGAAGTCGGCATTGTGCCTTGTGAATTAATTTCGGATGCAATTTCTGTGTTTCATCGTCAATAAGAAGTTCCAAGGTATACAGTATACCTGAAGTGAAGCATCGGAATCTAAGACTGGACTCACAGGAGAGGTTCAAATCATAGAAAGTTAGAGTGTCAGTCCTATTGTACTTAAGTCGGCATTGTGAATTTTATATTAAATTCGGATGCAATTTCTGTGTTTCATCGTCAATAAGAAGGTCCAAGGTATAAAGTAAACCTAAAGTGAAGCATCAGAATCTAAAACTGGACTCATAGGAGAGTTTCTAATTATGGGAAGATAGAGTGTCAGTCCTCTTGTACTTAAGACGGCATTGTGCCTTTTGTATTAAATTCGGATGCAATTTCTATGATTTATCGTCAATAAGAACGTCCAAGGGATACAGTAAATCTGAAGTGAAGCATCGGAATCTAAAACTGGACTCACAGGAGCGGTTCAAATCATAGAAAGTTAGAGTGTCAGTCCTCTTGTACTTAAGTCGGCATTGTGCCTTTTGAATATCATTCCGATGTAATTTCTGTGTTTCATCGTCAATAAGAAGGTCCAAGGGATACAGTAAACCTGAAGTGAAGCATCGGAATCTAAAACTGGACTTACAGGAGAGGTTCAAATCATAGTAAGTTAGAGATTCAGACCTCTTGTACTTAGGTCGGCATTGTACCTTGTGAATTTAATTCCGATGCAATTTCTGTGTTTCATCGTCAATAAGAAGTTCCAAGGTATAGAGTATACCTGAAGTGAAGTATCGGAATCTAAAACTGGACTCACAGGAGAGGTTCAAATCATAGAAAGTTAGAGTGTCAGTAATCTTGTACTTAAGTCGGCATTGTGCCTTTTGTATTAAATTCGGATGCAATTTCTGTGTTTCATCGTCAATAAGAAGGTCCAAGGAATACAGTAAACCTAAAGTGAAGCATCGGAATCTGAAACTGGACTCACAGGAGAGGATCAAATCATAGTAAGTTAGAGATTCAGTCCTCTTGTACTGAAGTCGGCATTGTGCCTTGTGAATTTAATTCGGATGCAATTTCTGTGTTTCATCGTCAATAAGAAGTTCCAAGGTATACAGTATACCTGAAGTGAAGCATCGGAATCTAAGACTGGACTCACAGGAGAGGTTCAAATCATCGAAAGTTAGAGTGTCAGTCCTCTTGTACTTAAGTTGGCATTGGGCCTTTTGTATTAAATTCGGATGCAATTTCTGTGTTTCATTGTCAATAAGAAGGTACAAGGGATACAGTAAACCTGAAGTGAAGCATCGGAATCTAAAACTGGACTCACAGGAGAGGCTCAAATCATAGAAAGTTAGAGTGTCAGTCCTCTTGTACTTAAGTCGGCATTGTGCCTTTTGTATTAAATTCAGATGCAATTTCTGGGTTTCATCGTCAATAAGAAGGTCCAAGGGATACAGTAAACCTGAAGTGAAGCATCGGAATCTAAAACTGGACTCAAAGGAGAGGTTCAAATCATAGTAAGTTAGAGATTCAGTCCTCTTGTGCTTAAGTCGGCATTGTGCATTGTGAATTTAATTCCGATGCAATTTCTGTGTTTCATCGTCAATAAGAAGTTCGAAGGTATACAGGATACCTGAAGTGAAGCATCGGAATCTAAAACTGGACTCACAGGAGAGGTTCAAATCATAGAAAGTTAGAGTGTCAGTCCTCTTGTACTTAAGTCGGCATTGTGCCTTTTGTATTAAATTCGGATGCAATTTCTGTGTTTCATCGTCAATAAGAAGGTCCAAGGGATACAGTAAACCTGAAGTGAAGCATCGGAAACTAAAACTGGACTTACAGGAAAGGTTCAAATCATAGTAAGTTAGAGATTCAGACCTCTTGTACTTAGGTCGGCATTGTGCCTTGTGAATTTAATTCCGATGCAATTTCTGTGTTTCATCGTCAATAAGAAGTTCCAAGGTATAGAGTATACCTGAAGTGAAGCATCGGAATCTAAAACTGGACTCACAGGAGAGGTTCAAATCATAGAAAGTGAGAGTGTCAGTCCTCTTGTACTTAAGTCGGCATTGTGCCTTTTGTATTAAATTCAGATGCAATTTCTGGGTTTCATCGTCAATAAGAAGGTCCAAGGGATACAGTAAACCTGAAGTGAAGCATCGGAATCTAAAACTGGACTCAAAGGAGAGGTTCAAATCATAGTAAGTCAGAGATTCAGTCCTCTTGTACTTAAGTCGGCATTGTGCATTGTGAATTTAATTCCGATGCAATTTCTGTGTTTCATCGTCAATAAGAAGTTCCAAGGTATACAGGATACCTGAAGTGAAGCATCAGAATCTAAAACTGGACTCACAGGAGAGGTTCAAATCATAGAAAGTTAGAGTGTCAGTCCTCTTGTACTTAAGGTGGCATTGTGCCTTTTGTATTAAATTCGGATGCAATTTCTATGTTTCATCGTCAATAAGAAGGTCCAAGGGATACAGTAAACCTGAAGTGAAGCATCGGAATCTAAAACTGGACTTACATGAGAGGTTCAAATCATAGTAAGTTAGAGATTCAGACCTCTTGTACTTAGGTCGGCATTGTGCCTTTTGAATTTAATTCCGATGCAATTTCTGTGTTTCATAGTCAATAAGAAGTTCCAAGGTATAGAGTATACCGGAAGTGAAGCATCGGAATCTAAAACTGGACTCAGAGGAGAGGTTCAAATCATAGAAAGTTAGAGTGTCAGTAATCTTGTAGTTAAGTCGGCATTGTGCCTTTTGTATTAAATTCGGATGCAATATCTGTGTTTCATCGTCAATACAAAGGTCCAAGGGATACAGTAAACCTGAAGTGATGCATCGGAATCTTAAACTGGACTCACAGGAGAGGTTCAAATCATAGAAAGTTAGAGTGTCAGTCCTCTTGTTCTTAAGTCGGCATTGTGACTTTTGGATTTAACTCCGATGCAATTTCTGTGTTTCATCGTCAATAAGAAGTTCCTAGGTATACAGTAAACCTGAAGTGAAGCATCGGAATCGAAAACTGGACTCACAGGAGAGGTTCAAATCACAGAAATTTAGAGTGTCAATCCCCTTGTACTTAAGTTGGCATTTTGCCTTTTGTATTAAATTCAGATGCAATTTCTGTGTTTCATCGTCAACAAGAAGGTACAAGGGATACAGAAAACCTGAAGTGAAGCATCGGAAAATAAAACTGCACTCACAGGAGAGGTTCAAATCATAGAAAGTGAGAGTGTCAGTGTTCTTGTACTTAAGTCGGCATTGTGCTTTTGTAGTAAATTCGGATGCAATTTCTAAATTTCATCGTCAATAAGAAGGTCCAAGGGATGCAGTAAAAATGAAGTGAAGCATCGAAATATAAACCTGTACTGACAGGAGAGGTTCAAATCAGAGAAATTTAGAGAGTCAGTCCTTTTGGACTTAAGTCTCATTGTGCCTTTTCAATTAAATTCCGGTGCAATTTCAGTGTTTCATCGTCAGTAAGAAGTTCCAAGGTATACAGTAAACCTAAAGTGAAACATCGGAATCTAAAACTGGACTCACAGGAGAGTTTCAAATCAGAGAAAGTGAGAGTGTCAGTCCTATTGTACTTAAGTCGGCATTGTGAATTTTATATTAAATTCGGATGCAATTTCTGTGTTTCATCGTCAATAAGAAGGTCCAAGGTATAAAGTAAACCTAAAGTGAAGCATCAGAATGTAAAACTGGACTCATAGGAGAGTTTCTAATTATGGGAAGTGAGAGTGTCAGTCCTCATGTACTTAAGACGGCATTGTGTCTTTTGTATTAAATTCGGATGCAATTTCTATGATTCATCGTCAATAAGAACGTCCAAGGGATACAGTAAATCTGAAGTGAAGCATCGGAATCTAAAACTGGACTCACAGGAGCGGTTCAAATCATAGAAAGTTAGAGTGTCAGTCCTCTTGTACTTAAGTCGGCATTGTGCCTTTTGAATATCATTCCGATGTAATTTCTGTGTTTCATCGTCAATAAGAAGTTCCAAGGTATACAGTAAACAAGAAGTGAAGCATCGGAATCTAAAACTGGACTCACAGGAGAGGCTCAAATCATAGAAAGTTAGAGAGTCAGTCCTCTAGTACTTAAGTCGGCATTGTGCCTTTTGTATTAAATTCGGATGCAATTTCTGTGTTTCATCGTCAATAAGAAGGTCCAGGGGATACAGTAAACCTAAAGTGAAGCATCGGAATCCAAAACTGGACTCACAATGGAGGTTCAAATCATAGAAAGGGAGAGTGTCAGTCCTCTTGTACTTAAGTCGGCATTGTGCGTTTTGTATTAAATTCAGATGCAATTTCTGGGTTTCATCGTCAATAAGAAGGTCCAAGGGATACAGTAAACCTGAAGTGAAGCATCGGAATCTAAAACTGGACTCAAAGGAGAGGTTCAAATCATAGTAAGTTAGAGATTCATTCCTCTTGTACTTAAGTCGGCATTGTGCATTGTGAATTTAATTCCGATGCAATTTCTTTGTATCATCGTCAATAAGAAGTTCCAAGGTATACAGTATACTTGAAGTGAAGCATCGGAATCTAAAACTGGACTCACAGGAGAGGTTCAAACCATAGAAATTAGAGTGTCAGTCCTCTTGTACTTAAGTCGGCATTTTGCCTTTTGTATTAAATTCGGATGCAATTTCTGTGTTTCATCGTCAATAAGAAGGTCCAAGGGATACAGTAAACCTGAAGTAAAGCATCGGAATCTAAAACTGGACTTACAGGAGAGATTCAAATCATAGTAAGTTAGAGATTCAGACCTCTTGTACTTAGGTCGGCATTGTGCCTTGTGAATTTGATTCCGATGCAATTTCTGTGTTTCATCGTCAATAAGAAGTTCCAAGGTATAGAGTATACCTGAAGTGAAGCATCGGAATCTAAAACTGGACTCACAGGGGAGGTTCAAATCATAGAAAGTTAGAGTGTCAGTAATCTTGTACTTAAGTCGGCATTGTGAATTTTATATTAAATTCGGATGCAATTTCTGTGTTTCATCGTCAATAAGAAGGTCCAAGGTATAAAGTAAACCTAAAGTGAAGCATCAGAATCTAAAACTGGACTCATAGGAGAGTTTCTAATTATGGGAAGTGAGAGTGTCAGTCCTCTTGTACTTAAGTCGGCATTGTGCCTTTTGAATATCATTCCGATGTAATTTCTGTGTTTCATCGTCAATAAGAAGTTCCAAGGTATACAGTAAACAAGAAGTGAAGCATCGGAATCTAAAACTGGACTCACAGGAGAGGCTCAAATCATAGAGAGTTAGAGTGTCAGTTCTCTAGTACTTAAGTCGGCATTGTGCCTTTTGTATTAAATTCGGATGCAATTTCTGTGTTTCATCGTCAATAAGAAGGTCCAGGGGATACAGTAAACCTAAAGTGAAGCATCGGAATCCAAAACTGGACTCACAGGAGAGGTTCAAGTCATAGAAAGTGAGAGTGTCAGTCCTCTTGTACTTAAGTCGGCATTGTGCCTTTTGTATTAAATTCAGATGCAATTTCTGGGTTTCATCGTCAATAAGAAGGTCCAAGGGATACAGTAAACCTGAAGTGAAGCATCGTAATCTAAAACTGGACTCAAAGGAGAGGTTCAAATCATAGTAAGTTAGAGATTCAGTCCTCTTGTACTTAAGTCGGCATTGTGCATTGTGAATTTAATTCCGATGCAATTTCTGTGTTTCATCGTCAATAAGAAGTTCCAAGGTATACAGTATACCTGAAGTGAAGCATCGGAATCTAAAACTGGACTCACAGGAGAGGTTCAGATGATAGAAAGTTAGAGTGTCAGTCCTCTTGTACTTAAGTCGGCATTGTGCCTTTTGTATTAAATTCGGATGCAATTTCTGTGTTTCATCGTCAATAAGAAGGTCCAAGGGATACAGTAAACCTGAAGTGAAGCATCGGAATCTAAAACTGGACTTACAGGAGAGGTTCAAATCATAGTAAGTTAGAGATTCAGACCTCTTGTACTTAGGTCGGCATTGTGCCTTGTGAATTTAATTCCGATGCAATTTCTGTGTTTCATCGTCAATAAGAAGTTCCAAGGTATAGAGTACACCTGAAGTGAAGCATCGGAATGTAAAACAGGACTCACAGGAGAGGTTCAAATAATAGAAAGTTAGAGTGTCAGTAATCTTGTACTTAATTCGGCATTGTGCCTTTTGTATTAAATTCGGATGCGATTTCTGTGTTTCATCGTCAATAAGAATGTCCAGGCGATACAGTAAAAATGAAGTGAAGCATAGGAATCTAAAACTGGACTCATAGGAGAGGTTCAAATCATAGAAAGTTGGAGTTTAGTCCTTATGGACTTAGGTCTCATTGTGCCTTTTGAATTTAATTCTAATGCAATTTCTGTGTTTCTTCTTCAATAAGAAGTTCCAAGGTATACAGTAAACCTGAAGGGAAGCATCGGAATCTAAAACTGGACTCACAGGAGAGGTTCAAATCATAGAAAGTTAGAGTGTCAGTCCTATTGTACTTCAGTCGGCATTGTGCATTTTGTATTAAATTCGGATGCAATTTCTGTGTTTCATCGTCAATAAGAAGCTCCAAGGTATACAGTAGACCTAAAGTGAAGCATCGGAATCTAAAACTGGACTCACAGGAGAGGTTCAAATAATAGAAAGTTAGAGTGTCAGTCCTCTTGTACTTAAGTCGGCATTGTGGCTTTTTTATTAAATTCGAATGCAATTTCTGTGTTCCATCGTCAATAAGAAGGTCCAAGGGATACAGTAAACCTGAAGTGAGGCATCGGAATCTAAAACTGGACTCACAGGAGAGGTTCAAATCATAGAAAGATAGAGTGTCAGTCCTCTTGTACTTAAGTCGGCATTGTGCCTTTTGTAATAAATTTGGATGCAATTTCTGTGTTTCAACGTCAATAAGAAGGTCCAAGGGATACAGTAAACCTGATGTGAAGCATCGGAATCTAAAACTGGACTCACAGGAGGGGTTCAAATCATAGAAAGTCAGAGTGTCAGTCCTCTTGTACATAAGTCGGCATTGTGCCTTTTGTATTAAATTCGGATGCAATTTCTGTGTTTCCTCGTCAATAAGAAGGTACAAGCGATACAGTAAACCTGAAGTGAAGCTTCGGAATCTAAAATTGGACTCACAGGAGACGTTCAAATCATAGAAAATGAGAGTGTCAGTCCTTTTGTACTTAAGTCGGCATTGTGCCTTTTGTATTGAATTCCGATGCAATTTCTGTGTTTCATCGTCAATAAGAAGGTCCAAGGTATACAGAAAACCTGAAGTGAAGCATCGGAATCTAAAACTGGACTCACAGGCGAGGTTCAAATCATAGAAAGTTAGAATGTCAGTCCTCTTGTACTTAAGTCGCCATTGTGCCTTTTGTATTAAATTCGGATGCAATTTCTGTGCTTCATCGTCATTAAGAAGGTCCAAGGTATACAGTAAACCTGAAGTGAAGCATCGGAATCTAAAACTGGACCCACAGGAGAGGTTGAAATCAAAGAAAGTTAGAGTGTCAGTCCTATTGTACTTAAGTCGGCATTGTGCCTTTTGTATTAAATTCGGATGCAATTTCTTCGCTTCATCGTCAATAAGAAGGTACAAGAGATACAGTAAACCTGAAGTGAAGCATCGGAATCTAAATCTGGACTCACAGGAGAGGATCAAATAAACAAAAACATGAGTGTCAGTCCTCTTGTACTTAAGTCGGCATTGTGCCTTTTGCATTAAATTCGGATGCAATTTCTGTGTTTCATCGTCAATAAGAGGGTCCAAGGTATACAGGAAACCTGAAGTGATGCATCGGAATCTAAAACTGGACTCACAGGAGAGGTTCAAATCATAGACAGTGAGAGTGCAGGCCTCTTGTACTTAAGTCGGCATTGTGCTTTCTGTATTAAATTCGGATGCAATTTCTGAGTTTCATCGTCAATAAGAAGGTCCAAGATATACAGTAAACCTGAAGTGGAGTATCGGAATCTAAAACTGGACTTACAGGAGAGGTTCAAATCATAGAAATTTAGAGTGTCAGTCCACTTGTACTTAAGTCGCCATTGTGCCTTTTCTATGAAATTCGGATGCAATTTCTGTGTTTCATCGTCAATAAGAAGGTCCAAGGGATACAGTAAACCTGAAGTGAGGCATAGCAATCTAAAACTGGAATCACAAGAGAGGTTCAAATCATACAAAGTTAGAGTGTCAGTCCTCTTGTACTTAAGTCGGCAATGTGCCTTTTGTATTAAATTTCGATGCAATTTCTGTTTTTCATCGTCAATAAGAAGGTCCAAGGTATACAGTAAACCTAAAGTGAAGCATCGGAATCTAAAACTGGACTCACAGGAGAGGTTCAAATAATAGAAAGTTAGAGTGTCAGTCCTCTTGTACTTAAGTCGGCATTGTGATTTTTTTTTTAAATTCGGATGCAATTTCTGTGTTCCATCGTCAATAAGAAGGTCCAAGGGATACAGTAAACCTGAAGTGTAGCATCGGAAACTAAAACTGGACTCACAGGAGACGTTCAAATAATAGAAAGTGAGAGTGTCAGTCCTCTTGTACTTATGTCGGCATTGTGCCTTTTGTATTAAATTCGGATGCAATTTCTGTGTTTCATCGTCAATAAGAAGAACCAAGGTATTCAGTAAACCTGAAGTGAAGCATCGGAATCTAAAACTGGACTCACAGGAGCGGTTCAAATCATAGGAATTTAGAGTGACAGTCCTCTTGTACTTAAGTCGGCATTGTGCCTTGTGTATTAAATTCGGATGCAATTTCTGTGTTTCATCGTCAATAAGAAGGTCCAAGGTATACAGTTAACCTGAAGTGAAGCATCGGAATCTAAAACTGGACTCACAGGCGAGGTTCAAATCATAGAAAGTTAGAATGTCAGTACTCTTGAACGTAAGTCGCCATTGTGCCTTTTGTATTAAATTCGGATGCAATTTCTGTGCTTCATCGTCATTAAGAAGTTCCAAGGTATACAGTAAACCTGAAGTGAAGCATCGGAATCTAAATCTAGACTCACAGGAGAGGTTCAAATCAACAAAAGTATGAGTGTCAGTCCTCTTGTACTTAAGTCGGCATTGTGCCTTTTGTATTAAATTCGGATGCAATTTCTGTGTTTCATCGTCAATAAGAAGGTGCAAGGGATACAGTAAAAATGAAGTGAGGCATCGGAATCTAAAACTGGACTCACAGGAGAGGTTCAAATCATAGAAATTTGGAGTTTAGTCCTTTGGGACTTAAGTCTCATTGTGCCTTTTGAATTTAATTCCGATGCAATTTCTGTGTTTCATCGTAAATAAGAAGTTCCAAGGTATACAGTAAACCTGAAGTGAAGCATCAGAATCTAAAACTGGACTCACAGGAGAGGTTCAAATAATAGAAAGTTAGAGTGTCAGTCCTCTTGTACTTAAGTCGGCATTGTGCCTTTTGTATTAGATTCGGATGCCATTTCTGTGTTTCATCGTCAATAAGAAGGTCCAAGGGATACAGTAAACCTGAAGTGAAGCATCGGAATCTAAAACTGGACTCAAAGGAGAGGCTCAAATCATAGACAGTGAGAGTGCAGGCCTCTTGTACTTAAGTCGGCATTGTGCCTTCTGTATTAAATTCGGATGCAATTTCTGAGTTTCATCGTCAATAAGAAGGTCCAAGATATACAGTAAACCTGAAGTGAATTATCGGAATCTAAAACTGGACTTACAGGAGAGGTTCAAATCATAGAAAGTTAGAGTGTCAGTCCACTTGTACTTAAGTCGCCATTGTGCCTTTGCTATGAAATTCGGATGCAATTTCTGTGTTTCATCGTCAATAAGAAGGTCCAAGGGATACAGTAAACCTGAAGTGAGGCATCGCAATCTAAAACTGGAATCACAAGAGAGGTTCAAATCATACAAAGTTAGAGTGTCAGTTGTCTTGTACTTAAGTCGGCAATGTGCCTTTTGTATTAAATTTCGATGCAATTTCTGTTTTTCATCGTCAATAAGAAGGTCCAAGGTATACAGTAAACCTAAAGTGAAGCATCGGAATCTATAACTGGACTCACAGGAGAGGTTCAAGTAATAGAAAGTTAGAGTGTCAGTCCTCTTGTACTTAAGTCGGCATTGTGCCTTTTTTATTACATTCGGATGCAATTTCCGTGTTCCATCGTCAATAAGAAGGTCCAAGGGATACAGTAAACCTGAAGTGAGGCATCGGAATCTAAAACTGGACTCACAGGAGAGGTTCAAATCATAGAAAGATAGAGTGTCAGTCCTCTTGTACATAAGTCGGCATTGTGCCTTTTGTAATAAATTTGGATGCAATTTCTGTGTTTCAACGTCAATAAGAAGGTCCTAGGGATGCAGTAAACCTGATGTGAAGCATCGGAATCTAAAACTGGACTCACAGGAGAGGGTCAAATCATAGAAAGTCAGAGTGTCAGTCCTCTTGTACATAAGTCGGCATTGTGCCTTTTGTATTAAATTCGGATGCAATTTCTGTATTTCATCGTCAATAAGAAGGTACAAGGGATACAGTAAACCTGAAGTGAAGCTTCGGAATCTAAAATTGGACTCACAGGAGACGTTCAAATCATAGAAAGTGAGAGTGTCAGTCCGCTTGTACTTAAGTCGGCATTGTGCCTTTTGTATTGAATTCCGATGCCATTTCTGTGTTTCATCGTCAATAAGAAGGTCCAAGGTATACAGTAAACCTGAAGTGAAGCATCGGAATCTATAACTGGACCCACAGGAGAGGTTGAAATCAAAGAATGTTAGAGTGTCAGTCCTCTTGTACTTAAGTCGGCATTGTGCCTTTTGTATTAAATTCGGATGCAATTTCTTCGCTTCATCGTCAATAAGAAGGTACAAGGGATACAGTAAACCTGAAGTGAAGCATCGGAATCTAAATCTGGACTCACAGGAGAGGTTCAAATCAACAAAAGTATGAGTGTCAGACCTCTTGTACTTAAGTCGGCATTGTGCCTTTTGTATTAAATTCGGATGCATTTTCTGTGTTTCATCGTCAATAAGAGGGTCCAAGTTATACAGGAAACCTGAAGTGAAGCATCGGAATCTAAAACTGGACTCACAGGAGAGGTTCAAATCATAGACAGTGAGAGTGCAGGCCTCTTGTACTTAAGTCGGCATTGTGCCTTCTGTATTAAATTCGGATGCAATTTCTGAGTTTCATCGTCAATAAGAAGGTCCAAGATATACAGTAAACCTGAAATGGAGTATCGGAATCTAAAACTGGACTTACAGGAGAGGTTCAAATCATAGAAATTTAGAGTGTCAGTCCACTTGTACTTAAGTCGCCATTGTGCCTTTTCTATGAAATTCGGATGCAATTTCTGTGTTTCATCATCAATAAGAAGGTCCAAGGGATACAGTAAACCTGAAGTGAGGCATAGCAATCTAAAACTGGAATCACAAGAGAGGTTCAAATCATACAAAGTTAGAGTGTCAGTCCTCTTGTACTTATGTCGGCAATGTGCCTTTTGTATTAAATTTCGATGCAATTTCTGTTTTTCATCGTCAATAAGAAGGTACAAGGTATACAGTAAACCTAAAGTGAAGCATCGGAATCTAAAACTGGACTCGCAGGAGAGGTTCAAATAATAGAAAGTTAGAGTTTCAGTCCTGTTGTACCTAAGTCGGCATTGTGCCTTTTGTATTAAATTCGGATGCAATTTCTGTGTTTCATCGTCAATAAGAAGAACCAAGGTATTCAGTAAACCTGAAGTGAAGCATCGGAATCTAAAACTGGAAGCAGAGGAGCGGTTCAAATCATAGGAATTTAGAGTGACAGTCATCTTGTACTTAAGTCGGCATTGTGCCTTGTGTATTAAATTCGGATGCAATTTCTGTGTTTCATCGTCAATAAGAAGGTCCAAGGTATACAGTTAACCTGAAGTGAAGCATCGGAATCTAAAACTGGACTCACAGGCGAGGTTCAAATCATAGAAAGTTAGAATGTCAGTCCTCTTTAACTTAAGTCGCCATTGTGCCTTTTGTATTAAATTCGGATGCAATTTCTGAGCTTCATTGTCATTAAGAAGGTCCAAGGTATACAGTAAAACTGAAGTGAAGCATCGGCATCTAAAACTGGACTCACAGGAGAGGTTGAAATCAAAGAAAGTTAGAGTGTCAGTCCTCTTGTACTTAAGTCGGCATTGTGTCTTGTATTAATTTCGGATGCAATTTCTTTGTTTCATCGTCAATAAGAAGATACAAGGGATACAGTAAACCTGAAGTGAAGCATCAGAATCTAAATCTAGACTCACAGGAGAGGTTCAAATCAAAAAAAGTATGAGTGTCAGTCCTCTTGTACTTAAGTCGGCATTGTGCCTTTTGTATTAAATTCGGATGCAATTTCTGTGTTTCATCATCAATAAGAAGGTGCAAGGGATACAGTAAAAATGAAGTGAAGCATCGGAATCTAAAACTGGACTCACAGGAGAGGTTCAAATCATAGAAATTTGGAGTTTAGTCCTTTGGGACTTAAGTCTCATTGTGCCTTTTGAATTTAATTCCGATGCAATTTCTGTGTTTCATCGTCAATACGAAGTTCCAAGGTATACAGTAAACCTGAAGTGAAGCATCGGAATCTAAAACTGGACTCACAGGAGAGGTTCAAATAATAGAAAGTTAGAGTGTCAGTCCTCTTGTACTTAAGTCGTCATTGTGCTTTTTTTATTAAATTCGGATGCAATTTCTGTGTTCCATCGTCAATAAGTAGGTCCAAGGGATACAGTAAACCTGAAGTGAGGCATCGGAATCTAAAACTGGACTCACAGGAGTGGTTCAAATCATAGAAAGATAGAGTGTCAGTCCTCTTGTACTTAAGTCGGCATTGTGCCTTTTGTAATAAATTTGGATGCAATTTCTGTGTTTCAACGTCAATAAGAAGGTCCAAGGGATACAGTAAACCTGATGTGAAGCATCGGAATCTAAAACTGGACTCACAGGAGAGGTTCAAATCATAGAAAGTCAGAGTGTCAGTCCTCTTGTACATAAGTCGGCATTGTGCCTTTTGTATTAAATTCGGATGCAATTTCTGTGTTTCATCGTCAATAAGAAGGTACAAGGGATACAGTAAACCTGAAGTGAAGCTTCGGAATCTAAAATTGGACTCACAGGAGACGTTCAAATCATAGAAAGTGAGAGTGTCAGTCCTCTTGTACTTAAGTCGGCATTGTGCCTTTTGTATTAAATTCGGATGCAATTTCTTTGCTTCATCGTCAATAAGAAGGTACAAGGGATACAGTAAACCTGAACTGGGGTATCGGAATCTAAAACTGGACTTACAGGAGAGGATCAAATCACAGAAAGTTAGAGTGTCAGTCCACTTGTACTTAAGTCGCCATTGTGCCTTTTCTATGAAATTCGGATGCAATTTCTGTGTTTCATCGTCAATAAGAAGGTCCAAGGGATACAGTAAACCTGAAGTGAGGCATAGCAATCTAAAACTGGAATCACAAGAGAGGTTCAAATCATAGAAAGTTAGAGTGTCAGTCCTCTTGTACTTAAGTCGGCAATGTGCCTTTTGTATTAAATTTCGATGCAATTTCTGTTTTTCATCGTCAATAAGAAGGTCCAAGTTATACAGTAAACCTAAACTGAAGCATCGGAATCTAAAACTGGACTCACAGGAGAGGTTCAAATAATAGAAAGTTAGAGTGTCAGTCCTCTTGTACTTAAGTCGGCATTGTGCCTTTTTTTATTAAATTCGGATGCAATTTCTGTGTTCCATCGTCAATAAGAAGGTCCAAGGGATACAGTAAACCTGAAGTGTAGCATCAGAAACTAAAACTGGACTCACAGGAGACGTTCAAATCATAGAAAGTGAGAGTGTCAGTCCTCTTGTACTTAAGTCGGCATTGTGCCTTTTGTATTAAAATCGGATGCAATTTCTGTGTTTCATCGTCAATAAGAAGAACCAAGGTATTCAGTAAACCTGAAGTGAAGCATCGGAATCTAAAACTGGACTCACAGGAGAGGTTCAAATAATAGAAAGTTAGAGTGTCAGTCTTCTTGTACTTAAGTCGGCATTGTGCCTTTTGTATTAGATTCGGATGCCATTTCTGTGTTTCATCGTCAATAAGAAGGTCCAAGGGATACAGTAAACCTGAAGTGAAGCATCGGAATCTAAAACTGGACTCAAAGGAGAGGCTCAAATCATAGACAGTGAGAGTGCAGGCCTCTTGTACTTAAGTCGGCATTGTGCCTTCTGTACTAAATTCGGATGCAATTTCTGAGTTTCATCGTCAATAAGAAGGTCCAAGATGTACAGTAAACCTGAAGTGAATTATCGGAATCTAAAACTGGACTTACAGGAGAGGTTCAAATCATAGAAAGTTAGAGTGTCAGTCCACTTGTACTTAAGTCGCCATTGTGCCTTTGCTATGAAATTCGGATGCAATTTCTGTGTTTCATCGTCAATAAGAAGGTCCAAGGGATACAGTAAACCTGAAGTGAGGCATCGCAATCTAAAACTGGAATCACAAGAGAGGTTCAAATCATACAAAGTTAGAGTGTCAGTTGTCTTGTACTTAAGTCGGCAATGTGCCTTTTGTATTAAATTTCGATGCAATTTCTGTTTTTCATCGTTAATAAGATGGTCCAAGGTATACAGTAAACCTAAAGTGAAGCATCGGAATCTATAACTGGACTCACAGGAGAGGTTCAAGTAATAGAAAGTTAGAGTGTCAGTCCTCTTGTACTTAAGTCGGCATTGTGCCTTTTTTATTAAATTCGGATGCAATTTCCGTGTTCCATCGTCAATAAGAAGGTCCAAGGGATACAGTAAACCTGAAGTGAGGCATCGGAATCTAAAACTGGACTCACAGGAGAGGTTCAAATCATAGAAAGATAGAGTGTCAGTCCTCTTGTACATAAGTCGGCATTGTGCCTTTTGTAATAAATTTGGATGCAATTTCTGTGTTTCAACGTCAATAAGAAGGTCCTAGGGATGCAGTAAACCTGATGTGAAGCATCGGAATCTAAAACTGGACTCACAGGAGAGGGTCAAATCATAGAAAGTCAGAGTGTCAGTCCTCTTGTACATAAGTCGGCATTGTGCCTTTTGTATTAAATTCGGATGCAATTTCTGTATTTCATCGTCAATAAGAAGGTACAAGGGATACAGTAAACCTGAAGTGAAGCTTCGGAATCTAAAATTGGACTCACAGGAGACGTTCAAATCATAGAAAGTGAGAGTGTCAGTCCGCTTGTACTTAAGTCGGCATTGTGCCTTTTGTATTGAATTCCGATGCCATTTCTGTGTTTCATCGTCAATAAGAAGGTCCAAGGTATACAGAAAACCTGAAGTGAAGCATCGGAATCTAAAACTGGACTCACAGGCGAGGTTCAAATCATAGAAAGTTAGAATGTCAGTCCTCTTGTACTTAAGTCGCCATTGTGCCCTTTGTATTACATTCGGATGCAATTTCTGTGCTTCATCGTCATTAAGAAGGTCCAAGGTATACAGTAAACCTGAAGTGAAGCATCGGAATCTAAAACTGGACCCACAGGAGAGGTTGAAATCAAAGAAAGTTAGAGTGTCAGTCCTCTTGTACTTAAGTCGGCATTGTGCCTTTTGTATTAAATTCGGATGCAATTTCTTCGCTTCATCGTCAATAAGAAGGTACAAGGGATACAGTAAACCTGAAGTGAAGCATCGGAATCTAAATCTGGACTCACAGGAGAGGTTCAAATCAACAAAAGTATGAGTGTCAGACCTCTTGTACTTAAGTCGGCATTGTGCCTTTTGTATTAAATTCGGATGCATTTTCTGTGTTTCATCGTCAATAAGAGGGTCCAAGTTATACAGGAAACCTGAAGTGAAGCATCGGAATCTACAACTGGACTCACAGGAGAGGTTCAAATCATAGACAGTGAGAGTGCAGGCCTCTTGTACTTAAGTCGGCATTGTGCCTTCTGTATTAAATTCGGATGCAATTTCTGAGTTTCATCGTCAATAAGAAGGTCCAAGATATACAGTA
This sequence comes from Schistocerca serialis cubense, assembly GCF_023864345.2. Taxonomy (NCBI): domain Eukaryota; kingdom Metazoa; phylum Arthropoda; class Insecta; order Orthoptera; family Acrididae; genus Schistocerca; species Schistocerca serialis. The sequence goes on from NC_064639.1 coordinate 56,832,577, forward strand.
ACCTGAAATGGAGTATCGGAATCTAAAACTGGACTTACAGGAGAGGTTCAAATCATAGAAATTTAGAGTGTCAGTCCACTTGTACTTAAGTCGCCATTGTGCCTTTTCTATGAAATTCGGATGCAATTTCTGTGTTTCATCATCAATAAGATGGTCCAAGGGATACAGTAAACCTGAAGTGAGGCATAGCAATCTAAAACTGGAATCACAAGAGAGGTTCAAATCATACAAAGTTAGAGTGTCAGTCCTCTTGTACTTAAGTCGGCAATGTGCCTTTTGTATTAAATTTCGATGCAATTTCTGTTTTTCATCGTCAATAAGAAGGTACAAGGTATACAGTAAACCTAAAGTGAAGCATCGGAATCTAAAACTGGACTCACAGGAGAGGTTCAAATAATAGAAAGTTAGAGTTTCAGTCCTGTTGTACCTAAGTCGGCATTGTGCCTTTTGTAATAAATTCGGATGCAATTTCTGTGTTTCATCGTCAATAAGAAGAACCAAGGTATTCAGTAAACCTGAAGTGAAGCATCGGAATCTAAAACTGGAAGCAGAGGAGCGGTTCAAATCATAGGAATTTAGAGTGACAGTCATCTTGTACTTAAGTCGGTCTTGTGCCTTGTGTATTAAATTCGGATGCAATTTCTGTGTTTCATCGTCAATAAGAAGGTCCAAGGTATACAGTTAACCTGAAGTGAAGCATCGGAATCTAAAACTGGACTCACAGGCGAGGTTCAAATCATAGAAAGTTAGAATGTCAGTCCTCTTGAACTTAAGTCGCCATTGTGCCTTTTGTATTAAATTCGGATGCAATTTCTGTGCTTCATCGTCATTAAGAAGGTCCAAGGTATACAGTAAAACTGAAGTGAAGCATCGGCATCTAAAACTGGACTCACAGGAGAGGTTGAAGTCAAAGAAAGTTAGAGTGTCAGTCCTCTTGTACTTAAGTCGGCATTGTGTCTTGTATTAAATTCGGATGCAATTTCTTTGTTTCATCGTCAATAAGAAGATACAAGGGATACAGTAAACCTGAAGTGAAGCATCAGAATCTAAATCTAGACTCACAGGAGAGGTTCAAATAAAAAAAAGTATGAGTGTCAGTCCTCTTGTACTTAAGTCGGCATTGTGCCTTTTGTATTAAATTCGGATGCAATTTCTGTGTTTCATCGTCAATAAGAAGGTGCAAGGGATACAGTAAAAATGAAGTGAAGCATCGGAATCTAAAACTGGACTCACAGGAGAGGTTCAAATCATAGAAATTTGGAGTTTAGTCCTTTGGGACTTAAGTCTCATTGTGCCTTTTGAATTTAATTCCGATGCAATTTCTGTGTTTCATCGTCAATAAGAAGTTCCAAGGTATACAGTAAACCTGAAGTGAAGCATCGGAATCTAAAACTGGACTCACAGGAGAGGTTCAAATAATAGAAAGTTAGAGTGTCAGTCCTCTTGTACTTAAGTCGGCATTGTGCCTTTTTTATTAAATTCGGATGCAATTTCTGTGTTCCATCGTCAATAAGTAGGTCCAAGGGATACAGTAAACCTGAAGTGAGGCATCGGAATCTAAAACTGGACTCACAGGAGAGGTTCAAATCATAGAAAGATAGAGTGTCAGTCCTCTTGTACTTAAGTCGGCATTGTGCCTTTTGTAATAAATTTGGATGCAATTTCTGTGTTTCAACGTCAATAAGAAGGTCCAAGGGATACAGTAAACCTGATGTGAAGCATCGGAATCTAAAACTGGACTCACAGGAGAGGTTCAAATCATAGAAAGTCAGAGTGTCAGTCCTCTTGTACATAAGTCGGCATTGTGCCTTATGTATTAAATTCGGATGCAATTTCTGTGTTTCATCGTCAATAAGAAGGTACAAGGGATACAGTAAACCTGAAGTGAAGCTTCGGAATCTAAAATTGGACTCACAGGAGACGTTCAAATCATAGAAAATGAGAGTGTCAGTCCTCTTGTACTTAAGTCGGCATTGTGCCTTTTGTATTAAATTCGGATGCAATTTCTTTGCTTCATCGTCAATAAGAAGGTACAAGGGATACAGTAAACCTGAACTGGAGTATCGGAATCTAAAACTGAACTTACAGTAGAGGTTCAAATCATAGAAAGTTAGAGTGTCAGTCCACTTTTACTTAAGTCGCCATTGTGCCTTTTCTATGAAATTCGGATGCAATTTCTGTGTTTCATCGTCAATAAGAAGGTCCAAGGGATACAGTAAACCTGAAGTGAGGCATAGCAATCTAAAACTGGAATCACAAGAGAGGTTCAAATCATAGAAAGTTAGAGTGTCAGTCCTCTTGTACTTAAGTCGGCAATGTGCGTTTTGTATTAAATTTCGATGCAATTTCTGTTTTTCATCGTCAATAAGAAACTGCAAGTTATACAGTAAACCTAAACTGAAGCATCGGAATCTAAAACTGGACTCACAGGAGAGGTTCAAATAATAGAAAATTAGAGTGTCAGTCCTCTTGTACTTAAGTCGGCATTGTGCCTTTTTTTATTAAATTCGGATGCAATTTCTGTGTTCCATCGTCAATAAGAAGGTCCAAGGGATACAGTAAACCTGAAGTGTAGCATCAGAAACTAAAACTGGACTCACAGGAGACGTTCAAATCATAGGAAGTGAGAGTGTCAGTCCTCTTGTACTTAAGTCGGCATTGTGCCTTTTGTATTAAAATCGGATGCAATTTCTGTGTTTCATCGTCAATAAGAAGAACCAAGGTATTCAGTAAACCTGAAGTGAAGCATCGGAATCTAAAACTTGACTCACAGGAGCGGTTGAAATCATAGAAATTTAGAGTGTCAGTCCTCTTGTACTTAAGTCGGCATTGTGCCTTTTGTATTAAATTCGGATGCAATTTCTGTGTTTCATCGTCAATAAGAAGGTCCAAGGTATACAGTTAAACTGAAGTAAAGCATCGGAATCTAAAACTGGACTCACAGGCGAGGTTCAAATCATAGAAAGTTAGAATGTCAGTCCTCTTGTACTTAAGTCGCCATTGTGCCTTTTGTATTAAATTCGGATGCAATTTCTGCGCTTCATCGGCATTAAGAAGGTCCAAGGTATACAGTAAACCTGAAGTGAAGCATCGGCATCTAAAACGGGACTCACAGGAGAGGTTGAAATCAAAGAAAGTTAGAGTGTCTGTCCTCTTGTACTTAAGTCGGCATTGTGTCTTTTGTATTAAATTCGGATGCAATTTCTTTGTTTCATCGTCAATAAGAACGTACAAGGGATACAGTAAATCTGAAGTGAAGCATCGGAATCTAAATCTAGACTCACAGGAGAGGTTCAAATCAAAAAAAGTATGAGTGTCAGTCCTCTTGTACTTACGTCGGCATTGTGCCTTTTGTATTAAATTCGGATGCAATTTCTGTGTTTCATCGTCAATAAGAAGGTGCAAGGGATACAGTAAAAATGAAGTGAAGCATCGGAATCTGAAACTGGACTCACAGGAGAGGTTCAAATCATAGAAATTTGGAGTTTAGTCCTTTTGGACGTAAGTCTTATTGAGCCTTTTGAATTTAATTCCGATGCAATTTCTGTGTTTCATCGTAAATAAGAAGTTCCAAGGTATACAGTAAACCTGAAGTGAAGCATCGGAATCTAAAACTGGACTCACAGGAGAGGTTCAAATCATAGAAAGTTAGAGTGTCAGTCCTCCTGTACTGAAGTGGGCATTGTGCCATTTGTATTAAATTTGGATGCAATTTCTTTGCTTCATCGTCAATAAGAAGCTACAAGGGATACAGTAAACCTGAAGTGAAGCATCGGAATCTAAATCTGGACTCACAGGAGAGGTTCAAATCAACAAAAGTATGAGTGTCAGTCCTCTTGTACTTAAGTCGGCATTGTGCCTTTTGTATTAAATTCGGATGCAATTTCTGTGTTTCATCGTCAATAAGAAGGTCCAAGGTATACAGGAAACCTGAAGTGAAGCAGCGGAATCTAAACCTGGACTCACAGGAGAGGTTCAAATCATAGACAGTGAGAGTGCAGGCCTCTTGTACTTAAGTCGGCATTGTGCCTTCTGTATTAAATTCGGATGCAATTTCTGAGTTTCATCGTCAATAAGAAGGTCCAAGATATACAGTAAACCTGAAGTGGAGTATCGGAATCTAAAACTGGACTTACAGGAGAGGTTCAAATCATAGAAAGTTAGAGTGTCAGTCCACTTGTACTTAAGTCGCCATTATGCCTTTTCTATGAAATTCGGATGCAATTTCTGTGTTTCATCGTCAATAAGAAGGTCCAAGGTATAAAGTAAACCTGAAGTGAAGCATCGGAATCTAAAACTGGACTCACAGGAGAGGTTCAAATCATAGAAAGATAAAGTGTCAGTCCTCTTGTACTTAAGTCGGCATTGTGCCTTATGTATTAAATTCGGATGCAATTTCTGTGTTTCATCGTCAATAAGAAGGTACAAGGGATACAGTAAACCTGAAGTGAAGCTTCGGAATCTAAAATTGGACTCACAGGAGACGTTCAAATCATAGAAAATGAGAGTGTCAGTCCTCTTGTACTTAAGTCGGCATTGTGCCTTTTGTATTAAATTCGGATGCAATTTCTTTGCTTCATCGTCAATAAGAAGGTACAAGGGATACAGTAAACCTGAACTGGAGTATCGGAATCTAAAACTGAACTTACAGTAGAGGTTCAAATCATAGAAAGTTAGAGTGTCAGTCCACTTGTACTTAAGTCGCCATTGTGCCTTTTGTATTGAATTCCGATGCAATTTCTGTGTTTCATCGTCAATAAGAAGGTCCAAGGTATACAGAAAACCTGAAGTGAAGCATCTTAATTTAAAACTGGACTCACAGGAGAGGTACAAATCATAGAAAGTTAGAGTGTCAGTCCTCTTGTATTTCAGTCGGCATTGTGCCTTTTGTATTAAATTCGGATGATATTTCTGTGTTCCATCGTCAATAAGAAGAACCAAGGTATTCAGTAAACCTGAAGTGAAGCATCGGAATCAAAACTGGACTCACACGAGCGGTTCAAATCATAGAAATTTAGAGTGTCAGTCCTCTTGTACTTAAGTCGGCATTGTGACCTGTGTATTAAATGCGGATGCAATTTCTGTGTTTCATCGTCAATAAGAAGGTGCAAGGTATACAGTAAACCTGAAGTGAAGCATCGGAATCTAAAACTGGACTCACAGGCGAGGTTCAAATCATAGAAAGTTAGAATGTCAGTCCTCTTGTACTTAAGTCGCCATTGTGCCTTTTGTATTAAATTCGGATGCAATTTCTGTGCTTCATCGTCATTAAGAAGGTCCAAGGTATACAGTAAACCCGAAGTGAAGCGTCGGCATCTAAAACTGGACTCACAGGAGAGGTTCAAATCAAAAAAAGTATGAGTGTCAGTCCTCTTGTACTTAAGTCGGCATTGTGCCTTTTGAATTTAATTCCGATGCAATTTCTGTGTTTCATCGTCAATATGAAGGTCCAAGGGATACAGTAAACCTGAAGTGAAGCATCGGAATCTAAAACTGGTCTCACAGGAGAGGTTCAAATCATAGTAAGTTAGAGATTCAGTCCTCTTGTACTTAAGTCGGCATTGTGCCTTGTGAATTTAATTCCGATGCAATTTCTGTGTTTCATCGTCAATAAGACGTTCCAAGGTATACAGTAAACCTGAAGTGGAGCTTTGGAATCTAAACCTGGACTCGCAGGAGAGGTTCAAATCACACAATGTTAGAGTGTCAGTCTTCTTGTACTTAAGTCGGCATTGTGCCTTTTGTATTAAATTCGGATGTAATTTCTGTGTATGATCGTCAATAAGAAGGACCAAGAGATACAGTAAACCTGAAGTGTAGCATCGGAATCTAAAACTGGACTCACAGGGGACGTTCAAATCATAGAAAGTGAGAGTGTCAGTACTCTTGTACTTAAGTCGGCATTGTGCCTTTTGTATTTAATTCGGATGCAATTTCTGTGTTTCATCGTCAATAAGAAGGTCCAAGGGATACAGTAAACCTGAAGTGAAGCATCTGAATCTAAAACTGGACTAACAGGAGTGGTTCTAATCATAGAAATTTAGAGTTTCAGTCCTCTTGTACTTAGGTCGGCATTGTGCCTTTTGTATTGAATTCGGATGCAATTTCTGTGTTTCATCGTAAATAAGAAGGTCCAAGGGATAGAGTAAACCTGAAGTGAAGCATCGGAATCTTAAACTGGACTCACAGGAGAGGTTCAAATCATAGAAAGTTAGAGTGTCGGTCCTCTTGTACTTATGTCGGCATTGTGCCTTTTGTATTAAATTCGGATGCAATATCTGTGTTTCATCGTCAATACGAAGGTCCAAGGGATACAGTAAACCTGAAGTGAAGCATCGGAATCTTAAACTGGACTCACAGGAGAAGTTCAAATCATAGAAAGTTAGAGTGTCAGTCCTCTTGTACTTAAGTCGGCATTGTGACTTTTGAATTTACCTCCGATGCAATATCTGTGTTTCATCGTCAATAAGAAGTTCCTAGGTATACAGTAAACCTGAAGTGAAGCATCGGAATCTAAAACTGGACTCACAGGAGAGGTTCAAATCACAGAAAGTTAGAGTGTCAATCCTCTTGTACTGAAGTTGGCATTGTGGCGTTTGTATTAAATTCAGATGCAATTTCTGTGTTTCATCGTCAACAAGAAGGTACAAGGGATACAGAAAACCTGAAGTGAAGCATCGGAAAATAAAACTGGACTCACAGGAGAGGTTCAAATCATAGAAAGTGAGAGTGTCAGTGTTCTTGTACTTAAGTCGGCATTGTGCTTTTGTAGTAAATTCGGATGCAATTTCTAAATTTCATCGTCAGTAAGAAGGTCCAAGGGATACAGTAAAAATGAAGTGAAGCATCGGAATATAAACCTGGACTCACAGGAGAGGTTCAAATCAGAGAAAGTGAGAGTGTCAGTCCTATTGTACTTAAGTCGGCATTGTGAATTTTATATAAAATTCGGATGCAATTTCTGTGTTTCATCGTCAATAAGAAGGTCCAAGGTATACAGTAAACCTAAAGTGAAGCATCGGAATCTAAAAATGGACTCATAGGAGAGGATCTAATTACGGGAAGTGAGAGTGTCAGTCCTCTTGTACTTATGACGGCATTGTGCCTTTTGTATTAAATTCGGACGCAATTTCTATGATTCATCGTCAATAAGAACGTCCAAGGGATACAGTAAATCTGAAGTGAAGCATCGGAATCTAAAACTGGACTCACAGGAGCGGTTCAAATCATAGAAAGTTAGAGTGTCAGTCCTCTTGTACTTAAGTCGGCATTGTGCCTTTTGAATATCATTCCGATGTAGTTTCTGTGTTTCATCGTCAATAAGAAGTTCCAAGGTGTACAGTAAACAAGAAGTGAAGCATCGGAATCTAAAACTGGACTCACAGGAGAGGCTCAAATCATAGAAAGTTAGAGTGTCAGTCCTCTAGTACTTAAGTCGGCATTGTGCCTTTTGTATTAAATTCGGATGCAATTTCTGTGTTTCATCGTCAATAAGAAGGTCCAGGGGATACAGTAAACCGAAAGTGAAGCATCGGAATCCAAAACTGGACTCACAGGCGAGGTTCAAATTATAGAAAGTGAGAGTGTCAGTCCTCTTGTACTTAAGTCGGCATTGTGCCCTTTGTATTAAATTTAGATGCAATTTCTGGGTTTCATCGTCAATAAGAAGGTCCAAGGGATACAGTAAACCTGTAGTGAAGGATCGGAATGTAAAACTGGACTCACAGGAGAGGTTCAAATCATAGAAATTTAGAGTTTCAGTCCTCTTGTACTTAGGTCGGCATTGTGCCTTTTGTATTAAATTCGGATGCAATTTCTGTGTTTCATCGTAAATAAGAAGGTCCAAGGGATACAGAAAACCTGAAGTGAAGCATCGGAATCTTAAACTGGACTCACAGGAGAGGTTCAAATCATTGAAAGTTAGAGTGTCGGTCCTCTTGTACTTAAGTCGGCATTGTGCCTTTTGTATTAAATTCGGATGCAATATCTGTGTTTCATCGTCAATACAAAGGTCCAAGGGATACAGTAAACCTGAAGTGAAGCATCGGAATCTTAAACTGGACTCACAGGAGAGGTTCAAATCATAGACAGTGAGAGTGCAGACCTTTTGTACTTAAGTCGGCATTGTGCCTTCTGTATTAAATTCGGATGCAATTTCTGAGTTTCATCGTCAATAAGAAGGTCCAAGATATACAGTAAACCTGAAGTGGAGTATCGGAATCTAAAACTGGACTTACAGGAGAGGTTCAAATCATGGAAAGTTAGAGTGTCAGTCCACTTGTACTTAAGTCGCCATTGTGCCTTTTCTATGAAATTCTAATGCAATTTCTGTGTTTCATCGTCAATAGGAAGGTCCAAGGCATAAAGTAAACCTGAAGTGAAGCATCGGAATCTAAAACTGGACTCACAGGAGAGGTTCAAATCATAGAAAGATAAAGTGTCAGTCCTCTTGTACTTAAGTCGGCATTGTGCCTTTTGTAATAAATTTGGATGCAATTTCTGTGTTTCAACGTCAATAAGAAGGTCCAAGGGATACAGTAAACTTGACGTGAAGCATCAGAATCTAAAACTGGACTCACAGGAGAGGTTCAAATCATAGAAAGTCAGAGTGTCAGTCCTCTTGTACTTAAGTCGGCATTGTGCCTTTTGTATTACATTCGGATGCAATTTCTGTGTTTCATCGTCAACAAGAAGGTACAAGGGATACAGTAAACCTGAAGTGAAGCTTCGGAATCTAAAATAAGACTCACAGGAGACGTTCAAATCATAGAAAGTAAGAGTGTCAGTCCTCTTGTACTTAAGTCGGCATTGTGCCTTTTGTATTGAATTCCGATGCAATTTCTGTGTTTCATCGTCAATAAGAAGGTCCAAGGTATACAGAAAACCTGAAGTGAAGCATCTTAATTTAAAACTGGACTCACAGGAGAGGTACAAATCATAGAAAGTTAGAGTGTCAGTCCTCTTGTATTTCAGTCGGCATTGTGCCTTTTGTATTAAATTCGGATGCAATTTCTGTGTTTCATCGTCAATAAGAAGAACCAAGGTATTCAGTAAACCTGAAGTGAAGCATCGGAATCAAAACTGGACTCACACGAGCGGTTCAAATCAAAGAAATTTAGAGTGTCAGTCCTCTTGTTCTTAAGTCGGCATTGTGCCCTGTGTATTAAATGCGGATGCAATTTCTGTGTTTCATCGTCAATAAGAAGGTCCAAGGTATACAGTAAACCTGAAGTGAAGCATCGGAATCTAAAACTGGACTCACAGGCGAGGTTCAAATCATAGAAAGTTAGAATGTCAGTCCTCTTGTACTTGAGTCGCCATTGTGCCTTTTGTATTAAATTCGGATGCAATTTCTGTGCTTCATCGTCATTAAGAAGGTCCAAGGTATAGAGTAAACCCGAAGTGAAGCGTCGGCATCTAAAACTGGACTCACAGGAGAGGTTCAAATCAAAAAAAGTATGAGTGTCAGTCCTCTTGTACTTAAGTCGGCATTGTGCCTTTTGAATTTAATTCCGATGCAATTTCTGTATTTCACCGTCAATATGAAGGTCCAAGGGGTACAGTAAACCTGAAGTGAAGCATCGGAATCTAAAACTGGACTCACAGGAGAGGTTCAAATCATAGTAAGTTAGAGATTCAGTCCTCTTGTACTTAAGTCGGCATTGTGCCTTGTGAATTTAATTCCGATGCAATTTCTGTGTTTCATCGTCAATAAGACGTTCCAAGGTATACAGTAAACCTGAAGTGGAGCTTTGGAATCTAAAACTGGACTCGCAGGAGAGGTTCAAATCACACAATGTTAGAGTGTCAGTCTTCTTGTACTTAAGTCGGCATTGTGCCTTTTGTATTAAATTCGGATGTAATTTCTGTGTATGATCGTCAATAAGAAGGACCAAGGGATACAGTAAACCTGAAGTGTAGCATCGGAATCTAAAACTGGACTCACAGGGGACGTTCAAATCATAGAAAGTGAGAGTGTCAGTACTCTTGTACTTAAGTCGGCATTGTGCCTTTTGTATTTAATTCGGATGCAATTTCTGTGTTTCATCGTCAATAAGAAGGTCCAAGGGATACAGTAAACCTGAAGTGAAGCATCTGAATCTAAAACTGGACTCACAGGAGTGGTTCTAATCATAGAAATTTAGAGTTTCAGTCCTCTTGTACTTAGGTCGGCATTGTGCCTTTTGTATTGAATTCGGATGCAATTTCTGTGTTTCATCGTAAATAAGAAGGTCCAAGGGATAGAGTAAACCTGAAGTGAAGCATCGGAATCTTAAACTGGACTCACAGGAGAGGTTCAAATCATAGAAAGTTAGAGTGTCGGTCCTCATGTACCTAAGTCGGCATTGTGCCTTTTGTATTAAATTCGGATGCAATATCTGTGTTTCATCGTCAATACGAAGGTCCAAGGGATACAGTAAACCTGAAGTGAAGCATCGGAATCTTAAACTGGACTCACAGGAGAAGTTCAAATCATAGAAAGTTAGAGTGTCAGTCCTCTTGTACTTAAGTCGGCATTGTGACTTTTGAATTTACCTCCGATGCAATATCTGTGTTTCATCGTCAATAAGAAGTTCCTAGGTATACAGTAAACCTGAAGTGAAGCATCGGAATCTAAAACTAGACTCACAGGAGAGGTTCAAATCACAGAAAGTTAGAGTGTCAATCCTCTTGTACTGAAGTTGGCATTGTGGCTTTTGTATTAAATTCAGATGCAATTTCTGTGTTTCATCGTCAACAAGAAGGTACAAGGGATACAGAAAACCTGAAGTGAAGCATCGGAAAATGAAACTGGACTCACAGGAGAGGTTCAAATCATAGAAAGTGAGAGTGTCAGTGTTCTTGTACTTAAGTCGGCATTAAGCTTTTGTAGTAAATTCGGATGCAATTTCTAAATTTCATCGTCAATAAGAAGGTCCAAGGGATACAGTAAAAATGAAGTGAAGCATCGGAATATAAACCTGGACTCACAGGAGAGGTTCAAATCAGAGAAAGTGAGAGTGTCAGTCCTATTGTACTTAAGTTGGCATTGTGAATTTTATATTAAATTCGGATGCAATTTCTGTGGTTCATCGTCAATAAGAAGGTCCAAGGTATACAGTAAACCTAAAGTGTAGCATCGGAATCTAAAAATGGACTCATAGGAGAGGTTCTAATAATGGGAAGTGAGAGTGTCAGTCCTCTTGTACTTAAGACGGCATTGTGCCTTTTGTATTAAATTCGGACGCAATTTCTATGATTCATCGTCAATAAGAACGTCCAAGGGATACAGTAAATCTGAAGTGAAGCATCGGAATCTAAAACTGGACTCACAGGAGCGGTTCAAATCATAGAAAGTTAGAGTGTCAGTGCTCTTGTACTTAAGTCGGCATTGTGCCTTTTGAATATCATTCCGATTTAGTTTCTGTGTTTCATCGTCAATAAGAAGTTCCAAGGTGTACAGTAAACAAGAAGTGAAGCATCGGAATCTAAAACTGGACTCACAGGAGAGGCTCAAATCATAGAAAGTTAGAGTGTCAGTCCTCTAGTACTTAAGTCGGCATTGTGAATTTTGTATTAAATTCGGATGCAATTTCTGTGTTTCATCGTCAATAAGAAGGTTCAGGGGATACAGTAAACCTAAAGTGAAGCATCGGAATCCAAAACTGGACTCACAGGCGAGGTTCAAATTATAGAAAGTGAGAGTGTCAGTCCTCTTGTACTTAAGTCGGCATTGTGCCTTTTGTATTAAATTTAGATGCAATTTCTGGGTTTCATCGTCAATAAGAAGGTCCAAGGGATACAGTAAACCTGTAGTGAAGCATCGGAATGTAAAACTGGACTCACAGGAGAGGTTCAAATCATAGAAATTTAGAGTTTCAGTCCTCTTGTACTTAGGTCGGCATTGTGCCTTTTGTATTAAATTCGGATGCAATTTCTGTGTTTCATCGTAAATAAGAAGGTCCAAAAGATACAGAAAACCTGAAGTGAAGCATCGGAATCTTAAACTGGACTCACAGGAGAGGTTCAAATCATTGAAAGTTAGAGTGTCGGTCCTCTTGTACTTAAGTCGGCATTGTGCCTTTTGTATTAAATTCGGATGCAATATCTGTGTTTCATCGTCAATACAAAGGTCCAAGGGATACAGTAAACCTGAAGTGAAGCATCGGAATCTTAAACTGGACTCACAGGAGAGGTTCAAATCATAGAAAGTTAGAGTGTCAGTCCTATTGTTCTTAAGTCGGCATTGTGACTTTTGAATTTAACTCCGATGTAATATCTGTGTTTCATCGTCAATAAGAAGTTCCTAGGTATACAGTAAACCTGAAGTGAAGCATCGGAATCGAAAACTGGACTCACAGGAGAGGTTCAAATCACAAAAAGTTAGTGTGTCAATCCTCTTGTACTTAAGTTGGCATTGTGCCTTTTGTATTAAATTCAGATGCAATTTCTGTGTTTCATCGTCTACAACAAGGTACATGGGATGCAGAAAACCTGAAGTGAAGCATCGGAAAATAAAACTGGACTCAGAGGAGAGGTTCAAATCATAGAAAGTGAGAGTGTCAGTGTTCTTGTACTTAAGTCGGCATTGTGCTTTTGTAGTAAATTCGGATGCAATTTCTAAATTTCATCGTCAATAAGAAGGTCCAAGGGATACAGTAAAAATGAAGTGAAGCATCGGAATATAAACCTGGACTCACAGGAGAGGTTCAAATCAGAGAAATTTAGAGAGTCAGTCCTCTTGGACTTAAGTCTCATTGTGCCTTTTCAATTTAATTCCGGTGCAATTTCAGTGTTTCATCGTCAGTAAGAAGTTCCAAGGTATACAGTAAACCTAAGGTGAAGCATCGGAATCTAAAACTGGACTCACAGGAGAGGTTCAAATCAGAGAAAGTGAGAGTGTCAGTCCTATTGTACTTAAGTCGGCATTATGAATTTTATATTAAATTCGGATGCAATTTCTGTGTTTCATCGTCAATAAGAAGGTTCAAGGTATAAATTAAACCTAAAGTGAAGCATCGGAATCTAAAACTGGACTCATAGGAGAGTTTCTAATTATGGGAAGTGAGAGTGTCAGTCCTCTTGTACTTAAGACGGCATTGTGCCTTTCTATTAAATTCGGATGCAATTTCTATGATTCATCGTCAATAAGAACGTCCAAGGGATACAGTAAATCTGAAGTGAAGCATCGGAATCTAAAACTGGACTCACAGGAGAGGTTCAAATCATAGTAAGTTAGAGATTAGGCCCCCTCTTGTACTTAGGTCGGCATTGAGCCTTGTGAATTTAATTCCGATGCAATTTCTGTGCTTCATCGTCAATAAGAAGTTCCAAGGTATAGAGTATACCTGAAGTGAAGCATCTGAATCTAAAACTGGACTCACAGGAGAGGTTCAAATCATAGAAAGTTAGAGTGTCAGTAATCTTGTACTTAAGTCGGCATTGTGCCTTTTGTATTAAATTCGGATGCAATTTCTGTGTTTCATCGTCGATAAGAAGGTCCAAGGAATACAGTAAACCTAAAGTGATGCATCGGAATCTAAAACTGGACTCACAGGAGAGGATCAAATCATAGTAAGTTAGAGATTCAGTCCTCTTGTACTGAAGTCGGCATTGTGCCTTGTGAATTTAATTTGGATGCAATTTCTGTGTTTCATCGTCAATAAGAAGTTCCAAGGTATACAGTATACCTGAAGTGAAGCATCGGAATCTAAAACTGGACTCACAGGAGAGGTTCAAATCATAGAAAGTTGGAGTTTAGTCCTTTTTGACTTAGGTCTCATTGTGCCTTTTGAATTTAATTCTAATGCAATTTCTGTGTTTCTTCTTCAATACGAAGTTCCAAGGTATACAGTAAACCTGAAGGGAAGCATCGGAATCTAAAACTGGACCACAGGAGAGGTTCAAATCATAGAAAGTTAGAGTGTCAGTCCTATTGTACTTCAGTCGGCATTGTGCCTTTTGTATTAAATTCGGATGCAATTTCTGTGTTTCATCGTCAATAAGAAGGTCCAAGGTATACAGGAAACCTGAAGTGAAGCATCGGAATCTAAAACTGGACTCACAGGAGAGGTTCAAATCATAGACAGTGAGAGTGCAGGCCTCTTGTACTTAAGTCGGCATTGTGCCTTCTGTATTAAATTCGGATGCAATTTCTGAGTTTCATCGTCAATAAGAAGGTCCAAGATATACAGTAAACCTGAAGCGAAGTATCGGAATCTAAAACTGGACTTACAGGAGAGGTTCAAATCATAGAAATTTTGAGTGTCAGTCCACTTGTACTTAAGTCGCCATTGTGCCTTTGCTATGAAATTCAGATGCAATTTCTGTGTTTCATCGTCAATAAGAAGGTCCAAGGGATACAGTAAACCTGAAGTGAGGCATCGCAATCTAAAACTGGAATCACAAGAGAGGTTCAAATCATACAAAGTTAGAGTGTCAGTTGTCTTGTACTTAAGTCGGCAATGTGCCTTTTGTATTAAATTTCGATGCAATTTCTGTTTTTCATCGTCAATAAGAAGGTCCAAGGTATACAGTAAACCTAAAGTGAAGCATCGGAATCTAAAATTGGACTCACAGGAGAGGTTCAAATAATAGAAAGTTAGAGTGTCAGTCCTCTTGTACTTAAGTTGGCATTGTGCCTTTTTTATTAAATTCGGATGCAATTTCTGTTTTCCATCGTCAATAAGAAGGTCCAAGGGATACAGTAAACCTGAAGTGAGGCATCGGAATCTAAAACCGGACTCACAGGAGAGGTTCAAATCATAGAAAAATAGAGTGTCAGTCCTCTTGTACTTAAGTCGGCATTGTGCCTTTTGTATTGAATTCCGATGCAATTTCTGTGTTTCATCGTCAATAAGAAGGTCCAAGGTATACAGAAAACCTGAAGTGAAGCATCTTAATTTAAAACTGGACTCACAGGAGAGGTACAAATCATAGAAAGTTAGAGTGTCAGTCCTCTTGTATTTCAGTCGGCATTGTGCCTTTTGTATTAAATTCGGATGCAATTTCTGTGTTTCATCGTCAATATGAAGAACCAAGGTAATCAGTAAACCTGAAGTGAAGCATCGGAATCAAAACTGGACTCACACGAGCGGTTCAAATCATAGAAAATTTGAGTGTCAGTCCTCTTGTACTTAGGTCGGCATTGTGCCTTGTGTATTAAATTCTAATGCAATTTCTGTGTTTCATCGTCAATAAGAAGGTCCAAGGTATACAGTAAACCTGAAGTGAAGCATCGGAATCTAAAACTGGACTCACAGGCGAGGTTCAAATCATAGAAAGGTAGAATGTCAGTCCTCTTGTACTTAAGTCACCATTGTGCCTTTTGTATTAAATTCGGATGCAATTTCTGTGCTTCATCGTCATTAAGAAGGTCCAAGGTATACAGTAAACCTGAAGTGAAGCATCGGCATCTAAAACT
Source organism: Schistocerca serialis cubense (assembly GCF_023864345.2). NCBI lineage: Eukaryota > Metazoa > Arthropoda > Insecta > Orthoptera > Acrididae > Schistocerca > Schistocerca serialis. Next base: position 56,847,980 of record NC_064639.1, read on the forward strand.
GGACTCACAGGAGAGGTTCAAATCAAAAAAAGTATGAGTGTCAGTCCTCTTGTACTTAAGTCGGCATTGTGCCTTTTGAATTTAATTCCGATGCAATTTCTGTGTTTCATCGTCAATATGAAGGTCCAAGGGATACTGTAAACCTGAAGTGAAGCATCGGACTCTAAAACTGGACTCACAGGAGAGGTTCAAATCATAGTAAGTTAGAGATTCAGTCCTCTTGTACTTAAGTCGGCATTGTGCCTTGTGAATTTAATTCCGATGCAATTTCTGTGTTTCATCGTCAATAAGACGTTCCAGGGTATACAGTAAACCTGAAGTGGAGCTTTGGAATCTAAAACTGGACTCGCAGGAGAGGTTCAAATCACGCAAAGTTAGAGTGTCAGTCTTCTTGTACTTAAGCCGGCATTGTGCCTTTTGTATTACATTCGGATGTAATTTCTGTGTATGATCGTCAATAAGAAGGACCAAGGGATACAGTAAACCTGAAGTGTAGCATCGGAATCGAAAACTGGACTCACAGGGGACGTTCAAATCATAGAAAGTGAGAGTGTCAGTACTCTTGTACTTAAGTCGGCATTGTGCCTTTTGTATTTAATTCGGATGCAATTTCTGTGTTTCATCGTCAATAAGAAGGTCCAAGGGATACAGTAAACCTGAAGTGAAGCATCGGAATCTAAAACTGGACTCACAGGAGTGGTTCTAATCATAGAAATTTAGAGTTTCAGTCCTCTTGTACTTAGGTCGGCATTGTGCCTTTTGTATTAAATTCGGATGCAATACTTGTGTTTCCATGTAAATAAAAAGGTCCAAGGGATACAGTAAACCTGAAGTGAAGCATCGGAATCTTAAACTGGACTCACAGGAGAGGTTCAAATCATGGAAAGTTAGAGTGTCGGTCCTCTTGTACTTAAGTCGGCATTGTGCCTTTTGTATTAAATTCGGATGCAATATCTGTGTTTCATCGTCAATACGAAGGTCCAAGGGATACAGTAAACCTGAAGTGAAGCATCGGAATCTTAAACTGGACTCACAGGAGAAGTTCAAATCATAGAAAGTTAGAGTGTCAGTCCTCTTGTACTTAAGTCGGCATTGTGACTTTTGAATTTACCTCCGATGCAATATCTGTGTTTCATCGTCAATAAGAAGTTCCTAGGTATACAGTAAACCTGAAGTGAAGCATCGGAATCTAAAACTGGACTCACAAGAGAGGTTCAAATCACAGAAAGTTAGAGTGTCAATCCTCTTGTACTGAAGTTGGCATTGTGGCTTTTGTATTAAATTCAGATGCAATTTCTGTGTTTCATCGTCAACAAGAAGGTACAAGGGATACAGAAAACCTGAAGTGAAGCATCGGAAAATAAAACTGGACTCACAGGAGAGGTTCAAATCATAGAAAGTGAGAGTGTCAGTGTTCTTGTACCTAAGTCGGCATTGTGCTTTTGTAGTAAATTCGGATGCAATTTCTAAATTTCATCGTCAATAAGAAGGTCCAAGGGATACAGTAAAAATGAAGTGAAGCATCGGAATATAAACCTGGACTCACAGGAGAGGTTCAAATCATAGAAAGATAGAGTGTCAGTCCTCTTGTACTTAAGTCGGCATTGTGCCTTTTGTAATAAATTTGGATGCAATTTCTGTGTTTCAACGTCAATAAGAAGGTCCAAGGGATACAGTTAACCTGATGTGAAGCATCGGAATCTAAAACTGGACTCACGGGAGAGGTTCAAATCAGAGAAAGTGAGAGTGTCAGTCCTATTGTACTTAAGTCGGCATTAAGAATTTTATATTAAATTCGGATGCAATTTCTGTGTTTCATCGTCAATAAGAAGGTCCAAGGTATACAGTAAACCTAAAGTGAAGCATCGGAATCTAAAAATGGACTCATAGGAGAGGTTCTAATTATGGGAAGTGAGAGTGTCAGTCCTCTTGTACTTAAGGCGGCATTGTGCCTTTTGTATTAAATTTGGATGCAATTTCTGTGTTTCATCGTCAATATGAAGGTCCAGGGGATACAGTAAACCTAAAGTGAAGCATCGGAATCCAAAACTGGACTCACAGGAGAGGTTCAAATCATAGAAAGTGAGAGTGTCAGTCCTCTTGTACTTAAGTCGGCATTGTGTTTTTTGTATTAAATTTAGATGCAATTTCTGGGTTCCATCGTCAATAAGAAGGTCCAAGGGATACAGTAAACCTGTAGTGAAGCATCGGAATCTAAAACTGGACTCACAGGAGAGGTTCAAATCTTAGAAATTTAGAGTTTCAGTCCTCTTGTACTTAGGTCGGCATTGTGCCTTTTGTATTAAATTCGGATGCAATTTCTGTGTTTCATCGTAAATAAGAAGGTCCAAGGGATACAGTAAACCTGAAGTGAAGCATCGGAATCTAAAACTGGACTCACAGGAGAGGTTCAAATCATAGAAAGTTAGAGTGTCGGTCCTCTTGTACTTAAGTCGGCATTGTGCCTTTTGTATTAAATTCGGATGCAATATCTGTGTTTCATCGTCAATACAAAGGTCCAAGGGATACAGTAAACCTGAAGTGAAGCATCGGAATCTTAAACTGGACTCACAGGAGAGGTTCAAATCATAGAAAGTTAGAGTGTCAGTCCTCTTGTTCTTAAGTCGGCATTGTGCCTTTTGTATTAAATTTGGATGCAATTTCTGTGTTTCATCGTCAATATGAAGGTCCAGGGGATACAGTAAACCTAAAGTGAAGCATCGGAATCCAAAACTGGACTCACAGGAGAGGTTCAAATCATAGAAAGTGAGAGTGTCAGTCCTCTTGTACTTAAGTCGGCATTGTGCCTTTTGAATATCATTCCGATGTAATTTCTGTGTTTCATCGTCAATAAGAAGTTCCAAGGTATTCAGTAAACAAGAAGCGAAGCATCGGAATCTAAAACTGGACTCACAGGAGAGGCTCAAATCATAGAAAGGTAGAATGTCAGTCCTCTTGTACTTAAGTCACCATTGTGCCTTTTGTATTAAATTCGGATGCAATTTCTGTGCTTCATCGTCATTAAGAAGGTCCAAGGTATACAGTAAACCTGAAGTGAAGCATCGGCATCTAAAACTGGACTCACAGGAGAGGTTCAAATCAAAAAAAGTATGAGTGTCAGTCCTCTTGTACGTAAGTCGGCATTGTGCCTTTTGAATTTAATTCCGATGCAATTTCTGTGTTTCATCGTCAATATGAAGGTCCAAGGGATACAGTAAACCTGAAGTGAAGCATCGGAATCTAAAACTGGACTCAAAGGAGAGGTTCAAATCATAGAAAGTTAGAGTGTCGGTCCTCTTGTACTTAAGTCGGCATTGTGCCTTTTGTATTAAATTCGGATGCAATATCTGTGTTTCATCGTCAATACAAAGGTCCAAGGTATACAGTAAACCTAAAGTGAAGCATCGGAATCTAAAATTGGACTCACAGGAGAGGTTCAAATAATAGAAAGTTAGAGTGTCAGTCCTCTTGTACTTAAGTCGGCATTGTGCCTTTTTTATTAAATTCGGATGCAATTTCTGTTTTCCATCGTCAATAAGAAGGTCCAAGGGATACAGTAAACCTGAAGTGAGGCATCGGAATCTAAAACCGGACTCACAGGAGAGGTTCAAATCATAGAAAAATAGAGTGTCAGTCCTCTTGTACTTAAGTCGGCATTGTGCCTTTTGTATTGAATTCCGATGCAATTTCTGTGTTTCATCGTCAATAAGAAGGTCCAAGGTATACAGAAAACCTGAAGTGAAGCATCTTAATTTAAAACTGGACTCACAGGAGAGGTACAAATCATAGAAAGTTAGAGGGTCAGTCCTCTTGTATTTCAGTCGGCATTGTGCCTTTTGTATTAAATTCGGATGCAATTTCTGTGTTTCATCGTCAATAAGAAGAACCAAGGTATTCAGTAAACCTGAAGTGAAGCATCGGAATCAAAACTGGACTCACACGAGCGGTTCAAATCATAGAAATTTTGAGTGTCAGTCCTCTTGTACTTAGGTCGGCATTGTGCCTTGTGTATTAAATTCTAATGCAATTTCTGTGCTTCATCGTCATTAAGAAGGTCCAAGGTATACAGTAAACCTGAAGTGAAGCATCGGCATCTAAAACTGGACTCACAGGAGAGGTTCAAATCAAAAAAAGTATGAGTGTCAGTCCTCTTGTACTTAAGTCGGCATTGTGCCTTTTGAATTTAATTCCGATGCAATTTCTGTGTTTCATCGTCAATATGAAGGTCCAAGGGATACAGTAAACCTGAAGTGAAGCATCGGAATCTAAAACTGGACTCACAGGAGAGGTTCAAATCATAGTAAGTTAGAGATTCAGTCCTCTTGTACTTAAGTCGGCATTGTGCCTTGTGAATTTAATTCCGATGCAATTTCTGTGTTTCATCGTCAATAAGACGTTCCAAGGTATACAGTAAACCTGAAGTGGAGCTTTGGAATCTAAAACTGGACTCGCAGGAGAGGTTCAAATCACACAAAGTTAGAGTGTCAGTCTTCTTGTACTTAAGCCGGCATTGTGCCTTTTGTATTACATTCGGATGTAATTTCTGTGTATGATCGTCAATAAGAAGGACCAAGGGGTACAGTAAACCTGAAGTGTAGCATCGGAATCGAAAACTGGACTCACAGGGGACGTTCAAATCATAGAAAGTGAGAGTGTCAGTACTCTTGTACTTAAGTCGGCATTGTGCCTTTTGTATTTAATTCGGATGCAATTTCTGTGTTTCATCGTCAATAAGAAGGTCCAAGAGATACAGTAAACCTGAAGTGAAGCATCGGAATCTAAAACTGGACTCACAGGAGTGGTTCTAATCATAGAAATTTAGAGTTTCAGTCCTCTTGTACTTAGGTCGGCATTGTGCCTTTTGTACTAAATTCGGATGCAATACTTGTGTTTCCATGTAAATAAAAAGGTCCAAGGGATACAGTAAACCTGAAGTGAAGCATCGGAATCTTAAACTGGACTCACAGGAGAGGTTCAAATCATGGAAAGTTAGAGTGTCGGTCCTCTTGTACTTAAGTCGGCATTGTGCCTTTTGTATTAAATTCGGATGCAATATCTGTGTTTCATCGTCAATACGAAGGTCCAAGGGATACAGTAAACCTAAAGTGAAGCATCGGAATCTAAAATTGGACTCACAGGAGAGGTTCAAATAATAGAAAGTTAGAGTGTCAGTCCTCTTGTACTTAAGTCGGCATTGTGCCTTTTTTATTAAATTCGGATGCAATTTCTGTTTTCCATCGTCAATAAGAAGGTCCAAGGGATACAGTAAACCTGAAGTGAGGCATCGGAATCTAAAACCGGACTCACAGGAGAGGTTCAAATCATAGAAAAATAGAGTGTCAGTCCTCTTGTACTTAAGTCGGCATTGTGCCTTTTGTATTGAATTCCGATGCAATTTCTGTGTTTCATCGTCAATAAGAAGGTCCAAGGTATACAGAAAACCTGAAGTGAAGCATCTTAATTTAAAACTGGACTCACAGGAGAGGTACAAATCATAGAAAGTTAGAGGGTCAGTCCTCTTGTATTTCAGTCGGCATTGTGCCTTTTGTATTAAATTCGGATGCAATTTCTGTGTTTCATCGTCAATAAGAAGAACCAAGGTATTCAGTAAACCTGAAGTGAAGCATCGGAATCAAAACTGGACTCACACGAGCGGTTCAAATCATAGAAATTTTGAGTGTCAGTCCTCTTGTACTTAGGTCGGCATTGTGCCTTGTGTATTAAATTCTAATGCAATTTCTGTGCTTCATCGTCATTAAGAAGGTCCAAGGTATACAGTAAACCTGAAGTGAAGCATCGGCATCTAAAACTGGACTCACAGGAGAGGTTCAAATCAAAAAAAGTATGAGTGTCAGTCCTCTTGTACTTAAGTCGGCATTGTGCCTTTTGAATTTAATTCCGATGCAATTTCTGTGTTTCATCGTCAATATGAAGGTCCAAGGGATACAGTAAACCTGAAGTGAAGCATCGGAATCTAAAACTGGACTCACAGGAGAGGTTCAAATCATAGTAAGTTAGAGATTCAGTCCTCTTGTACTTAAGTCGGCATTGTGCCTTGTGAATTTAATTCCGATGCAATTTCTGTGTTTCATCGTCAATAAGACGTTCCAAGGTATACAGTAAACCTGAAGTGGAGCTTTGGAATCTAAAACTGGACTCGCAGGAGAGGTTCAAATCACACAAAGTTAGAGTGTCAGTCTTCTTGTACTTAAGCCGGCATTGTGCCTTTTGTATTACATTCGGATGTAATTTCTGTGTATGATCGTCAATAAGAAGGACCAAGGGGTACAGTAAACCTGAAGTGTAGCATCGGAATCGAAAACTGGACTCACAGGGGACGTTCAAATCATAGAAAGTGAGAGTGTCAGTACTCTTGTACTTAAGTCGGCATTGTGCCTTTTGTATTTAATTCGGATGCAATTTCTGTGTTTCATCGTCAATAAGAAGGTCCAAGAGATACAGTAAACCTGAAGTGAAGCATCGGAATCTAAAACTGGACTCACAGGAGTGGTTCTAATCATAGAAATTTAGAGTTTCAGTCCTCTTGTACTTAGGTCGGCATTGTGCCTTTTGTATTAAATTCGGATGCAATACTTGTGTTTCCATGTAAATAAAAAGGTCCAAGGGATACAGTAAACCTGAAGTGAAGCATCGGAATCTTAAACTGGACTCACAGGAGAGGTTCAAATCATGGAAAGTTAGAGTGTCGGTCCTCTTGTACTTAAGTCGGCATTGTGCCTTTTGTATTAAATTCGGATGCAATATCTGTGTTTCATCGTCAATACGAAGGTCCAAGGGATACAGTAAACGTGAAGTGAAGCATCGGAATCTTAAACTGGACTCACAGGAGAAGTTCAAATCATAGAAAGTTAGAGTGTCAGTCCTCTTGTACTTAAGTCGGCATTGTGACTTTTGAATTTACCTCCGATGCAATATCTGTGTTTCATCGTCAATAAGAAGTTCCTAGGTATACAGTAAACCTGAAGTGAAGCATCGGAATCTAAAACTGGACTCACAAGAGAGGTTCAAATCACAGAAAGTTAGAGTGTCAATCCTCTTGTACTGAAGTTTGCATTGTGGCTTTTGTATTAAATTCAGATGCAATTTCTGTGTTTCAACGTCAACAAGAAGGTACAAGGGATACAGAAAACCTGAAGTGAAGCATCGGAAAATAAAACTGGACTCACAGGAGAGGTTCAAATCATAGAAAGTGAGAGTGTCAGTGTTCTTGTACCTAAGTCGGCATTGTGCTTTTGTAGTAAATTCGGATGCAATTTGTAAATTTCATCGTCAATAAGAAGGTCCAAGGGATACAGTAAAAATGAAGTGAAGCATCGGAATATAAACCTGGACTCACAGGAGAGGTTCAAATCATAGAAAGATAGAGTGTCTGTCCTCTTGTACTTAAGTCGGCATTGTGCCTTTTGTAATAAATTTGGATGCAATTTCTGTGTTTCAACGTCAATAAGAAGGTCCAAGGGATACAGTTAACCTGATGTGAAGCATCGGAATCTAAAACTGGACTCACAGGAGAGGTTCAAATCAGAGAAAGTGAGAGTGTCAGTCCTATTGTACTTAAGTCGGCATTAAGAATTTTATATTAAATTCGGATGCAATTTCTGTGTTTCATCGTCAATAAGAAGGTCCAAGGTATACAGTAAACCTAAAGTGAAGCATCGGAATCTAAAAATGGACTCATAGGAGAGGTTCTAATTATGGGAAGTGAGAGTGTCAGTCCTGTTGTACTTAAGGCGGCATTGTGCCTTTTGTATTAAATTCGGACGCAATTTCTATGATTCATCGTCAATAAGAACGTCCAAGGGATACAGTAAATCTGAAGTGAAGCATCGGAATCTAAAACTGGACTCACAGGAGCGGTTCAAATCATAGAAAGTTAGAGTGTCAGTCCTCTTGTACTTAAGTCGGCATTGTGCCTTTTGAATATTATTCCGATGTAGTTTCTGTGTTTCATCGTCAATAAGATGTTCCAAGGTGTACAGTAAACAAGAAGTGAAGCATCGGAATCTAAAACTGGACTCACAGGAGAGGCTCAAATCATAGAAAGTTAGAGTGTCAGTCCTCTAGTACTTAAGTCGGCATTGTGCCTTTTGTATTAAATTTGGATGCAATTTCTGTGTTTCATCGTCAATATGAAGGTCCAGGGGATACAGTAAACCTAAAGTGAAGCATCGGAATCCAAAACTGGACTCACAGGAGAGGTTCAAATCATAGAAAGTGAGAGTGTCAGTCCTCTTGTACTTAAGTCGGCATTGTGCCTTTTGTATTAAATTTAGATGCAATTTCTGGGTTCCATCGTCAATAAGAAGGTCCAAGGGATACAGTAAACCTGTAGTGAAGCATCGGAATCTAAAACTGGACTCACAGGAGAGGTTCAAATCTTAGAAATTTTGAGTTTCAGTCCTCTTGTACTTAGGTCGGCATTGTGCCTTTTGTATTAAATTCGGATGCAATTTCTGTGTTTCATCGTAAATAAGAAGGTCCAAGGGATACAGTAAACCTGAAATGAAGCATCGGAATCTAAAACTGGACTCACAGGAGAGGTTCAAATCATAGAAAGTTAGAGTGTCGGTCCTCTTGTACTTAAGTCGGCATTGTGCCTTTTGTATTAAATTCGGATGCAATATCTGTGTTTCATCGTCAATACAAAGGTCCAAGGGATACAGTAAACCTGAAGTGAAGCATCGGAATCTTAAACTGGACTCACAGGAGAGGTTCAAATCATAGAAAGTTAGAGTGTCAGTCCTCTTGTTCTTAAGTCGGCATTGTGCCTTTTGTATTAAATTTGGATGCAATTTCTGTGTTTCATCGTCAATATGAAGGTCCAGGGGATACAGTAAACCTAAAGTGAAGCATCGGAATCCAAAACTGGACTCACAGGAGATGTTCAAATCATAGAAAGTGAGAGTGTCAGTCCTCTTGTACTTAAGTCGGCATTGTGCCTTTTGAATATCATTCCGATGTAATTTCTGTGTTCCATCGTCAATAAGAAGTTCCAAAGTATTCAGTAAACAAGAAGTGAAGCATCGGAATCTAAAACTGGACTCACAGGAGAGGCTCAAATCATAGAAATTTAGAGTGTCAGTCCTCTAGTACTTAAGTCGGCATTGTGCCTTTTGTATTAAATTCGGATGCAATTTCTGTGTTTCATCGTCAATAAGAAGGTCCACGGGATACAGTAAACCTAAAGTGAAGCATCGGAATCTAAAACTGGACTCAAAGGAGAGGTTCAAATCATAGTAAATTAGTGATTCAGTCCTCTTGTACTTAAGTCGGCATTATGCATTGTGAATTTAATTCCGATGCAATTTCTGTGCTTCATCGTCTATAAGAAGTTCCAAGGTATACAGTATACCTGAAGTGAAGCATCGGAATCCAAAACTGGACTCACAGGAGAGGTTCATATCATAGAAAGTTAGAGTGTCAGTAATCTTGTACTTAAGTCGGCATTGTGCCTTTTGTATTAAATTCGGATGCAATTTCTGTGTTTCATCGTCAATAAGAAGGTCCAAGGAATACAGTAAACCTAAAGTGAAGCATCGGAATCTAAAACTGGACTCACAGGAGAGGTTCAAATCATAGAAAGTTAGAGTGTCAGTCCTCTTGTACTTAAGTCGGAATTGTGCCTTTTTTATTAAATTCGGATGCGATTTCTGTGTTTCATCGTCAATAAGAATGTCCAGGGGATACAGTAAAAATGAAGTGAAGCATCGGAATCTAAAACTGGACTCATAGGAGAGGTTCAAATCATAGAAAGTTGGAGTTTAGTCCTTTTGGACTTAGGTCTCATTGTGCCTTTTGAATTTAATTCTAATGCAATTTCTGTGTTTCTTCTTCAATAAGAAGTTCCAAGGTATACAGTAAACCTGAAGGGAAGCATCGGAATCTAAAACTGGACCACAGGAGAGGTTCAAATCATAGAAAGTTAGAGTGTCAGTCCTATTGTACTTCAGTCGGCATTGTGCCTTTTGTATTAAATTCGGATGCAATTTCTGTGTTTCATCGTCAATAAGAAGGTCCAAGGTATACACGAAACCTGAAGTGAAGCATCGGAATCTAAAACTGGACTCACAGGAGAGGTTCAAATCATAGACAGTGAGAGTGCAGGCCTCTTGTACTTAAGTCGGCATTGTGCCTTCTGTATTAAATTCGGATGCAATTTCTGAGTTTCATCTTCAATAAGAAGGTCCAAGATATACAGTAAACCTGAAGCGAAGTATCGGAATCTAAAACTGGACTTACATGAGAGGTTCAAATGATAGAAAGTTAGAGTGTCAGTCCACTTGTACTTAAGTCGCCATTGTGCCTTTGCTATGAAATTCGGATGCAATTTCTGTGTTTCATCGTCAATAAGAAGGTCCAAGGGATACAGTAAACCTGAAGTGAGGCATCGCAATCTAAAACTGGAATCACAAGAGAGGTTCAAATCATACAAAGTTAGAGTGTCAGTTGTCTTGTACTTAAGTCGGCAATGTGCCTTTTGTATTAAATTTCGATGCAATTTCTGTTTTTCATCGTCAATAATAAGGTCCAAGGTATACAGTAAACCTAAAGTGAAGCATCGGAATCTAAAATTGGACTCGCAGGAGAGGTTCAAATAATAGAAAGTTAGAGTGTCAGTCCTCTTGTACTTAAGTCGGCATTGTGCCTTTTTTATTAAATTCGGATGCAATTTCTGTTTTCCATCGTCAATAAGAAGGTCCAAGGGATACAGTAAACCTGAAGTGAGGCATCGGAATCTAAAACTGGACTCACAGGAGTGGTACAAATCATAGAAAGATAGAGTGTCAGTCCTCTTGTACTTAAGTCGGCATTGTGCCTTTTGTAATAAATTTGGATGCAATTTCTGTGTTTCAACGTCAATAAGAAGGTCCAAGGGATACAGTAAACCTGATGTGAAGCATCGGAATCTAAAACTGGACTCACAGGAGAGGTTCAAATCATAGAAAGTCAGAGTGTCAGTCCTCTTGTACATAAGTCGGCATTGTGCCTTTTGTATTAAATTCGGATGCTATTTCTGTGTTTCATCGTCAATAAGAAGGTACAGGGGATACAGTAAACCTGAAGTGAAGCTTCGGAATCTAAAATTGGACTCACAGGAGACGTTCAAATCATAGAAAGTGAGAGTGTCAGTCCTTTTGTACTTAAGTCGGCATTGTGCCTTTTGTATTGAATTCCGATGCAATTTCTGTGTTTCATCGTCAATAAGAAGGTCCAAGGTATACAGAAAACCTGAAGTGAAGCATCGGAATCTAAAACTGGACTCACAGGCGAGGTTCAAATCATAGAAAGTTAGAATGTCAGTCCTCTTGTACTTAAGTCGCCATTGTGCCTTTTGTATTAAATTCGGATGCAATTTCTGTGCTTCGTCGTCATTAAGAAGGTCCAAGGTATACAGTAAACCTGAAGTGAAGCATCGGAATCTAAAACTGGACCCACAGGAGAGGTTGAAATCAAAGAAAGTTAGAGTGTGAGTCCTTTTGTACTTAAGTCGGCATTGTGCCTTTTGTATTAAATTCGGATGCAATTTCTTCGCTTCATCGTCAATAAGAAGGTACAAGGGATACAGTAAACCTGAAGTGAAGCATCGGAATCTAAATCTGGACTCACAGGAGAGGTTCAAATCAACAAAAGTATGAGTGTCAGTCCTCTTGTACTTAAGTCGGCATTGTGCCTTTTGTATAAAATTCGGATGCAATTTCTGTGTTTCATCGTCAATAAGAGGGTCCAAGGTATACAGGAAACATGAAGTGAAGCATCGGAATCTAAAACTGGACTCACAGGAGAGGTTCAAATCATAGACAGTGAGAGTGCAGGCCTTTTGTACTTAAGTCGGCATTGTGCCTTCTGTATTAAATTCGGATCCAATTTCTGAGTTTCATCGTCAATAAGAAGGTCCAAGATATACAGTAAACCTGAAGTGGAGTATCGGAGTCTAAAACTGGACTTACAGGAGAGGTTCAAATCATAGAAATTTAGAGTGTCAGTCCACTTGTACTTAAGTCGCCATTGTGCCTTTTCTATGAAATTCGGATGCAATTTCTGTGTTTCATCGTCAATAAGAAGGTCCAAGAGATACAATAAACCTAAAGTGAGGCATAGCAATCTAAAACTGGAATCACAAGAGAGGTTCAAATCATACAAAGTTAGAGTGTCAGTCCTCTTGTACTTAAGTCGGCAATGTGCCTTTTGTATTAAATTTCGATGCAATTTCTGTTTTTCATCGTCAATAAGAAGGTCCAAGGTATACAGTAAACCTAAAGTGAAGCATCGGAATCTAAAACTGGACTCACAGGAGAGGTTCAAATAATAGAAAGTTAGAGTGTCAGTCCTCTTGTACTTAAGTCGGCATTGTGCCTTTTTTGTTAAATTCGGATGCAATCTCTGTGTTCCATCGTCAATAAGAAGGTCCAAGGGATACAGTAAACCTGAAGTGTAGCATCGGAAACTAAAACTTGACTCACAGGAGACGTTCAAATCATAGAAAGTGAGAGAGTCAGTCCTCTTGTACTTAAGTCGGCATTGTGTCTTTTGTATTAAATTCAGATGCAATTTCTGTGTTTCATCGTCAACAAGAAGGTACAAGGGATACAGAAAACCTGAAGTGAAGCATCGGAAAATAAAACTGGACTCACAGGAGAGGTTCAAATCATAGAAAGTGAGAGTGTCAGTGTTCTTATACTTAAGTCGGCATTGTGCTTTTGTAGTAAATTCGGATGCAATTTCTAAATTTCATCGTCAATAAGAAGGTCCAAGGGATACAGTAAAAATGAAGTGAAGCATCGGAATATAAACCTGGACTCACAAGAGAGGTTCAAATCAGAGAAAGTGAGAGTGTCAGTCCTATTGTACTTAAGTCGGCATTGTGAATTTTATATTAAATTCGGATGCAATTTCTGTGTTTCATCATCAATAAGAAGGTCCAAGGTATACAGTAAACCTAAAGTGAAGCATCGGAATCTAAAAATGGACTCATAGGAGAGGTTCTAATTATGGGAAGTGTGAGTGTCAGTCCTCTTGTACTTAAGACGGCATTGTGCCTTTTGTATTAAATTCGGACGCAATTTCTATGATTCATCGTCAATAAGAACGTCCAAGGGATACAGTAAATCTGAAGTGAAGCATCGGAATCTAAAACTGGACTCACAGGAGCGGTTCAAATCATAGAAAGTTAGAGTGTCAGTCCTCTTGCACTTAAGTCGGCATTGTGCCTTTTGAATATCATTCCGATGTAGTTTCTGTGTTTCATCGTCAATAAGAAGTTCCAAGGTATACAGTAAACAAGAAGTGAAGCATCGGAATCTAAAACTGGACTCACAGGAGAGGCTCCAATCATAGAAAGTATAGAGTAGCAGTCCTCCAGTACTTAAGTCGGCATTGTGCCTTTTGTATTAAATTCGGATGCAATTTCTGTGTTTCATCGTCAATTAGAAGGTCCAAGGGATACAGTAAACCTGAAGTGAAGCATCGGAATGTAAAACTGGACTCACAGGAGAGGTTCAAATCATAGTAAGTTAGAGATTCAGACCTCTTGTACTTAGGTCGGCATTGTGCCTAGTGAATTTAATTCCGATGCAATTTCTGTGTTTCATCGTCAATTAGAAGTTCCAAGGTATAGAGTATACCTGAAGTGAAGCATCGGAATCTAAAACTGGACTCACAGGAGAGGTTCAAATCATAGAAAGTTAGAGTGTCAGTAATCTTGTACTTAAGTCGGCATTGTGCCTTTTATATTAAATTCGGATGCAATTTCTGTGTTTCATAGTCAATAAGAAGGTCCAAGGAATACAGTAAACCTAAAGTGAAGCATCGGAATCTAAAACTGGACTCACAGGAGAGGATCATATCATAGTAAGTTAGAGATTCAGTCCTCTTGTACTGAAGTCGGCATTGTGCTTTGTGAATTTAATTCGGATGCAATTTCTGTGTTTCATCGTCAATAAGAAGTTCCAAGGTATACAGTATACCTGAAGTGAAGCATCGGAATCTAAAACTGGACTCACAGGAGAGGTTCAAATCATAGGAAGTTAGAGTGTCAGTCCTCTTGTACTTAAGTTGGCATTGTGCCTTTTGTATTAACTTCGGATGCAATTTCTGTGTTTCATCGTCAATAAGAAGGTACAAGGGATACAGTAAACCTGAAGTGAAGCATCGGAATCTAAAACTGGACTCACAGGAGAGGTTCAAATCATAGAAAGTTGAAGTGTCAGTCCTCTTGTACATAAGTTGGCATTGTGCCATCTGTATTAAATTCGGATGCAATTTCTGAGTTTCATCGTCAATAAGAAGGTACAAGGGATACAGTAAACCTGAAGTGAAGTATCGGAATCTAAAACTGGACTTACAGGAGAGGTTCAAATCATAGAAAGTTAGAGTGTCAGTCCACTTGTACTTAAGTCGCCATTGTGCCTTTTCTATGAAATTCGGATGCAATTTCTGTGTTTCATCGTCAATAAGAAGGTATAAGGGATACAGTAAACCTGAAGTGAGGCATCGCAATCTAAAACTGGAATAACAAGAGATGTTCAAATCATACAAAGTTAGAGTGTCAGTCCTCTTGTACATAAGTCGGCAATGTGCCTTTTGTATTAAATTTCGATGCAATTTCTGTTTTTCATCGTCAATAAGAAGGTCCAAGGTATACAGTAAACCTAAAGTGAAGCATCGGAATCTAAAACTGGACTCACAGGAGAGGTTCAAATAATAGAAAGTTAGAGTGTTAGTCCTCTTGTACTTAAGTCGGCATTGTGCCTTTTTTAATAAATTCGGATGCAATTTCTGTGTTCCATCGTCAATAAGAAGGTCCAAGGGATACAGTAAACCTGAAGTGAGGCATCGGAATCTAAAACTGGACTTACAGGAGAGGTTCAAATCATAGAAAGATAGAGTGTCAGTCCTCTTGTACTTAAGTCGCCATTGTGCCTTTTGTATTAAATTCGGATGCAATTTCTGTGCTTCATCGTCATTAAGAAGTTCCAAGGTATACAGTAAACCTGAAGTGAAGCATCGGCATCTAAAACTGGACCCACAGGAGAGGTTGAAATCAAAGAAAGTTAGAGTGTCAGTCCTCTTGTACTTAGGTCGGCATTGTGCCTTTTGTATTAAATTCGGATGCAATTTCTGTGTTTCATCGTCAATAAGAAGGTCCAAATGATACAGTAAACCTGAAGTGAGGCATAGCAATCTAAAACTTGAATCACAAGAGAGGTTCAAATCATACAAAGTTAGAGTGTCAATCCTCTTGTACTTAAGTCGGCAATGTGCCTTATGTATTAAATTTCAATGCAATTTCTGTTTTTCATCGTCAATAAGATGGGCCAAGGTGTACAGTAAACCTAAAGTGAAACATCGCAATCTAAAACTGGACTCACAGGAGAGGTTCAAATAATAGAAATTAGAGTGTCAGTCCTTTTGTACTTAAGTCGGCATTGTGCCTTTTTTATTAAATTCGGATGCAATTTCTGTGTTCCATCGTCAATAAGAAGGTCCAAGGGATACAGTAAACCTGAAGTGTAGCATCGGAAACTAAAACTGGACTCACAGGAGACGTTCCAATCATAGAAAGTGAGAGTGTCTGTCCTCTTGTACTTAAGTCGGCATTGTGCCTTTTGTATTGAATTCGGATGCAATTTCTGTGTTTCATCGTCAATAAGAAGAACCAAGGTATTCAGTAAACCTGAAGTGAAACATTGGAATCTAAAACTGGATTCACAGGAGAGGTTCAAATCATAGAAATTTGGAGTTTTGTCCTTTTGGACTTAAGTCTCATTGTGCCTTTTGAATTTAATTCCGATGCAATTTCTGTGTTTCATCGTCAATAAGAAGTTCCAAGGTATACAGTAAACCTGAAGTGAAGCATCGGAATTTAAAACTGGACTCACAGGAGAGGTTCAAATCATAGAAAGTTAGAGTGTCAGTCCTCCTGTACTTAAGTAGGCATTGTGCCTTTTGTATAAAAATTGGATGCAATTTCTTTGCTTCATCGTCAATAAGAAGCTACAAGGGATACAGTATACCTGAAGGGAAGCATCGGAATCTAAATCTGGACTCACAGGAGAGGTTCAAATCAACAAAAGTATGAGTGTCAGTCCTCTTGTACTTAAGTCGGCATTGTGCCTTTTGTATTAAATTCGGATGCAATTTCTGTGTTTCATCGTCAATAAGAAGGTCCAAGGTATACAGGAAACCTGAAGTGAAGCATCGGAATCTAAACCTGGACTCACAGGAGAGGTTCAAATTATAGACAGTGAGAGTGCAGGCCTCTTGTACTTAAGTCGGCATTGTGCCTTCTGTATTAAATTCGGATGCAATTTCTGAGTTTCATCGTCAATAAGAAGGTCCAAGATATACAGTAAACCTGAAGTGGAGTATCGGAATCTAAAACTGGACTTACAGGAGAGGTTCAAATAATAGAAAGTTAGAGTGTCAGTCCACTTGTACTTAAGTCGCCATATTGCCTTTTGTATGAAATTCGGATGCAATTTCTGTGTTTCATCGTCAATAAGAAAGTCCAAGGGATACAGTAAACCTGAAGTGAGGCATAGCAATCTAAAACTGGAATCACAAGAGAGGTTCAAATCATACAAACTTAGAGTGTCAGTCCTCTTGTACTTAAGTCGGCAATGTGCCTTTTGTATTAAATTTCGATGCAATTTCTGTTTTTCATCGTCAATAAGAAGGTCCAAAGTATACAGTAAACCTAAAGTGAAGCATCGGAATCTAAAACTGGATTCACAGGAGAGGTTCAAATAATAGAAAGTTAGTGTGTCATTCCTCTTGTACTTATGTCGGCATTGTGCCTTTTTTATGAAATTCGGATACAATTTCTGTGTTCCATCGTCAATAAGAAGGTCCAAGGGATACAGTAAACCTGAAGTGTAGCATCGGAAACTAAAACTGGACTCACAGGAGACGTTCAAATCACAGAAAGTTAGACTGTAGGTCCTCTTGTACTTAAGTCGGCATTGTGCCATTTGTATTAAATTCGCATGCAATTTCTGTGTTTCATCGTCAATAAGAAGTTCCAAGGGATACAGTAAACCTGAAGTGAGGCATCGGAATCTAAAACTGGACTCACAGGAGAGGTTCAAATCATAGAAAGATAGAGTGTCAGTCCTCTTGTACTTAAGTCGGCATTGTGCCTTTTGTAATAAATTTGGATGCAATTTCTGTGTTTCAACGTCAATAAGAAGGTCCAAGGGATACAGTAAACTTGAAGTGAAGCATCGGAATCTAAAACTGGACTCACAGGAGAGGTTCAAATCAAAAAAAGTATGAGTGTCAGTCCTCTTGTACTTAAGTCGGCATTGTGCCTTTTGTATTAAATTCGCATGCAATTTCTGTGTTTCATCGTCTATAAGAAGATCCAAGGGATAAACTAAACCTGAAGTGAAGCATCGGAATCGAAAACTAGACCCACAGGAGATTTTCAAATCTTAGAAAATTAGAGTGTCAGTCCTCCTGTACTTAAGTGGGCATTGTGCCTTTTGTATTAAATTCGGTTGCAATTTCTGTGTTTCATCGTCAATAACAAGGTCCAAGGGATACAGTAAACCTGAAGGGAAGCATCGGAATCTAAAACTGGACTCCTAGGAGAGGTTCAAATCATAGAAAGTGAGAGTGTGAGTCCTCTTGTACTTAAGTCGGCATTGTGCATTTTTTATTAAATTCGGATGCAATTTCTGTGTTTCATAGTCAATATGAAGGTCCATGCGATACAGTAAACCTGAAGTGAAGCATCGGAATCTAAAACTGGACTCACAGGAGAGGTTCAAATCATAGTAAGTTAGAGACTCAGTCCTCTTGTACTTAAGTCGGCATTGTGCCTTGTGAATTTAATTCCGATGCAATTTCTGTGTTTCATCGTCAATAAGAAGTTCGAAGGTATACAGTATACCAGAAGTGAAGCATCGGAATCTAAAACTGGACTAGTTTAGTCCCATAGTGCTCAGAGCCATTTTTGGCCATAAAACTGGACTCACAGGAGAGGTTCAAATCATAGAAAGTTAGAGTGTCAATCCTCTTGTACTTAAGTTGGCATTGTGCTTTTGTATTAATTTCGGATGCAATTTCTGTGTCTCATCGTCAATAAGAAGGTACAAGGGATAAAGTAAACCTGAAGTGAAGCATCGGAAAATAAAACTGGACTCACAGGAGAGGTTCAAATCATAGAAAGTGAGAGTGTCTGTCTTCTTGTACTTAAGTCGGCATTGTGCCTTTTGTATTAAATTCGGAAGCAATTTCTGTGTTTCGTCGTCAATAAGAAGGTGCAAGGGATACAGTAAAAATGAAGTTAAGCATCGGAATCTAAAACTGGACTCACAGGAGAGGTTCAAATCATAGAAATTTGGAGTTTAGTCCTTTTGGACTTAAGTCTCATTGTGCTTTTTGAATTTAATTCCGATGCTATTTCTGTGTTTCATCGTCAATAAGAAGTTCCATGGTATACAGTAAACCTGAAGTGAAGCATCGGAATCTAAAACTGGACTCACAGGAGAGGTTCAAATCATAGAAAGTTAGAGTGTCAGTCCTATAGTACTTAAGTCGGCAGTGTGCATTTTGTACTACATTTGGATGCAATTTCTGTGTTTCATCGTCAATAAGAAGGTCCAAGGTATACAGTAAGCCTGAAGTGAAGCATCGGAATCTAAAACTGGACTCACGAGAGAGGTTCAAATCAAGGAAAGTGATAGTGTCAGTCCCCTCGTACTTATGACGGCATTGTGCCTCTTGTATTAAATTCGGATGTGATTTCAGTGTTTCATCGTCAATAAGAAGGTCCAAGGTATACAGGAAACCTTAAGTGAAGCATCGGAATCTAAAACTGGACTCACCGGAGGGGTCTAAATCATAGACAGTAGGAGTGAATGCTCTTGTACTTAAGTCGGCATTGTGCCTTTTGTATTAAATTCGGATGCAATTTCTGTGTTTCATCGTAAATAAGAAGGTCCAAGATATGCAGTAAACCGGAAGTGGAGCATCGGAATCTCAAACTGGACTTACAGGAGAGGTTCGAATCATATTAAGTTAGAGGGTCAGTCCTCTTGTTCTTAAGTCGGCATTGTGCCTTTTGTGTGAAATTCGGATGCAATTTCTGTGTTTCATCGTCAATAACAAAGTCCAAGAGATACAGTAAACCTGAAGTGAGGCATCGCAATCTAAAACTGGACTCACATGAGTGGTTCAAATCATACAAAGTTAGAGTGTCAGTCCTCTTGTAGTTAAGTCGGCATTGTGCATTTTGTATTAAGTTTCGATGCAATTTCTGTGCTCCATCGTCATTAAGAAGGTCCAAGGAATACAGTAAACCTAAAGTGAAGCAGCGGAATCTAAAACTGGACTCACAGGAGAGGTTCAAATCATAGAAAGTTAGAGTGTCAGTCCACTTGTACTTAAGTCGGCATTGTGCCTTTTTTATTAAATTCGGATGCAATTTCTGTGTTTCATCGTCAATAAGAAGGTCCAAGGGATACAGTAAACCTGAAGTGATGCATCGGAATCTAAAACTGGACTCTCAAAAGAGGTTCAAATCATAGAAATTTAGAGTGTCAGTCCTCTTGTACTTAAGTCTGCATTGTGCCTTTTGTATGAAATTCGGATGCAATTTCTGTGTTTCATCGTCAATAAGAAGGTCCAAGGGATTCAGTAAACCTGAAGTGGAGCATCGGAATCTAAAACTGGACTTACAGGAGAGGTTCAAATCATAGAAAGTTAGAGTGTCAGTCCTCTTGTACTTAAGTCGGCATTGTGCCTTTTGTATGAAATTCGGATGCAATATCTGTGTTTCTTCGTCAATAATAGGTCCAAGGGATACAGTAAACCTGAAGTGAGGCATCGCAATCTAAAACTGGACTCCCATGAGAGGTTCAAATCATACAAAGTTAGAGTGTCAGTCCACTTGTACTTAAGTCGGCTTTGTGCCTTTTGTACTAAATTTCAATGCAATTTCTGTGCTTCATCGTCATTAAGAAGGTCCAAGGTATACAGTAAACCTACAATGAAGCATCGCAATCTAAGACTGGACTCACAGGAGAGGTTCAAATCATAGAAAGTTAGAGTGTCAGTCCTCTTGTACTTAAGTCGGCATTGTGCCTTTTGTATTAAATTCGGATGCAATTTCTGTGTTTCATCGTCAATAAGAAGGTCCAAGGAATACAGTTAACCTAAAGTGAAGCATCGGAATCTAAAACTGGACTCACAGGAGAGGATCAAATCATAGTAAGTTAGAGATTCAGTCCTCTTGTGCTGAAGTCGGCATTGTGCCTTGTGAATTTAATTCGGGTGCAATTTCTGTGTTTCATCGTCAATAAGAAGTTCCAAGGTATACAGTATACCTGAAGTGAAGCATCGGAATCTAAAACTGGACTCACAGGAGAGGTTCAAATCATAGAATGTTAGAGTGTCAGTCCTCTTGTACTTAAGTTGGCATTGTGCCTTTTGTATTAAATTCGGATGCAATTTCTGTGTTTCATCGTCAATAAGAAGGTGCAAGGGATACAGTAAACCTGAAGTGAAGCATCGGAATCTAAAACTGGACTCACAGGAGAGGTTCAAATCATAGAAAGTTAGAGTGTCAGTCCTCTTGCACTTAAGTTGGAATTGTGCCTTTTTTATTAAATTCGGATGCGATTTCTGTGTTTCATCGTCAATAAGAATGTCCAGGGGATACACTAAAAATGAAGTGAAGCATCGGAATCTAAAACTGGACTCATAGGAGAGGTTCAAATCATAGAAAGTTAGAGTGTCCGTCCACTTGTACTTAAGTCGCAATTGTGCCTTTGCTATGAAATTCGGATGCAATTTCTGTGTTTCATGGTCAACAAGAAGGTCCAAGGGATACAGTAAACCTGAAGTGAGGCATCGCAATCTAAAACTGGATTCACAAGAGAGGTTCAAATCATACAAAGTTAGAGTGTCAGTTGTCTTGTACTTAAGTCGGCAATGTGCCTTTTGTATTAAATTTCGATGCAATTTCTGTTTTTCATCGTCAATAAGAAGGTCCAAGGTATACAGTAAACCTAAAGTGAAGCATCGGAATCTAAAACTGGACTCACAGGAGAGGTTCAAATAATAAAAATTTAGAGTGTCAGTCCTCTTGTACTTAAGTCGGCATTGTGCCTTTTTTATTAAATTCGGATGCAATTTCTGTTTTCCATCGTCAATAAGAAGGTCCGAGGGATACAGTAAACCTGAAGTGAGGCATCGGAATCTAAAACTGGACACACAGGAGAGGTTCAAATCATAGAAAGATAGAGTGTCAGTCCTCTTGTACTTAAGTCGGCATTGTGCCTTTTGTAATAAATTTGGATGCAATTTCTGTGTTTCAACGTCAATAAGAAGGTCCAGGGGATACAGTAAACCTGATGTGAAGCATCGGAATCTAAAACTGGACTCACAGGAGAGGCTCAAATCAGAGAAAGTCAGAGTGTCAGTCCTCTTGTACATAAGTCGGCATTGTGCCTTTTGTATTAAATTCGGATGCTATTTCTGTGTTTCATCGTCAATAAGAAGGTACAAGGGATACAGTAAACCTGAAGTGAAGCTTCGGAATCTAAAATTGGACTCACAGGAGACGTTCAAATCATAGAAAGTGAGAGTGTCAGTCCTCTTGTACTTAAGTCGGCATTGTGCCTTTTGTATTGAATTCCGATGCAATTTCTGTGTTTCATCGTCAATAAGAAGGTCCAAGGTATACAGAAAACCTGAAGTGAAGCATCGGAATCTAAAACTGGACTCACAGGCGAGGTTCAAATCATAGAAAGTTAGAATGTCAGTCCTCTTGTACTTAAGTCGCCATTGTGCCTTTTGTATTAAATTCGGATGCAATTTCTGTGCTTCGTCGTCATTAAGAAGGTCCAAGGTATACAGTAAACCTGAAGTGAAGCATCGGAATCTAAAACTGGACCCACAGGAGAGGTTGAAATCAAGGAAAGTTAGAGTGTCAGTCCTCTTGTACTTAAGTCGGCATTGTGCCTTCTGTATTAAATTCGGATGCAATTTCTTCGCTTCATCGTCAATAAGAAGGTACAAGGGATACAGTAAACCTGAAGTGAAGCATCGGAATCTAAATCTGGACTCACAGGAGAGGTTCAAATCAACAAAATTATGAGTGTCAGTCCTCTTGTACTTAAGTCGGCATTGTGCCTTTTGTATTAAATTCGGATGCAATTTCTGTGTTTCATCGTCAATAAGAGGGTCCAAGGTATACAGGAAACCTGAAGTGAAGCATCGGAATCTAAAACTGGACTCACAGGAGAGGTTCAAATCATAGACAGTGAGAGTGCAGGCCTCTTGTACTTAAGTCGGCATTGTGCCTTCTGTATTAAATTCGGATGCAATTTCTGAGTTTCATCGTCAATAAGAAGGTCCAAGATATACAGTAAACCTGAAGTGGAGTATCGGAATCTAAAACTGGACTTACAGGAGACGTGCAAATCATAGAAATTTAGAGTGTCAGTCCACTTGTACTTAAGTCGCCATTGTGCCTTTTCTATGAAATTCGGATGCAATTTCTGTGTTTCATCGTCAATAAGAAGGTCTAAGGGATACAGTAAACCTAAAGTGAGGCATAGCAATCTAAAACTGGAATCACAAGAGAGGTTCAAATCATACAAAGTTAGAGTGTCAGTCCTCTTGTACTTAAGTCGGCAATGTGCCTTTTGTATTAAATTTCGATGCAATTTCTGTTTTTCATCGTCAATAAGAAGGTCCAAGGTATACAGTAAACTAAAAGTGAAGCATCGGAATCTAAAACTGGACTCACAGGAGAGGTTCAAATAATAGAAAGTTAGAGTGTCAGTCCTCTTGTACTTAAGTCGGCATTGTGCCTTTTTTGTTAAATTCGGATGCAATTTCTGTGTTCCATCGTCAATAAGAAGGTCCAAGGGATACAGTAAACCTGAAGTGTACCATCGGAAACTAAAACTGGACTCACAGGAGTCGTTCAAATCATAGAAAGTGAGAGTGTCAGTCCTCTTGTACTTAAGTCGGCATTGTGCCTTTTGTATTAAATTCGGATGCAATTTCTGTGTTTCATCGTCAATAAGAAGAACCAAGGTATTCAGTAAACCTGAAGTGAAGCATCGGAATCTAAAACTGGACTCACAGGAGCGGTTCACATCATAGGAATTTAGAGTGACAGTCCTCTTGTACTTAAGTCGGCATTGTGCCTTGTGTATTAAATTCGGATGCAATTTCTGTGTTTCATCGTCAATAAGAAGGTCCAAGGTATACAGTTAACCTGAAGTGAAGCATCGGAATCTAAAACTGGACTCACAGGCGAGGTTCAAATCATAGAAAGTTAGAATGTCAGTCCTCTTGTACTTAAGTCGCCATTGTGCCTCTTGTATTAAATTCGGATGCAATTTCTGTGCTTCATCGTCATTAAGAAGGTCCAAGGTATACAGTAAACCTGAAGTGAAGCATCGGCATCTAAAACTGGACTCACAGGAGAGGTTGAAATCAATGAAAGTTAGAGTGTCAGTCATCTTGTACTTAAGTCGGCATTGTGTCTTTTGTATTAAATTCGGATTCAATTTCTTTGTTTCATCGTCAATAAGAAGGTACAAGGGATACAGTAAACCTGAAGTGAAGCATCGGAATCTAAATCTAGACTCACAGGAGAGGTTCAAATCAAAAAAAGTATGAGTGTCAGTCCTCTTGTACTTAAGTCGGCATTGTGCCTTTTGTATTAGATTTGGAAGCAATTTCTGTGTTTCATCGTCAATAAGAAGGTGCAAGGGATACAGTAAAAATGAAGTGAAGCATCGGAATCTAAAACTGGACTCACAGGAGAGGTTCAAATCATAGAAATTTGGAGTTTAGTCCTTTGGGACTTAAGTCTCATTGTGCCTTTTGAATTTAATACCGATGCAATTTCTGTGTTTCATCGTCAATAAGAAGTTCCAAGGTATACAGTAAACCTGAAGTGAGGCATCGGAATCTAAAACTGGACTCACAGGAGAGGTTCAAATCATAGAAAGTTAGAGTGTCAGTCCTCCTGTACTGAAGTGGGCATTGTGCCATTTGTATTAAATTTGGATGCAATTTCTTTGCTTCATCGTCAATAAGAAGCTACAAGGGATACAGTAAACCTGAAGTGAAGCATCTTAATTTAAAACTGGACTCACAGGAGAGGTACAAATCATAGAAAGTTAGAGTGTCAGTCCTCTTGTATTTCAGTCGGCATTGTGCCTTTTGTATTAAATTCGGATGCAATTTCTGTGTTTCATCGTCAATAAGAAGAACCAAGGTATTCAGTAAACCTGAAGTGAAGCATCGGAATCAAAACTGGACTCACACGAGCGGTTGAAATCATAGAAATTTAGAGTGTCAGTCCTCTTGTACTTAAGTCGGCATTGTGCCTTGTGTACTAAATTCGGATGCAATTTCTGTGTTTCATCGTCAATAAGAAGGTCCAAGGTATACAGTAAACCTGAAGTGAAGCATCGGAATCTAAAACTGGACTCACAGGCTAGGTTCAAATCGTAGAAAGTTAGAATGTCAGTCCTCTTGTACTTAAGTCGCCTTTGTGCTTTTTGTATTAAATTCGGATGCAATTTCTGTGCTTCAACGTCATTAAGAAGGTCCAAGGTATACAGTAAACCTGAAGTGAAGCATCGGCATCTAAAACTGGACTCACAGGAGAGGTTCAAATCAAAAAAAGTATGAGTGTCAGTCCTCTTGTACTTAAGTCGGCATTGTGCCTTTTGAATTTTATTCCGATGCAATTTCTGTGTTTCATTGTCAATATGAAGGTCCAAGGGGTACGGTAAACCCGAAGTAAAGCATCGGAATCTAAAACTGGACTCACAGGAGACGTTCAAATCATAGTAAGTTACAGATTCAGTCCTCTTGTACTTAAGTCGGCATTGTGCCTTGTGAATTTAATTCCGATGCAATTTCTGTGTTTCACCGTCAATAAGAAGTTCCAAGGTATACAGTAAACCTGAAGTGGAGCTTTGGAATCTAAAACTGGACTCGCAGGAGAGGTTCAAATCACACAAAGTTAGAGTGTCAGTCTTCTTGTACCTAAGTCGGCATTGTGCCTTTTGTATTAAATTCGGATGCAATTTCTGTGTATGATCGTCAATAAGAAGGACCAAGGGATACAGTAAACCTGAAGTGAAGCATCGGAATCTAAAACTGGACTCACAGGGGACGTTCAAATCATAGAAAGTGAGAGTTTCAGTACTCTTGTACTTAAGTCGGCATTGTGCCTTTTGTATTTAATTCGGATGCAATTTCTGTGTTTCATCGTCAATAAGAAGGTCCAAGGGATACAGTAAACGTGAAGTGAAGCATCGGAATCTAAAACTGGACTAACAGGAGTGGTTCTAATCATAGAAAGTTAGAGTGTCGGTCCTCTTGTACTTAAGTCGGCATTGTGCCTTTTGTATTAAATTCGGATGCAATATCTGTGTTTCATCGTCAATACGAAGGTCCAAGGGATACAGTAAACCTGAAGTGAAGCATCGGAATCTAAAACTGGACTCACAGGAGTGGTTCTAATCATAGAAATTTAGAGTTTCAGTCCTCTTGTACTTAGGTCGGCATTGTGCCTTTTGTATTAAATTCGGATGCAATTTCTGTGTATCATCGTCAACAAGAAGGTACAAGGGATACAGAAAACCTGAAGTGAAGCATCGGAAAATAAAACTGGACTCACAGGAGAGGTTCAAATCATAGAAAGTGAGAGTGTCAGTGTTCTTGTACTTAAGTCGGCATTGTGCTTTTGTAGTAAATACGGATGCAATTTCTAAATTTCATCGTCAATAAGAAGGTCCATGGGATACAGTAAAAATGAAGTGAAGCATCGGAATATAAACCTGGACTCACAGGAGAGGTTCAAATCAGAGAAAGTGAGAGTGTCAGTCCCATTGTACTTAAGTCATCATTGTGAATTTTATATTAAATTCGGATGCAATTTCTGTGTTTCATCATCAATAAGAAGGTCCAAGGTATACAGTAAACCTAAAGTGAAGCATCAGAATCTAAAAATGGACTCATAGGAGAGGTTCTAATTATGGGAAGTGAGAGTGTCAGTCCTCTTGTACTTAAGGCGGCATTGTGCCTTTTGTATTAAATTCGGACGCAATTTCTATGATTCATCGTCAATAAGAACGTCCAAGGGATACAGTAAATCTGAAGTGAAGCATCGGAATCTAAAACTGGACTCACAGGAGCGGTTCAAATCATAGAAAGTTAGAGTGTCAGTCCTCTTGTACTTAAGTCGGTATTGTGCCTTTTGAATATCATTCCGATGTAGTTTCTGTGTTTCATCGTCAATAAGAAGTTCCAAGGTATACAGTAAACAAGAAGTGAAGCATCGGAATCTAAAACTGGACTCACAGGAGCGGTTCAAATGATAGAAATTTAGAGTGTCAGTCCTCTTGGACTTAAGTCGGCATTGTGCCTTTTGTATTAAATTCGGATGCAATTTCTGTGTTTCATCGTCAATAAGAAGGTCCAGGGGATACAGTAAAACTAACGTGAAGCATCGGAATCCAAAACTGGACTCACAGGAGAGGTTCAAATCATAGAAAGTGAGAGTGTCAGTCCTCTTGTAATTAAGTCGGCATTGTGCCTTTTGTATTAAATTCAGACGCAATTTCTGGGTTTCATCGTCAATAAGAAGGTCCAAGGGATACAGTAAACCTGAAGTGAAGCATCGGAATCTAAAACTGGACTCACAGGAGAGGTTCAAATCATAGTAAGTTAGAGATTAAGTCCTCTTGTACTTAAGTCGGCATTGTGCATTGTGAATTTAATTCCGATGCAATTTCTGTGTTTCATCGTCAATAAGAAGTTCCAAGGTATACAGTATACCTGAAGTGAAGCATCGGAATCTAAAACTGGACTCACAGGAGAGGTTCAAATCATAGAAAGTTAGAATGTCAGTCCTCTTGTACTTAAGTCGCCATTGTGCCTTTTGTATTAAATTCGGATGCAATTTCTGTGCTTCATCGTCATTAAGAAGGTCCAAGGTATACAGTAAACCTGAAGTGAAGCATCGGCATCTAAAACTGGACCTACAGGAGAGGTTGAAATCAAAGAAAGTTGGAGTGTCAGTCCTCTTGTACTTAAGTCGGCATTGTGCCTTTTGTATTAAATTCGGATGCAATTTCTTTGCTTCATCGTCAATAAGAAGGTACAAGGGATACAGTAAACCTGAAGTGAAGCATCGGAATCTAAATCTGGACTCACAGGAGAGGTTAAAATCAACAAAAGTATGAGTGTCAGTCCTCTTGTACTTAAGTCGGCATTGTGCCTTTTGTATTAAATTCGGATGCAATTTCTGTGTTTCATCGTCAATAAGAAGGTCCAAGGTATACAGGAAACCTGAAGTGAAGCATCGGAATCTAAAACTGCACTCACAGGAGAGGTTCAAATCATAGACAGTGAGAGTGCAGGCCTCTTGTACTTAAGTCGGCATTGTGCCCTCTGTATTAAATTCGGATGCAATTTCTGAGTTTCATCGTCAATAAGAAGGTCCAAGATATACAGTAAACCTGAAGTGGAGTATCGGAATCTAAAACTGGACTTACGGGAGAGGTTCAAATCATAGAAAGTTAGAGTGTCAGTCCACTTGTACTTAAGTCACCATTGTGCTTTTTCTATGAAATTCGGATGCAATTTCTGTGTATCATCGTCAATAAGAAGGTCCAAGGGATACAGTAAACCTGAAGTGAGGCATAGCAATATAAAACTGGAATCACAAGAGAGGTTGAAATCATACAAAGTTAGAGTGTCAGTCCTCTTGTACTTAAGTCGGCAATGTGCCTTTTGTATTAAATTCGGATGCAATTTCTGTTTTTCATCGTCAATAAGACGGTCCAAGGTGTACAGTAAACCTAAAGTGAAACATCGCAATCTAAAACTGGACTCACAGGAGAGGTTCAAATAATAGAAATTAGAGTGTCAGTCCTTTTGTACTTAAGTCAGCATTGTGCCTTTTTTATTAAATTCGGATGCAATTTCTGTGTTCCATCGTCAATAAGAAGGTCCAAGGTATACAGGAAACCTGAAGTGAAGCATCGGAATCTAAAACTGGACTCACAGGAGAGGTTCAAATCATAGAAATTTGGAGTTTAGTCCTTTTGGACTTAAGTCTCATAGTGCCTTTTGAATTTAATTCCGATGCAAATTCTGTGTTTCATCGTCAATAAGAAGTTCCAAGGTATACAGTAAACCTGAAGTGAAGCATCGGAATTTAAAACTGGACTCACAGGAGAGGTTCAAATCATAGAAAGTTAGAGTGTCAGTCCTCCTGTACTTAAGTAGGCATTGTGTCTTTTGTATTAAATTTGGATGCAATTTCTTTGCTTCATCGTCAATAAGAAGCTACAAGGGATACAGTAAACCTGAAGGGAAGCATCGGAATCTAAATCTGGACTCACAGGAGAGGTTCAAATCAACAAAAGTATGAGTGTCAGTCCTCTTGTACTTAAGTCGGCATTGTGCCTTTTGTATTATATTCGGATGCAATTTCTGTGTTTCATCGTCAATAAGAAGGTCCAAGGTATACAGGAAACCTGAAGTGAAGCATCGGAATCTAAACCTGGACTCACAGGAGAGGTTCAAATCGGAGACAGTGAGAGTGCAGGCCTCTTGTACTTAAGTCGGCATAGTGCCTTCTGTATTAAATTCGGATGCAATTTCTGAGTTTCATCGTCAATAAGAAGGTCCAAGATATACAGTAAACCTGAAGTGGAGTATCGGAATCTAAAACTGGACTTACAGGAGAGGTTCAAATCATAGAAAGTTAGAGTGTCAGTCCACTTGTACTTAAGTCGCCATTGTGCCTTTTCTATGAAATTCGGATGCAATTTCTGTGTTTCATCGTCAATAAGAAGGTCCAAGGGATACAGTAAACCTGAAGTGAGCATAGCAATCTAAAACTGGAATCACAAGAGAGGTTCAAATCATACAAACTTAGAGTGTCAGTCCTCTTGTACTTAAGTCGACAATGTGCCTTTTGTATTAAATTTCGATGCAATTTCTGTTATTCATCGTCAATAAGAAGGTCCAAGGTATACAGTAAGCCTAAAGTGAAGCATCGGAATCTAAAACTGGACTCACAGGAGAGGTTCAAATAATAGGAAGTTAGTGTGTCATTCCTCTTGTACTTATGTCGGCATTGTGCCTTTTTTATGAAATTCGGATGCAATTTCTGTGTTCCATCGTCAATAAGAAGGTCCAAGGGATACAGTAAACCTGAAGTGTAGCATCGGAAACTAAAACTGGACTCATAGGAGACGTTCAAATCATAGAAAGTTAGACTGTCAGTCCTCTTGTACTTAAGTCGGCATTGTGCCTTTTGTATTAAATTCGCATGCAATTTCTGTGTTTCATCGTCAATAAGAAGTTCCAAGGGATACAGAAAACCTGAAGTGAGGCATCGGAATCTAAAACTGGACTCACAGGAGAGGTTCAAATCATAGAAAGATAGAGTGTCAGTCCTCTTGTACTTAAGTCGGCATTGTGCCTTTTGTAATTAATTTGGATGCAATTTCTGTGTTTCAACGTCAATAAGAAGGTCCAAGGGATACAGTAAACCTGAAGTGAAGCATCGGAATCTAAAACTGGACTCACAGGAGAGGTTCAAATCATAGAAAGTCAGAGTGTCAGTCCTCTTGTACTTAAGTCGGCATTGTGCCTTGTGTATTAAATTCGGATGCAATTTCTGTGTTTCATCGTCAATAAGAAGGTCCAAGTTATACAGTAAACCTGAAGTGGAGTATCGGAATCTAAAACTGGACTTACAGGAGAGGTTCAAATCATACAAACTTAGAGTGTCAGTCCTCTTGTACTTAAGTCGACAATGTGCCTTTTGTATTAAATTTCGATGCAATTTCTGTTTTTCATCGTCAATAAGAAGGTCCAAGGGATACAGTAAACCTGAAGTGTAGCATCGGAAACTAAAACTGGACTCATAGGAGACGTTCAAATCATAGAAAGTTAGACTGTCAGTCCTCTTGTACTTAAGTCGGCATTGTGCCTTTTGTATTAAATTCGCATGCAATTTCTGTGTTTCATCGTCAATAAGAAGTTCCAAGGGATACAGAAAACCTGAAGTGAGGCATCGGAATCTAAAACTGGACTCACAGGAGAGGTTCAAATCATAGAAAGATAGAGTGTCAGGCCTCTTGTACTTAAGTCGCCATTGTGCCTTTTGTATTAAATTCGGATGCAATTTCTGTGCTTTATCGTCATTAAGAAGGTCCAAGGTATACAGTAAACCTGAAGTGAAGCATCGGCATCTAAAACTGGACTCACAGGAGAGGTTGAAATCAAAGAAAGTTAGGGTGTCAGTCCTCTTGTACTTAAGTCGGCATTGTGTCTTTTGTATTAAATTCGGATGCAATATCTTTGTTTCATCGTCAATAAGAAGGTACAAGGGATACAGTAAATCTGAAGTGAAGCATCGGAATCTAAATCTAGACTCACAGGAGAGTTTCAAATCAAAAAAAGTATGAGTGTCAGTCCTCTTGTGCTTAAGTCGGCATTGTGCCTTTTGTATTAAATTCGGATTCAATTTCTGTGTTTCATCGTCAATAAGAAGGTGCAAGGGATACAGTAAAAATGAAGTGAAGCATCGGAATCTAAAACTGGACTCACAGGAAAGGTTCAAATCATAGAAATTTGGAGTTTAGTCCTTTTCGACGTAAGTCTCATTGAGCCTTTTGAATTTAATTCCGATGCAATTTCTGTGTTTCATCGTCAATAAGAAGTTCCAAGGTATACAGTAAACCTGAAGTGAAGCATCGGAATCTAAAACTGGACTCACAGGAGAGGTTCAAATCATAGAAAGTTAGAGTGTCAGTCCTCCTGTACTGAAGTGGGCATTGTGCCATTTGCATTAAATTTGGATGCAATTTCTTTTCTTCATCGTCAATAAGAAGCTACAATGAATACAGTAAACCTGAAGTGAAGCATCGGAATCTAAATCTGGACTCACAGGAGAGGTTCAAATTAACAAAAGTATGAGTGTCAGTCCTCTTGTACTTAAGTCGGCATTGTGCCTTTTGTATTAAATTCGGATGCAATTTCTGTGTTTCATCGTCAATAACAAGGTCCAAGGTATACAGGAAACCTGAAGTGAAGCATCGGAATCTAAACCTGGACTCACAGGAGAAGTTCAAATCATAGACAGTGAGAGTGCAGGCCTCTTGTACTTAAGTCGCCATTGTGCCTTTTCTATGAAATTCGGATGCAATTTCTGTGTTTCATCGTCAATAAGTAGGTCCAAGGTATACAGTAAACCTGAAGTGAAACAT
Source organism: Schistocerca serialis cubense (assembly GCF_023864345.2). Lineage (NCBI taxonomy): Eukaryota > Metazoa > Arthropoda > Insecta > Orthoptera > Acrididae > Schistocerca > Schistocerca serialis. The sequence continues at coordinate 56,879,275 of NC_064639.1, forward strand.
CGGAATCTAAAACTAGACTCACAGGAGAGGTTCAAGTCGTAGAAAGATAAAGTGTCAGTCCTCTTGTACTTAAGTCAGCATTGTGCCTTTTGTAATAAATTTGGATGCAATTTCTGTGTTTCAACGTCAATAAGAAGGTCCAAGGGATACAGTAAACCTGAAGTGAAGCATCGGAATCTAAAACTGGACTCACAGGAGAGGTTCAAATCATAGAAAGTCATAGTGTCAGTCCTCTTGTACTTAAGTCGGCATTGTGCCTTTTGTATTAAATTCGGATGCAATTTCTGTGTTTCATCGTCAACAAGAAGGTACAAGGGATACAGTAAACCTGAAGTGAAGCTTGGGAATCTGAAAATGGACTCACAGGAGACGTTCAAATCATAGAAAGTAAGAGTGTCAGTCCTCTTGTACTTAAGTCGGCATTGTGCCTTTTGTATTGAATTCCGATGCAATTTCTGTGTTTCATCGTCAATAAGAAGGTCCAAGGTATACAGAAAACCTGAAGTGAAGCATCTTAATTTAAAACTGGACTCACAGGAGAGGTACAAATCATAGAAAGTTAGAGTGTCAGTCCTCTTGTATTTCAGTCGGCATTGTGCCTTTTGTATTAAATTCGGATGCAATTTCTGTGTTTCATCGTCAATAAGAAGAACCAAGGAATTCAGTAAACCTGAAGTGAAGCATCGGAATCAAAACTGGACTCACACGAGCGGTTGAAATCATAGAAATTTAGAGTGTCAGTCCTCTTGTACTTAAGTCGGCATTGTGCCTTGTGTATTAAATTCGGATGCAATTTCTGTGTTTCATCGTCAATAAGAAGGTCCAAGGTATACAGTAAACCTGAAGTGAAGCATCGGAATCTAAAACTGGACTCACAGGCGAGGTTCAAATCATAGAAAGTTAGAATGTCAGTCCTCTTGTACTTAAGTCGCAGTTGTGCCTTTTGTATTAAATTCGGATGCAATTTCTGTGCTTCATCGTCATTAAGAAGGTCCAAGGTATACAGTAAACCTGAAGTGAAGCATCGGCATCTAAAACTGGACTCACAGGAGAGGTTCAAATCAAAAAAAGTATGAGTGTCAGTCCTTTTGTACTTAAGTCGGCATTGTGCATTTTGAATTTAATTCCGATGCAATTTCTGTGTTTCATCGTCAATATGAAGGTCCAAGGGATACAGTAAACCTGAAGTGAAGCATCGGAATCCAAGACTGGACTCACAGGAGAGGTTCAAATCATAGTTAGTTAGAGATTCAGTCCTCTTGTACTTAAGTCGGCATTGTGCCTTGTGAATTTAATTCCGATGCAATTTCTGTGTTTCATCGTCAATAAGAAGTTCCAAGGTATACAGTAAACATGAAGTGGAGCTTTGGAATCTAAAACTGGACTCGCAGGAGAGGTTCAAATCACACAAAGTTAGAGTGTCAGTCTTCTTGTACTTAAGTAGGCATTGTGCCTTTTGTATTAAATTGGGATGCAATTTCTGTGTATGATCGTCAATAAGAAGGACCAAGGGATACAGTAAACCTGAAGTGTAGCATCGGAATATAAAACTGGACTCACAGGGGACGTTCAAATCATAGAAAGTGAGAGTGTCAGTACTCTTGTACTTAAGTCGGCATTGTGCCTTTTGTATTTAATTCGGATGCAATTTCTGTGTTTCATCGTCAATAAGAAGGTCCAAGGGATACAGTAAACCTGAAGTGAAGCATCGGAATCTAAAACTGGACTCACAGGAGTGGTTCTAATCATAGCAACTTAGATTTTCAGTCCTCTTGTACTTAGGTCGGCATTGTGCGTTTTGTATTAAATTCGGATGCGATTTCTGTGTTTCATCGTAAATAAGAAGGTCCAAGGGATACAGTAAACCTGAAGTGAAGCATCGGAATGTTAAACTGGACTCTCAGGAGAGGTTCAAATCATAGAAAGTTAGAGTGACGGTCCTCTTGTACTTAAGTCGGCATTGTGCCTTTTGTATTAAATTCGTATGCAATATCTGTGTTTCATCGTCAATACGAAGATCCAAGGGATACAGTAAACCTGAAGTGAAGCATCGGAATCTAAAACTGGACTCACAGGAGTGGTTCTAATCATAGAAATTTAGAGTTTCAGTCCTCTTGTACTTAGGTCGGCATTGTGCCTTTTGTATAATATTCGGATGCAATTTCTGTGTTTCATCGTAAATAAGAAGGTCCAAGGGATACAGTAAACCTGAAGTGAAGCATCGGAATCTTAAACTGGACTCACAGGAGAGGTTCAAATCACAGAAAGTTGCAGTGTCAATCCTCTTGTACTGAAGTTGGCATTGTGGCTTTTGTATTAAATTCAGATGCAATTTCTGTGTTTCATCGTCAACAAGAAGGTACAAGGGATACAGAAAACATGAAGTGAAGCATCGGAAAATAAAACTGGACTCACAGGAGAGGTTCAAATCATAGAAAGTGAGAGTGTCAGTGTTCTTGTACTTAAGTCGGCATTGTGCTTTTGTAGTAACTTCGGATGCAATTTCTAAATTTCGTCGTCAATAAGAAGGTCCAAGGGATACAGTAAAAATGAAGTGAAGCATCGGAATATAAACCTGGACTCACAGGAGAGGTTCAAATCAGAGAAAGTGAGAGTGTCAGTCCTATTGTACTTAAGTCGGCATTGTGAATTTTATATTAAATTCGGATGCAATTTCTGTGTTTCATCATCAATAAGAAGGTCCAAGGTATACAGTAAACCTAAAGTGAAGCATCGGAATCTAAAAATGGACTCATAGGAGAGGTTCTAATTATGGGAAGTGAGAGTGTCAGTCCTCTTGTACTTAAGACGGCATTGTGCCTTTTGTATTAAATTCGGACGCAATTTCTATGATTCATCGTCAATAAGAACGTCCAAGGGATACAGTAAATCTGAAGTGAAGCATCGGAATCTAAAACTGGTCTCACAGGAGCGGTTCAAATCATAGAAAGTTAGAGTGTCAGTCCTCTTGTTCTTAAGTCGGCATTGTGCCTTTTGAACATCATTCCGATGTAGTTTCTGTGTTTCATCGTCAATAAGAAGTTCCAAGGTATACAGTAAACAAGAAGTGAAGCATCGGAATCTAAAACTGGACTCACAGGAGAGGCTCAAATCATAGAAAGTATAGAGTGTCAGTCCTCTAGTACTTAATTCGGCATTGTGCCTTTTGTATTAAATTCGGATGCAATTTCTGTGTTTCATCGTCAATAAGAAGGTCCAGGGGATACAGTAAAGCTAAAGTGAAGCATCGGAATCCAGAACTGGACTCACAGGAGAGGTTCAAATCATAGAAAGTGAGAGTGTCAGTCCTCTTGTACATAAGTCGGCATTGTGCCTTTTGTATTAAATTCAGATGCAATTTCTGGGTTTCATCGTCAAAAGAAGGTCCAAGGGATACAGTAAACCTGTAGTGAAGCATCGGAATCTAAAACTGGACTCACAGGAGATGTTCAAATCATTGTAAGTTAGAGATTCAGTCCTCTTGTACTTAAGTCGGCATTGTGCATTGTGAATTTAATTCCGATGCAATTTCTGTGTTTCATCGTCAATAAGAAGGTCCAAGATATACAGTAAACCTGAAGTGGAGTATCGGAATCTAAAACTGGACTTACAGGAGAGGTTCAAATCATAGAAAGTTAGAGTGTCAGTCCACTTGTACTTAAGTCACCATTGTGCCTTTTCTATGAAATTCGGATGCAATTTCTGTGTTTCATCGTCAATAAGAAGGTCCAAGGGATACAGTAAACCTGAAGTGAGGCATAGCAATCTAAAACTGGAATCGCAAGAGAGGTTCAAATCATACAAAGTTAGAGTGTCAGTCCTTTTGCACTTAAGTCGGCAATATGCCTTTTGTATTAAATTTCGATGCAATTTCTGTTTTTCATCGTCAATAAGATGGTCCAAGGTGTACAGTAAACCTAAAGTGTTACATCGCAATCTAAAACTGGACTCACAGGAGAGGTTCAAATAATAGAAATCAGAGTGTCAGTCCTTTTGTACTTAAGTCGGCATTGTGCCTTTTTTATTAAATTCGGATGCAATTTCTGTGTTCCATCGTCAATAAGAAGGTCCAAGGGATACAGTAAACCTGAAGTGTAGCATCGGAAACTAAAACTGGACTCACAGGAGACGTTCCAATCATAGAAAGTGAGCGTGTCAGTCCTCTTGTACTTAAGTCGGCATTGTGCCTTTTGTATTAAATTCGGATGCAATTTCTGTGTTTCATCGTCAATAAGAAGAACCAAGGTATTCAGTAAACCTGAAGTGAAGCATTGGAATCTAAAACTGGACTCACAGGAGAGGTCCAAATCATAGAAATTTGGAGATTAGTCCTTTTGGACTTAAGTCTCATTGTGCCTTTTGAATTTAATTCCGATGCAATTTCTGTGTTTCATCGTCAATAAGAAGCTACAAGGGATACAGTAAACCTGAAGGGAAGCATCGGAATCTAAATCTGGACTCACAGGAGAGGTTCAAATCAACAAAAGTATGAGTGTCAGTCCTCTTGTACTTAAGTCGGCATTGTGCCTTTTGTATTAAATTCGGATGCAATTTCTGTGTTTCATCGTCAATAAGAAGGTCCAAGGTATACAGGAAACCTGAAGTGAAGCATCGGAATGTAAACCTGGACTCACAGGAGAGGTTCAAATCATAGACAGTGAGAGTGCAGGCCTCTTGTACTTAAGTCGGCATTGTGCCTTCTGTATTAAATTCGGATGCAATTTCTGAGTTTCATCGTCAATAAGAAGGTCCAAGATATACAGTAAACCTGAAGTGGAGTATCGGAATCTAAAACTGGACTTACAGGAGAGGTTCAAATCATAGAAAGTTAGAGTGTCAGTCCACTTGTACTTAAGTCGCCAATGTGTCTCTTCTATGAAATTCGGATGCAATTTCTGTGTTTCATCGTCAATAAGAAGGGCCAAGGGATACAGTATACCTGAAGTGAGGCATAGCAATCTAAAACTGGAATCACAAGAGAGGTTCAAATCATACAAACTTAGAGTGTCAGTCCTCTTGTACTTAAGTCGGCAATGTGCCTTTTGTACTAAATTTCGATGCAATTTCTGTTTTTCATCGTCAATAAGAAGGTCCAAGGTATACAGTAAACCTAAAGTGAAGCATCGGAATCTAAAACTGGACTCACAGGAGAGGTTCGAATAATAGAAAGTTAGTGTGTCATTCCTCTTGTACTTATGTCGGCATTGTGCCTTTTTTATGAAATTCGTATGCAATTTCTGTGTTCCATCGTCAATAAGAAGGTCCAAGGGATACAGTAAACCTGAAGTGAAGCACCGGAATCTAAAACTGGACTCACAGGAGAGGTTCAAATCAAAAAAAGTATGAGTGTCAGTCCTCTTGTACTTCAGTCGGCATTGTGCCTTTTGTATTAAATTCGCATGCAATTTCTGTGTTTCATCGTCTACAAGAAGATCCAAGGGATAAACTAAACCTGAAGTGAAGCATCGGAATCGAAAACTAGACTCACAGGAGATTTTCAAATCTTAGAAAATTAGAGTGTCAGTCCACCTGTACTTAAGTGGGCATTGTGCCTTTTGTATTAAATTCGGTTGCAATTTCTGTGTTTCATCGTCAATGACAAGGTCCAAGGGATACAGTAAACCTGAAGGGAAGCATCGGAATCTAAAACTGGACTCCTAGGAGAGGTTCAAATCATAGAAAGTTAGAGTGTCAGTCCTCTTGTACTTAAGTCGGCATTGGGCCTTTTGTTTTAAATTCGGATGCAATTTCTGTGTCTCATCGTCAATAAGAAGGTACAAGGGATACAGTAAACCTGAAGTGAAGCATCGGAAAATAAAACTGGACTCACAGGAGAGGTTCAAATCATAGAAAGTGAGAGTGTCAGTCCTCTTGTACTTAAGTTGGCATTGTGCTTTTGTATTAATTTCGGATGCAATTTCTGTGTTTCATAGTCAATATGAAGGTCCAAGGGATACAGTAAACCTGAAGTGAAGCATCGGAATCTAAAACTGGACTCACAGGAGAGGTTCAAATCATAGTAAGTTAGAGATTCAGTCCTCTTGTACTTAAGTCGGCATTGTGCCTTGTGAATTTATATCCGATGCAATTTCTGTGTTTCATCGTCAATAAGAAGTTCCAAGGTATACAGTGTACCTGAAGTGAAGCATTGGAATCTAAAACTGGACTAGTTTAGTCCCATAGTGCTCAGAGCCATTTTTGGCCATAAAACTGGACTCACAGGAGAGGTTCAAATCATAGAAAGTTAGAGTGTCAGTCCTCTTGTACTTAAGTTGGCATTGTGCTTTTGTATTAATTTCGGATGCAATTTCTGTGTCTCATCGTCAATAAGAAGGTACAAGGGATACAGTAAACCTGAAGTGAAGCATCGGAAAATAAAACTGGACTCACAGGAGAGGTTCAAATCATAGAAAGTGAGAGTGTCAGTCCTCTTGTACTTAAGTCGGCATTGTGCCTTTTTTATTAAATTCGGAAGCAATTTCTGTGTTTCGTCGTCAATAAGAAGGTGCAAGGGATACAGTAAAAATGAAGTTAAGCATCGGAATCTAAAACTGGACTCACAGGAGAGGTTCAAATCATAGAAATTTGGAGTTTAGTCCTTTTGGACTTAAGTCTCATTGTGCCTTTTGAATTTAATTCCGATGCAATGTCTGTGTTTCATCGTCAATAAGAAGTTCCAAGGTATACAGTAAACCTGAAGTGTAGCATCGGAATCTAAAACTGGACTCACAGGAGAGGTTCAAATCATAGAAAGTTAGAGTGTCAGTCCTATAGTACTTAAGTCGGCAGTGTGCATTTTGTACTACATGTGGATGCAATTTCTGTGTTTCATCGTCAATAAGAAGGTCCAAGGTATACAGTAAGCCTGAAGTGAAGCATCGGAATCTAAAACTGGACTCACGAGACAGGTTCAAATCAAGGAAAGTGAAAGTGTCAGTCCCCTCGTACTTATGTCGGCATTGTGCCTTTTGTATTAAATTCGGATGTGATTTCAGTGTTTCATCGTCAATAAGAAGGTCCAAGGTATACAGGAAACCTGAAGTGAAGCATTGGAATCTAAAACTGTACTCACCGGAGGGGTCTAAATCATAGACAGTGAGAGTGAATGCTCTTGTACTTAAGTCGGCATTGTGCCTTTTGTATTAAATTCGGATGCAATTTCTGTGTTTCATCGTCAATAAGAAGGTCCAAGATATGCAGTAAACCGGAAGTGGAGCATCGGAATCTCAAGCTGGACTTACAGGAGAGGTTCAAATCATATTAAGTTAGTGTGTCAGTCCTCTTGTTCTTAAGTCGGCATTGTGCCTTTTGTATGAAATTCGGATGCAATTTCTGTGTTTCATCGTCAATAAGAAGGTCCAAGAGATACAGTAAACCTGAAGTGAGGCATCGCAATCTAAAACTGGACTCACATGAGAGGTTCAATTCATACAAAGTTGGAGTGTCAGTCCTCTTGTACTTAAGTCGGCATTGTGCCTTTTGTATTAAATTTCGATGCAATTTCTGTGCTCCATCGTCACTAAGAAAGTCCAAGGAATACAGTAAACCTAAAGTGAAGCATCGGAATCTAAAACTGGACTCACAGGAGAGGTTCAAAACATACAAAGTTAGAGTGTCAGTCCACTTGTACTTAAGTCGGCATTGTGCCTTTTTTATTAAATTCGGATGCAATTTCTGTGTTTCATCGTCAATAAGAAGGTCCAAGGGATACAGTAAACCTGAAGTGTGGCATCGGAATCTAAAACTGGACTCACTGGAGACGTTCAAATCATAGAAAGTGAGAGTGTCAGCCTCTTGTACTTAAGTCGGCATTGTGCCTTTTGTATTGAATTCGGATGCACTTTCTGTGTTTCATCGTCAATAATAAGGTCCAAGGGATACAGTAAACCTGAAGTGATGCATCGGAATCTAAAACTGGACTCACAAAAGAGGTTCAAATCATAGAAATTTAGAGTGTCAGTCCTCTTGTACTTAAGTCGGCATTGTGCCTTTTGTATGAAATTCGGATGCAATTTCTGTGTTTCATCGTCAATAAGAAGGTCCAAGGGATACAGTAAACCTGAAGTGGAGCATCGGAATCTAAAACTGGACTTACAGGAGAGGTTCAATTCATAGAAAGTTAGAGTGTCAGTCCTCTTGTACTTAAGTCGGCATTGTGCCTTTTGTATGAAATTCGGATGCAATTTCTGTGTTTCTTCGTCAATAATAGGTCCAAGGGATACAGTAAACCTGAAGTGAAGCATCGCAATCTAAAACTGGACTCCCATGAGAGGTTCAAATCATACAAAGTTGGAGTGTCAGTCCACTTGTACTTAAGTCGGCATTGTGCCTTTTGTATTAAATTTCGATGCAATTTCTGTGCTTCATCGTCATTAAGAAGGTCCAAGGTATACAGTAAACCTAAAGTGAAGCATCGCAATCTAAGACTGGACTCACAGGAGAGGTTCAAATCATAGAAAGTTAGAGTGTCAGTCCTCTTGTACTTAAGTCGGCATTGTGCCTTTTGTATTAAATTCGGATGCAATTTCTGTGTTTCATCGCAATAAGAAGGTCCAAGGAATACAGTAAACCTAAAGTGAAGGATCGGAATCTAAAACTGGACTCACAGGGGAGGATCAAATCATAGTAAGTTAGAGATTCAGTCCTCTTGTACTGAAGTCGGCATTGTGCCTTGTGAATTTAATTCGGGTGCAATTTCTGTGTTTCATCGTCAATAAGAAGTTCCAAGGTATACAGTATACCTCAAGTGAAGCATCGGAATCTAAAACTGGACTACACAGGAAAGGTTCAAATCATAGAAAGTTAGAGTGTCATTCCTCTTGTACTTAAGTTGGCATTGTGCCTTTTGTATTAAATTCGGATGCAATTTCTGTGTTTCATCGCCAATAAGAAGGTACAAGGGATACAGTAAACCTGAAGTGAAGCATCGGAATCTAAAACTGGACTCACAGGAGAGGTTCAAATCATAGAAAGTTAGAGTGTCAGTCCTCTTGTACTTAAGTCGGAATTGTCCCTTTTTTATTAAATTCGGATGCGATTTCTGTGTTTCATCGTCAATAAGAATGTCCAGGGGATGTACTAAAAATGAAGTGAAGCATCGGAATCTAAAACTGGACTCATAGGAGAGGTTCAAATCATAGAAAGTTGGAGTTTAGTCCTTTTGGACTTAGGTCTCATTGTGCCTTTTGAATTTAATTCTAATGCAATTTCTGTGTTTCTTCTTCAATAAGAAGTTCCAAGGTATACAGTAAACCTGAAGGGAAGCATCGGAATCTAAAACTGGACTCACAGGAGAGGTTCAAATCATAGAATGTTAGAGTGTCAGTCCTATTGTACTTCAGTCGGCATTGTGCCTTTTGTATTAAATTCGGATGCAATTTCTGTGTTTCATCGTCAATAAGAAGGTCCAAGGTATACAGGAAACCTGAAGTGAAGCATCGGAATCTAATACTGGACTCACAGGAGAGGTTCAAATCATAGACAGTGAGAGTGCAGGCCTCTTGTACTTAAGTCGGCATTGTGCCTTCTGTATTAAATTCGGATGCAATTTCTGAGTTTCATCGTCAATATGAAGGTCCAAGATATACAGTAAACCTGAAGCGAAGTATCGGAATCTAAAACTGGCCTTACAGGAGAGGTTCAAATCATAGAAATTTAGAATGTCAGTCCACTTGTACTTAAGTCGCCATTGTGCCTTTGCTATGAAATTCGGATGCAATTTCTGTGTTTCATCGTCAATAAGAAGGTCCAAGGGATACAGTAAACCTGAAGTGAGGCATCGCAATCTAAAACTGGAATCACAAGAGAGGTTCAAATCATACAAAGTTAGAGTGTCAGTTGTCTTGTACTTAAGTCGGCAATGTGCCTTTTGTATTAAATTTCGATGCAATTTCTGTTTTTCATCGTCAATAAGAAGGTCCAAGGTATACAGTAAACCTAAAGTGAAGCATCGGAATCTAAAACTGGACTCACAGGCGAGGTTCAAATCATAGAAAGTTAGAGTGTCAGTCCTCTTGTACCTAAGTCGGCATTGTGCCTTTTTTATTAAATTCGGATGCAATTTCTGTTTTCCATCGTCAATAAGAAGGTCCAAGGGATACAGTAAACAAGTAAGTGAGGCATCGGAATCTAAAACTGGACTCACAGGAGAGGTTCAAATCATAGAAAGTCAGAGTGTCAGTCCTCTTGTACTTAAGTCGGCATTGTTCCTTTTGTATTGAATTCCTATGCAATTTCTGTGTTTCATAGTCAATAAGAAGGTCCAAGGTATACAGAAAACCTGAAGTGAAGCATCGGAATCTAAAACTGGACTCACAGGCGAGGTTCAAATCATAGAAAGTTAGAATGTCAGTCCTCTTGTACTTAAGTCGCCATTGTGCCTTTTGTATTAAATTCGGATGCAATTTCTGTGCTTCGTCGTCATTAAGAAGGTCCAAGGTATACAGTAAACCTGAAGTGAAGCATCGGAATCTAAAACTGGACCCACAGGAGAGGTTGAAATCAAAGAAAGTTAGAGTGTCAGTCCTCTTGTACTTAAGTCGGCATTGTGCCTTTTGTATTAAATTCGGATGCAATTTCTTCGCTTCATCGTCAATAAGAAGGTACAAGGGATACAGTAAACCTGAAGTGAAGCATCGGAATCTAAATCTGGACTCACAGGAGAGGTTCAAATCAACAAAAGGATGAGTGCCAGTCCTCCTGTACTTAAGTCGGCATTGTGCTTTTGTATTAAATTCGGATGCAATTTCTGTGTTTCATCGTCAATAAGAGGGTCCAAGGTATACAGGAAACCTGAAGTGAAGCATCTGAATCTAAAACTGGACTCACAGGAGAGGTTCAAATCATAGACAGTGAGAGTGCAGGCCTCTTGTACTTAAGTCGGCATTGTGCCTTCTGTATTAAATTCGAATGCAATTTCTGAGTTTCATCGTCAATAAGAAGGTCCAAGATATACAGTAAACCTGAAGTGGAGTATCGGAATCTAAAACAGGACTTACAGGAGAGGTTCAATTCATAGAAATTTAGAGTGTCAGTACACTTGTACTTAAGTCGCCATTATGCCTTTTCTACGAAATTCGGATGCAATTTCTGTGTTTCATCGTCAATAAGAAGGTCCAAGGGATACAGTAAACCTAAAGTGAGGCATAGCAATCTAAAACTGAAATCACAAGAGAGGTTCAAATCATACAAACTTAGAGTGTCAGTCCTCTTGTACTTAAGTCGGCAATGTGCCTTTTGTATTAAATTTCGATGCAATTTCTGTTTTTCATCGTCAATAAGAAGGTCCAAGGTATACAGTAAACCTAAAGTGAAGCATCGGAATCTAAAACTGGACTCACAGGAGAGGTTCAAATAATAGAAAGTTAGAGTGTCAGTCCTCTTGTACTTAAGTCGGCATTGTGCCTTTTTTGTTAAATTCGGATGCAATTTCTGTGTTCCATCGTCAATAAGAAGGTCCAAGGGATACAGTAAACCTGAAGTGTAGCATCGGAAACTAAAACTGGACCACAGGAGCCGTTCAAATCATAGAAAGTGAGAGTGTCAGTCCTCTTGTACTTAAGTCGGCATTGTGCCTTTTGTATTAAATTCGGATGCAATTTCTGTGTTTCATCGTCAATAAGAAGAACCAAGGTATTCAGTGAACCTGAAGTGAAGCATCGGAATATAAAACTGGACTCACAGGAGCGGTTCAAATCATAGGAATTTAGAGTGACAGTCCTCTTGTACTTAAGTCGGCATTGTGCCATGTGTATTAAATTCGGATGCAATTTCTGTGTTTCATCGTCAATAAGAAGGTCCAAGGTATACAGTTAACCTGAAGTGAAGCATCGGAATCTAAAACTGGACTCACAGGCGAGGTTCAAATCATAGAAAGTTACAATGTCAGTCCTCTTGTACTTAAGTCGCCATTGTGCCTTTTGTATTAAATTCGGATGCAATTTCTGTGCTTCATCGTTATTAAGAAGGTCCAAGGTATACAGTAAACCTGAAGTGAAGCATCGGCACCTAAAACTGGACTCACAGGAGAGGTTGAAATCAAAGAAAGTTAGAGTGTCAGTCCTCTTGTACTTAAGTCGGCATTGTGTCTTTTGTATTAAATTCGGATGCAATTTCTTTGTTTCATCGTCAATAAGAAGGTACAAGGGATACAGTAAACCTGAAGTGAAGCGTCGGAATCTAAATCTAGACTCACAGGAGAGGTTCAAATCAAAAAAAGTATGAGTGTCAGTCCTCTTGTACTTAAGTCGGCATTGTGCCTTTTGTATTAAATTCGGATGCAATTTCTGTGTTTCATCGTCAATAAGAAGGTGCAAGGGATACAGTAAAAATGAAGTGAAGCATCGGAATCTAAAACTGGACTCACAGGAGAGGTTCAAATCATAGAAATTTGGAGTTTAGTCCTTTGGGACTTAAGTCTCATTGTGCCTTTTGAATTTAATTCCGATTCAATTTCTGTGTTTCATCGTCAATAAGAAGTTCCAAGGTATACAGTAAACCTGAAGTGAGGCATCGGAATCTAAAACTGGACTCACAGGAGAGGTTCAAATCATAGAAAGATAGAGTGTCAGTCCTCTTGTACTTAAGTCGGCATTGTGCCTTTTGTAATAAATTTGGATGCAATTTCTGTGTTTCAACGTCAATAAGAAGGTCCAAGGGATACAGTAAACCTGAAGTGAAGCATCGGAATCTAAAACTGGACTCACAGGAGAGGTTCAAATCATAGAAAGTCAGAGTGTCAGTCCTCTTGTACATAAGTCGGCATTGTGCCTTTTGTATTAAATTCGGATGCAATTTCTGTGTTTCGTCGTCAATAAGAAGGTACAAGGGATACAGTAAACCTGAAGTGAAGCTTCGGAATCTAAAATTCGACTCACAGGAGACGTTCAAATCATAGAAAGTGAGAGTGTCAGTCCTCTTGTACTTAAGTCGGCATTGTGCCTTTTGTATTGAATTCCGATGCAATTTCTGTGTTTCATCGTCAATAAGAAGGTCCAAGGTATACAGTAAACCTGAAGTGAAGCATCGGAATCTTAAACTGGACTCGCAGGCAAGGTTCAAATCATAGAAAGTTAGAATGTCAGTCCTCTTGTACTTAAGTCGCCATTGTGCCTTTTGTATTAAATTCGGATGCTATTTCTGTGCTTCATCGTCATTAAGAAGGTCCAAGGTATAAAGTAAACCTGAAGTGAAGCATCGGCATCTAAAACTGGACTCACAGGAGAGGTTCAAATCAAAAATGTATGAGTGTCAGTCCTCTTGTACTTAAGTCGGCATTGTGCCTTTTGAATTTAATTCCGATGCATTTTCTGTGTTTCATTGTCAATATGAAGGTCCAAGGGATACAGTAAACCTGAAGTGAAGCATCGGAAAATAAAACTGGACTCACAGGAGAGGTTCAAATCATAAAAAAGTGAGAGTGTCAGTCCTCTTGTACTTAAGTCGGCATTGTGCCTTTTTTATTAAATTCGGAAGCAATTTCTGTGTTTCGTCGTCAATAAGAAGGTGCAAGGGATACAGTAAAAATGAAGTGAAGCATCGGAATCTAAAACTGGACTCGCAGGAGAGGTTCAAATCATAGAAATTTGGAGTTTAGTCCTTTTCGACGTAAGTCTCATTGAGCCTTTTGAATTTAATTCCGATGCAATTTCTGTGTTTCATCGTCAATAAGAAGTTCCAAGGTATACAGTAAACCTGAAGTGAAGCATCGGGATCTAAAACTGGACTCACAGGAGAGGTTCAAATCATAGAAAGTTAGAGTGTCAGTCCTCCTGTACTGAAGTGGGCATTGTGCCATTTGTATTAAATTTGGATGCAATTTCTTTGCTTCATCGTCAATAAGAAGCTACAAGGGATACAGTAAACCTGAAGTAAAGCATCGGAATCTAAATCTGGACTCACAGGAGAGGTTCAAATCAACAAAAGTATGAGTGTCAGTCCTCTTGTACTTAAGTCGGCATTGTGCCTTTTGTATTAAATTCGGATGCAATTTCTGTGTTTCATCGTCAATAAGAAGGTCCAAGGTATACAGGAAACCTGAAGTGAAGCATCGGAATCTAAACCTGGACTCACAGGAGAGGTGCAAATCATAGACAGTGAGACTGCAGGCCTCTTGTACTTAAGTCGGCATTGTGCCTTCTGTATTACATTCGGATGCAATTTCTGAGTTTCATCGTCAATAAGAAGGTCCAAGTTATACAGTAAACCTGAAGTGGAGTATCGGAATCTAAAACTGGACTTACAGGAGAGGTTCAAATCATAGAAAGTTAGAGTGTCAGTCCACTTGTACTTCAGTCGCCATTGTGCCTTTTGTATGAAATTCGGATGCAATTTCTGTGTTTCATCGTCAATAAGAAGGTCCAAGGTATACAGTAAACCTGAAGTGAAGCATCGGAATCTAAAACTGGACTCACAGGAGAGGTACAAATCATAGAAAGTTAGAGTGTCAGTCCTCTTGTATTTCAGTCGGCATTGTGCCTTTTGTATTAAATTCGGATGCAATTTCTGTGTTTCATCGTCAATAAGAAGAACCAAGGTATTCAGTAAACCTGAAGTGAAGCATCGGAATCAAAACTGGACTCACACGAGCGGTTGAAATCATAGAAATTTAGAGTGTCAGTCCTCTTGTATTTAAGTCGGCATTGTGCCTTGTGTATTAAATTCGGATGCAATTTCTGTGTTTCATCGTCAATAAGAAGGCCCAAGGTATACAGTAAACCTGAAGTGAAGCATCGGAATCTAAAACTGGACTCACAGGCGAGGTTCAAATCATAGAAAGTTAGAATGTCAGTCCTCTTGTACTTAAGTCGCCATTGTGCCTTTTGTATTAAATTCGGATGCAATTTCTGTGCTTCATCGTCATTAAGAAGGTCCAAGGTATACAGTAAACCTGAAGTGAAGCATCGGCATCTAAAACTGGACTCACAGGAGAGGTTCAAATCAAAAAACGTATGAGTGTCAGTCCTCTTGTACTTAAGTCGGCATTGTGCCTTTTGAATTTAATTCCGATGCAATTTCTGTGTTTCATTGTCAATATGAAGGTCCAAGGGATACAGTAAACCTGAAGTGAAGCATCGGAACCTAAAACTGGACTCACAGGAGAGGTTCAATTCATAGTAAGTTAGAGATTCAGTCCTCTTGTTCTTAAGTCGGCATTGTGCCTTGTGAATTTAATTCCGATGCAATTTCTGTGTTTCATCGTCAATAAGAAGTTCCAAGGTATACAGTAAACCTGAAGTGGAGCTTTGGAATCTAAAACTGGACTTGCAGGAGAGGTTCAAATCACACATAGTTAGAGTGTCAGTCTTCTTGTACTTAAGTCGGCATTGTGCCTTTTGTATTAAATTCGGATGCAATTTCTGTGTATGATCGTCAATAAGAAGGACCAAGGGATACAGTAAACCTGAAGTGTAGCATCGGAATCTAAAACTGGACTCACAGGGGACGTTCAAATCATAGAAAGTGAGAGTGTCAGTACTCTTGTACTTAAGTCGGCATTGTGCCTTTTGTATTTAATTCGGATGCAATTTCTGTGTTTCATCGTCAATAAGAAGGTCCAAGGGATACAGTAAACCTGAAGTGAAGCATCGGAATCTAAAACTGGACTCACAGGAGTGGTTCTAATAATAGAAATTTAGAGTTTCAGTCCTGTTGTACTTAGGTCGGCATTGTGCCTTTTGTATTAAATTCGGATGCAATTTCTGTGTTTCATCGTAAATAAGAAGGTCCAAGGTATACAGTAAACCTAAAGTGAAGCATCGGAATCTTAAACTGGACTCACAGGAGAGGTTCAAATCATAGAAAGATATAGTGTCGGTCCTCTTGTACTTAAGTCGGCATTGTGCCTTTTGTTTTAAATTCGGATGCAATATCTGTGTTTCATCGTCAATACGAAGGTCCAAGCGATACAGTAAACCTGAAGTGAAGCATCGGAATCTAAAACTGGACTCACAGGAGTGGTTCTAATCATAGAAAGTGAGAGTGTCAGTGTTCTTGTACTTAAGTCGGCATTGTGCTTTTGTAGTAAATTCGGATGCAATTTCTAAATTTCATCGTCAATAAGAAGGTCCAAGGGATACAGTAAAAATGAAGTGAAGCATCGGAATATAAACCTGGACTCACAGGAGAGGTTCAAATCAGAGAAAGTGAGAGTGTCAGTCCTATTGTACTTAATTCGGCATAGTGAATTTTATATTAAATTCGGATGCAATTTCTGTGTTTCATCATCAATAAGAAGGTCCAAGGTATACAGTAAACCTAAAGTGAAGCATCGGAATCTAAAAATGGACTCATAGGAGAGGTTCTAGTTATGGGAAGTGAGAGTGTCAGTCCTCTTGTACTTAAGACGGCATTGTGCCTTTTGTATTAAATTCGGACGCAATTTCCATGATTCATCGTCAATAAGAACGTCCAAGGGATACAGTAAATCTGAAGTGAAGCATCGGAACCTAAAACTGGATTCACAGGAGCGGTTCAAATCATAGAAAGTTAGAGTGTCAGTCCTCTTGTACTTAAGTCGGCATTGTGCCTTTTGAATATCATTCCGATGTAGTTTCTGTGTTTCATCGTCAATAAGAAGTTCCAAGGTATATAGTAAACAAGAAGTGAAGCATCGGAATCTAAAAATGGACTCACAGGAGAGGCTCAAATCATAGAAAGTATAGAGTGTCAGTCCTCTAGTACTTAAATCGGCATTGTGCCTTTTGTATTTAATTCGGATGCAATTTATGTGTTTCATCGTCAATAAGAAGGTCCAGGGGATACAGTAAAGCTAAAGTGAAGCATCGGAATCCAAAACTGGACTCACAGGAGAGGTTCAAATCATAGAAAGTGAGAGTGTCAGTCCTCTTGTACTTAAGTCGGCATTGTGCCTTTTGTATTAAATTCAGATACAATTTCTGGGTTTCATCGTCAATAAGAAGGTCCAAGGGATACAGTAAACCTGAAGTGAAGCATCGGAATCTAAAACTGGACTCACAGGAGAGGTTCAAATCATAGTAATTTAGAGATTCAGTCCTCTTGTACTTAAGTCGGCATTGTGCATTGTGAATTTAATTCCGATGCAATTTCTGTGTTTCATCGTCAATAAGAAGTTCCAAGGTATACAGTATACCTGAAGTGAAGCATCGGAATCTAAAACTGGACTCACAGGAGAGGTTCAAATCATAGAAAGTTAGAGTGTCAGTCCTCTTGTACTTAAGTAGGCATTGTGCCTTTTGTATTAAATTCGGATGCAATTTCTGTGTTTCATCGTCAATTAGAAGGTCCAAGGGATACAGTAAACCTGAAGTGAAGCATCGGAATCTAAAACTGGACTCACAGGAGAGGTTCAAATCATAGTAAGTTAGAGATTCAGACCTCTTGTACTTAGGTCGGCGTTGTGCCTAGTGAATTTAATTCCGATGCAATTTCTGTGTTTCATCGTCAATAAGAAGTTCCAAGGTATAGAGTATACCTGAAGTGAAGCATCGGAATCTAAAACTGGACTCACAGGAGACGTTCAAATCATAGAAAGTTAGAGTGTCAGTAATCTTGTACTTAAGTCGGCATTGTGCCTTTTGTATTAAATTCGGATGCAATTTCTCTGTTTCATCGTCAACAAGAAGGTCCAAGGAATACAGTAAACCTAAAGTGAAGCATCGGAATCTAAAAGTGGACTCACAGGAGAGGATCAAATCACACATAGTTAGAGTGTCAGTCTTCTTGTACTTAAGTCGGCATTGTGCCTTTTGTATTAAATTCGGATGCAATTTCTCTGTTTCATCGTCAACAAGAAGGTCCAAGGTATACAGTAAACCTGAAGTGGAGCTTTGGAATCTAAAACTGGACTTGCAGGAGAGGTTCAAATCACACATAGTTAGAGTGTCAGTCTTCTTGTACTTAAGTCGGCATTGTGCCTTTTGTATTAAATTCGGATGCAATTTCTGTGTATGATCGTCAATAAGAAGGACCAAGGGATACAGTAAACCTGAAGTGTAGCATCGGAATCTAAAACTGGACTCACAGGGGACGTTCAAATCATAGAAAGTGAGAGTGTCAGTACTCTTGTACTTAAGTCGGCATTGTGCCTTTTGTATTTAATTCGGATGCAATTTCTGTGTTTCATCGTCAATAAGAAGGTCCAAGGGATACAGTAAACCTGAAGTGAAGCATCGGAATCTAAAACTGGACTCACAGGAGTGGTTCTAATAATAGAAATTTAGAGTTTCAGTCCTGTTGTACTTAGGTCGGCATTGTGCCTTTTGTATTAAATTCGGATGCAATTTCTGTGTTTCATCGTAAATAAGAAGGTCCAAGGTATACAGTAAACCTAAAGTGAAGCATCGGAATCTTAAACTGGACTCACAGGAGAGGTTCAAATCATAGAAAGATAGAGTGTCGGTCCTCTTGTACTTAAGTCGGCATTGTGCCTTTTGTTTTAAATTCGGATGCAATATCTGTGTTTCATCGTCAATACGAAGGTCCAAGCGATACAGTAAACCTGAAGTGAAGCATCGGAATCTAAAACTGGACTCACAGGAGTGGTTCTAATCATAGAAAGTGAGAGTGTCAGTGTTCTTGTACTTAAGTCGGCATTGTGCTTTTGTAGTAAATTCGGATGCAATTTCTAAATTTCATCGTCAATAAGAAGGTCCAAGGGATACAGTAAAAATGAAGTGAAGCATCGGAATATAAACCTGGACTCACAGGAGAGGTTCAAATCAGAGAAAGTGAGAGTGTCAGTCCTATTGTACTTAATTCGGCATAGTGAATTTTATATTAAATTAGGATGCAATTTCTGTGTTTCATCATCAATAAGAAGGTCCAAGGTATACAGTAAACCTAAAGTGAAGCATCGGAATCTAAAAATGGACTCACAGGAGAGGTTCTAGTTATGGGAAGTGAGAGTGTCAGTCCTCTTGTACTTAAGACGGCATTGTGCCTTTTGTATTAAATTCGGACGCAATTTCCATGATTCATCGTCAATAAGAACGTCCAAGGGATACAGTAAATCTGAAGTGAAGCATCGGAACCTAAAACTGGATTCACAGGAGCGGTTCAAATCATAGAAAGTTAGAGTGTCAGTCCTCTTGTACTTAAGTCGGCATTGTGCCTTTTGAATATCATTCCGATGTAGTTTCTGTGTTTCATCGTCAATAAGAAGTTCCAAGGTATATAGTAAACAAGAAGTGAAGCATCGGAATCTAAAAATGGACTCACAGGAGAGGCTCAAATCATAGAAAGTATAGAGTGTCAGTCCTCTAGTACTTAAATCGGCATTGTGCCTTTTGTATTTAATTCGGATGCAATTTATGTGTTTCATCGTCAATAAGAAGGTCCAGGGGATACAGTAAAGCTAAAGTGAAGCATCGGAATCCAAAACTGGACTCACAGGAGAGGTTCAAATCATAGAAAGTGAGAGTGTCAGTCCTCTTGTACTTAAGTCGGCATTGTGCCTTTTGTATTAAATTCAGATACAATTTCTGGGTTTCATCGTCAATAAGAAGGTCCAAGGGATACAGTAAACCTGAAGTGAAGCATCGGAATCTAAAACTGGACTCACAGGAGAGGTTCAAATCATAGTAATTTAGAGATTCAGTCCTCTTGTACTTAAGTCGGCATTGTGCATTGTGAATTTAATTCCGATGTAATTTCTGTGTTTCATCGTCAATAAGAAGTTCCAAGGTATACAGTATACCTGAAGTGAAGCATCGGAATCTAAAACTGGACTCACAGGAGAGGTTCAAATCATAGAAAGTTAGAGTGTCAGTCCTCTTGTACTTAAGTAGGCATTGTGCCTTTTGTATTAAATTCGGATGCAATTTCTGTGTTTCATCGTCAATTAGAAGGTCCAAGGGATACAGTAAACCTGAAGTGAAGCATCGGAATCTAAAACTGGACTCACAGGAGAGGTTCAAATCATAGTAAGTTAGAGATTCAGACCTCTTGTACTTAGGTCGGCGTTGTGCCTAGTGAATTTAATTCCGATGCAATTTCTGTGTTTCATCGTCAATAAGAAGTTCCAAGGTATAGAGTATACCTGAAGTGAAGCATCGGAATCTAAAACTGGACTCACAGGAGACGTTCAAATCATAGAAAGTTAGAGTGTCAGTAATCTTGTACTTAAGTCGGCATTGTGCCTTTTGTATTAAATTCGGATGCAATTTCTCTGTTTCATCGTCAACAAGAAGGTCCAAGGAATACAGTAAACCTAAAGTGAAGCATCGGAATCTAAAAGTGGACTCACAGGAGAGGATCAAATCATAGTAAGTTAGAGATTCAGTCCTCTTGTACTGAAGTCGGCATTGTGCCTTGTGAATTTAATTCGGATGCAATTTCTGTGTTTCATCGTCAATAAGAAGTTCCAAGGTATACAGTAAACCTGAAGTGAGGCATCGCAATCTAAAACTGGAATCACAAGAGATGTTCAAATCATACAAAGTTAGAGTGTCAGTCCTCTTGTACTTAAGTCGGCAATGTGCCTTTTGTATTAAATTTCGATGCAATTTCTGTTTTTCATCGTCAATAAGAAGGTCCAAGGTATACAGTAAACCTAAAGTGAAGCATCGGAATCTAAAACTGGACTCACAGGAGAAGTTCAAATAATAGAAAGTTAGAGTGTTAGTCCTCTTGTACTTAAGTCGGCATTGTGCCTTTTTTATTAAATTCGGATGCAATTTCTGTGTTCCATCGTCAATAAGAAGGTCCAAGGGATACAGTAAACCTGAAGTGAGGCATCGGAATCTAAAACTGGACTCACAGGAGAGGTTCAAATCATAGAAAGATAGAGTGTCAGTCCTCTTGTACTTAAGTCGGCATTGTGCCCTTTGTAATAAATTTGGATGCAATTTCTGTGTTTCAACGTCAATAAGAAGGTCCAAGGGATACAGTAAACCTGATGTGAAGCATCGGAATCTAAAACTGGACTCACAGGAGAGGTTCAAATCATAGAAAGTCAGAGTGTCAGTCCTCTTGTACATAAGTCGGCATTGTGCCTTTTGTATTAAATTCGGATGCAATTTCTGTGTTTCATCGTCAATAAGAAGGTACAAGGGATACAGTAAACCTGAAGTGAAGCTTCGGAATCTAAAATTGGACTCACAGGAGACGTTCAAATCATAGAAAGTGAGAGTGTCAGTCCTCTTGTACTTAAGTCGGCATTGTGCCTTTTGTATTGAATTCCGATGCAATTTCTGTGTTTCATCGTCAATAAGAAGGTCCAAGGTATACAGTGAACCTGAAGTGAAGCATCGGAATCTAAAACTGGACTCACAGGCGAGGTTCAAATCATAGAAAGTTAGAATGTCAGTCCTCTTGTACTTAAGTCGGCATTGTGCCTTTTGTATTGAATTCCGATGCAATTTCTGTGTTTCATCGTCAATAAGAAGGTCCAAGGTATACAGTGAACCTGAAGTGAAGCATCGGAATCTAAAACTGGACTCACAGGCGAGGTTCAAATCATAGAAAGTTAGAATGTCAGTCCTCTTGTACTTAAGTCGGCATTGTGCCTTTTGTATTAAATTCGGATGCAATTTCTTTGCTTCATCGTCAATAAGAAGGTACAAGGGATACAGTAAACCTGAAGTGAAGCATCGGAATCTAAATCTGGACTCACAGGAGAGGTTCAAATCAACAAAAGTATGAGTGTCAGTCCTCTTGTACTTAAGTCGGCATTGTGCCTTTTGTATTGAATTCCGATGCAATTTCTGTGTTTCATCGTCAATAAGAAGGTCCAAGGTATACAGGAAACCTGAAGTGAAGCATCGGAATCTAAAACTGGACTCACAGGAGAGGTTCAAATCATAGACAGTGAGAGTGCAGGCCTCTTGTACTTAAGTCGGCATTGTGCCTTCTGTATTAAATTCGGATGCAATTTCTGTGTTTCATCGTCAATAAGAAGGTCCAAGATATACAGTAAACCTGAAGTGGAGTATCGGAATCTAAAACTGGACTTACGGGAGAGGTTCAAATCATAGAAAGTTAGAGTGTCAGTCCACTTGTACTTAAGTCACTATTGTGCCTTTCCTATGAAATTCGGATGCAATTTCTGTGTTTCATCGTCAATAAGAAGGTCCAAGGGATACAGTAAACCTGAAGTGAGGCATAGCAATCTAAAACTGGAATCACAAGAGAGGTTCAAATCATACAAAGTTAGAGTGTCAGTCCTCTTGTAATTAAGTCGGCAATGTGCCTTTTGTATTAAATTTCGATGCAATTTCTGTTTTTCATCGTCAATAAGATGGTCCAAGGTGTACAGTAAACCTAAAGTGAAACATCGCAATCTAAAACTGGACTCACAGGAGAGGTTCAAATAATAGAAATTAGAGTGTCAGTCCTTTTGTACTTAAGTCGGCATTGTGCCTTTTTTATTAAATTCGGATGCAATTTCTGTGTTCCATCGTCAATAAGAAGGTCCAAGGGATACAGTAAACCTGAAGTGTAGCATCGGAAACTAAAACTGGACTTACAGGAGACGTTCCAATCATAGAAAGTGAGAGTGTCAGTCCTCTTGTACTTAAGTCGGCATTGTGCCTTTTGTATTAAATTCGGATGCAATTTCTGTGTTTCATCGTCAATAAGAAGAACCAAGGTATTCAGTAAACCTGAAGTGAAGCATTGGAATCTAAAACTGGACTCACAGGAGAGGTTCAAATCATAGAAATTTGGAGTTTAGTCCTTTTGGACTTAAGTCTAATTGTGCCTTTTGAATTTAATTCCGATGCAATTTCTGTGTTTCATCGTCAATAAGAAGTTCCAAGGTATGCAGTAAACCTGAAGTGAAGCATCGGAATTTAAAACTGGACTCACAGGAGAGGTTCAAATCATAGAAAGTTAGAGTGTCAGTCCTCCTGTACTTAAGTAGGCATTGTGCCTTTTGTATTAAATTTGGATGCAATTTCTTTGCTTCATCGTCAATAAGAAGCTACAAGGGATACAGTAAACCTGAAGGGAAGCATCGGAATCTAAATCTGGACTCACAGGAGAGGTTCAAATCAACAAATGTATGACTGTCAGTCCTCTTGTACTTAAGTCGGCATTGTGCCTTTTGTATTAAATTCGGATGCAATATCTGTGTTTCATCGTCAATAAGAAGGTCCAAGGTATACAGGAAACCTGAAGTGAAGCATCGGAATCTAAACCTGGACTCACAGGAGAGGTTCAAATCATAGACAGTGAGAGTGCAGGCCTCTTGTACTTAAGTCGGCATTGTGCCTTCTGTATTAAATTCGGATGCAATTTCTGAGTTTCATCGTCAATAAGAAGGTCCAAGATATACAGTAAACCTGACGTGGAGTATCGGAATCTAACACTGGACTTACAGGAGAGGTTCAAATCATAGAAAGTTAGAGTGTCAGTCCACTTGTACTTAAGTCGCCATTGTGCCTTTTCTATGAAATTCGGATGCAATTTCTGTGTTTCATCGTCAATAAGAAGGTCCAAGGGATAGAGTAAACCTGAAGTGAGCATAGCAATCTAAAACTGGAATCACAAGAGAGGTTCAAATCATACAAACTTAGAGTGTCAGTCCTCTTGTACTTAAGTCGGCAATGTGCCTTTTGTATTAAATTTCGATGCAATTTCTGTTTTTCATCGTCAATAAGAAGGTCCAAGGTATACAGTAAACCTAAAGTGAAGCATCGGAATCTAAAACTGGACTCACAGGAGAGGTTCAAATAATAGAAAGTTAGTGTGTCATTCCTCTTGTACTTATGTCGGCATTGTGCCTTTTTTATGAAATTCGGATGCAATTTCTGTGTTCCATCGTCAATATGAAGGTCCAAGGGATACAGTAAACCTGAAGTGTAGCATCGGAAACTAAAACTGGACTCATAGGAGACGTTCAAATCATAGAAAGTTAGACTGTCAGTCCTCTTGTACTTAAGTCGGCATTGTGCCTTCTGTATTAAATTCGGATGCAATTTCTGTGTTTCATCGTCAATAAGAAGTTCCAAGGGATACAGTAAACCTGAAGTGAGGCATCGGAATCTAAAACTGGACTCACAGGAGAGGTTCAAATCATTGAAAAATAGAGTGTCAGTCCTCTTGTACTTATGTCGGCATTGTGCCTTTTGTAATAAATTTGGATGCAATTTCTGTGTTTCAACGTCAATAAGAAGGTCCAAGGGATACAGTAAACCTGAAGTGAAGCATCGGAATCAAAAACTGGACTCACAGGAGAGGTTCAAATCATAGAAAGTCACAGTGTCAGTCCTCTTGTACTTAAGTCGGCATTGTGCCTTTTGTATTAAATTCGGATGCAATTTCTGTGTTTCATCGTCAACAAGAAGGTACAAGGGATACAGTAAACCTGAAGTGAAGCTTCAGAATCTAAAATTGGACTCACAGGAGACGTTCAAATCATAGAAGGTAAGAGTGTCAGTCCTCTTGTACTTATGTCGGCATTGTGCCTTTTGTATTGAATTCCGATGCAATTTCTGTGTTTCATCGTCAATAAGAAGGTCCAAGGTATACAGAAAACCTGAAGTGAAGCATCTTAATTTAAAACTGGACTCACAGGGGAGGTACAAATCACAGAAAGTTAGAGTGTCAGTCCTCTTGTATTTCAGTCGGCATTGTGCCTTTTGTATTAAATTCGGATGCAATTTCTGTGTTTCATCGTCAACAAGAAGAACCAAGGTATTCAGTAAACCTAAAGTGAAGCATCGGAATCTAAAACTGTACTCACAGGAGCGGTTCAAATGATAGAAATTTAGAGTGTCAGTCCTCTTGTACTTAAGTCGGCATTGTGCCTTGTGTATTAAATTCGGATGCAATTTCTGTGTTTCATCGTCAATAAGAAGGTCCAAGGTATACAGTAAACCTGATGTGAAGCATCGGAATCTAAAACTGGACTCACAGGCGAGTTTCAAATCATAGAAAGTTAGAATGTCAGTCCTCTTGTACTTAAGTCGCCATTGTGCCTTTTGTATTAAATTCGGATGCAATTACAGTGCTTCATCGTCATTAAGAAGGTCCAAGGTATACAGCAAACCTGAAGTGAAGCATCGGCATCTAAAACTGGACTCACAGGAGAGGTTCACATCAAAAAAAGTATGAGTGTCAGTCCTCTTGTACTTAAGTCGGCATTGTGCCTTTTGTATTAAATTCGCATGCAATTTCTGTGTTTCATCGTCTATAAGAAGATCCAAGGGATAAACTAAACCTGAAGTGAAGCATCGGAATCGAAAACTAGACTCACAGGAGATTTTCAAATCTTAGAAAATTAGAGTGTCAGTCCTCCTGTACTTAAGTGGGCATTGTGCCTTTTGTATTAAATTCGGATGCAATTTCTGTGTTTCATCGTCAATAACAAGGTCCAAGGGATACAGTAAACCTGAAGGGAAGCATCGGAATCTAAAACTGGACTCCTAGGAGAGGTTCAAATCATAGAAAGTTAGAGTGTCAGTCCTCTTGTACTTAAGTCGGCATTGGGCCTTTTGTTTTAAATTCGGTTGCAATTTCTGTCTTGCATCGTCAATAAGAAGGGCCAAGGGATACAGTAAACCTAAAGTGAAGCATCGGAATCCAAAACTGGACGCACAGGAGAGGTTCAAAGCATAGAAAGTGAGAGTGTCAGTCCTCTTGTACTTAAGTCGGCATTGTGACTTTTTTATTAAATTCGGATGCAATTTCTGTGTTTCATAGTCAATATGAAGGTCCAAGGGATACAGTAAACCTGAAGTGAAGCATTGGAATCTAAAACTGGACTCGCAGGAGAGGTTCAAATCATAGTAAGTTAGAGATTCAGTCCTCTTGTACTTAAGTCGGCATTTTGCCTTGTGAATTTAATTCGGATGCAATTTCTGTGTTTCATCGCCAACAAGAAGTTCCAAGGTATACAGTATACCTGAAGTGAAGCATCGGAATCTAAAACTGGACTAGTTTAGTCCCATAGTGCTCAGAGCCATTTTTGGCCATAAAACTGGACTCACAGGAGAGGTTCAAATCACAGAAAGTTAGAGTGTCAGTCCTCTTGTACTTAAGTTGGCATTGTGCTTTTGTATTAATTTCGGATGCAATTTCTGTGTCTCATCGTCAATAAGAAGGTACAAGGGATACAGTAAACCTGAAGTGAAGCATCGGAAAATAAAACTGGACTCACAGGAGAGGTTCAAATCATAGAAAGTGAGAGTGTCCGTCCTCTTGTACTTAAGTCGGCATTGTGCCTTTTGTATTAAATTCGGAAGCAATTTCTGTGTTTCGTCGTCAATAAGACGGTGCAAGGGATACAGTAAAAATGAAGTTAAGCATCGGAATCTAAAACTGGACTCACAGGAGAGGTTCAAATCATAGAAATTTGGAGTTTAGTCCTTTTGGACTTAAGTCTCATTGTGCCTTTTGAATTTAATTCCGATGCAATTTCTGTGTTTCATCGTCAATAAGAAGTTCCAAGGTATACAGTAAACCTGAAGTGAAGCATCGGAATCTGATACTGGACTCACAGGAGAGGTTCAAATCATAGAAAGTTAGAGTGTCAGTCCTATAGTACTTAAGTCGGCAGTGTGCATTTTGTACTACATTTGGATGCAATTTCTGTGTTTCATCGTCAATAAGAAGGTCCAATGTATACAGTAAGCCTGAAGTGAAGCATCGGAATCTAAAACTGGACTCACGAGAGAGGTTCAAATCAAGGAAAGTGAAAGTGTCAGTCCCCTCGTACTTATGTCGGCATTGTGCCTATTGTATTAAATTCGGATGTGATTTCAGTGTTTCATCGTCAATAAGAAGGTCCAAGGTATACAGGAAACCTGAAGTGAAGCATCGGAATCTAAAACTGGACTCACCGGAGGGGTCTAAATCATAGACAGTGAGAGTGAATGCTCTTGTACTTAAGTCGGCATTGTGCCTTTTGTATTAAATTCGGATGCAATTTCTGTGTTTCATCGTCAATAAGAAGGTCCAAGATATGCAGTAAACCGGAAGTGGAGCATCGGAATCTCAAACTGGACTTACAGGAGAGGTTCAAATCATATTAAGTTAGAGTGTCAGTCCTCTTGTTCTTAAGTCGGCATTGTGCCTTTTGTATGAAATTCGGATGCAATTTCTGTGTTTCATCGTCAATAAGAAGGTCCAAGAGATACAGTAAACCTGAAGTGAGGCATCACAATCTAAAACTGGACTCTCATGAGAGGTTCAAATCATACAAACTTAGAGTGTCAGTCCTCTTGTACTTAAGTCGGCAATGTGCCTTTTGTATTAAAATTCGATGCAATTTCTGTTTTTCATCGTCAATAAGAAGGTCCAAGGTATACAGTAAACCTAAAGTGAAGCATCGGAATCTAAAACTGGACTCACAGGAGAGGTTCAAATAATAGAAAGTTAGTGTGTCATTCCTCTTGTACTTATGTCAGCATTGTGCCTTTTTTATTAAATTCGGATGCAATTTCTGTGTTCCATCGTCAATAAGAAGGTCCAAGGGATACAGTAAACCTGAAGTGTAGCATCGGAAACTAAAACTGGACTCACAGGAGACGTTCAAATCATAGAAAGTGAGAGAGTCAGTCCTCTTGTACTTAAGTCGGCATTGTGCCTTTTGTATTAAATTCGGATGCAATTTCTGTGTTTCATCGCCAATAATAAGGTCCAAGGGATACAGTAAACCTGAAGTGAAGCATCGGAATCCAAAACTGGACTCACGAGAGAGGTTCAAATCAAGGAAAGTGAAAGTGTCAGTCCCCGCGTACTTATGTCGGCATTGTGCCTTTTGTATTAAATTCAGATGTGATATCAGTGTTTCATCGTCAATAAGAAGGTCCAAGGTATACAGAAAACCTGAAGTGAAGCATCTTAATTTAAAACTGGACTCACAGGAGAGGTACAAATCATAGAAAGTTAGAGTGTCAGTCCTCTTGTATTTCTGTCGGCATTGTGCCTTTTGTATTAAATTCGGATGCAATTTCTGTGTTTCATCGTCAATAAGAAGAACCAAGGTATTCAGTAAACCTGAAGTGAAGCATCGGAATCTAAAACTGGACTCACAGGAGCGGTTCAAATGATAGAAATTTAGAGTGTCAGTCCTCTTGGACTTAAGTCGGCATTGTGCCTTTTGTATTATTTTCGGATGCAATTTCTGTGTCTCATCGTCAGTAAGAAGGTACAAGTGATACAGTAAACCTGAAGTGAAGCATCGGAAAATAAAACTGGACTCACAGGAGAGGTTCAAATCATAGAAAGTGAGAGTGTCAGTCCTCTTGTACTTAAGTCGGCATTGTGCCATTTGTATTAAATTCGGATGCAGTTTCTGTGTTTCGTCGTCAATAAGAAGGTGCAAGGGATACAGTAAAAATGAAGTTAAGCATCGGAATCTAAAACTGGACTCACAGGAGAGGTTCAAATCATAGAAATAGGGAGTTTAGTCCTTTTGGACTTAAGTCTCATTGTGCCTTTTGTATTTAATTCCGATGCAATTTCTGTGTTTCATCGTCAATAAGAAGTTCCAAGGTATACAGTAAACCTGAAGTGAAGCATCTGAATCTATAACTGGACTCACAGGAGAGGTTCAAATCATAGAAAGTTAGAGTGTCAGTCCTATAGTACTTAAGTCGGCAGTGTGCATATTGTATTACATTTGGATGCAATTTCTGTGTTTCATCGTCAATAAGAAGGTCCAAGGTATACAGTAAGCGTGAAGTGAAGCATCGGAATCTAAAACTGGACTCACGAGAGAGGTTCAAATCAAGGAAAGTGAAAGTGTCAGTCCCCGCGTACTTATGTCGGCATTGTGCCTTTTGTATTAAATTCAGATGTGATATCAGTGTTTCATCGTCAATAAGAAGGTCCAAGGTATACAGGAAGCCTGAAGTGAAGCATCGGAATCTAAAACTGGACTCACAGGAGGGGTCTAAATCATAGACAGTGAGAGTGAATGCTCTTGTACTTAAGTCGGCATTGTGCCTTTTGTATTAAATTCGGATGCAATTTCTGTGTTTCATCGTCAATAAGAAGGTCCAAGATATGCAGTAAACCGGAAGTGGAGCATCGGAATCTCAAACTGGACTTACAGGAGAGGTTCAAATCATATTAAGTTAGAGTGTCAGTCCTCTTGTTCTTAAGTCGGCATGGTGCCTTTTGTATGAAATTCGGATGCAATTTCTATGTTTCATCGTCAATAAGAAGGTCCAAGGGATACAGTAAACCTGAAGTGGAGTATCGGAATCTAAAACTGGACTTACAGGAGAGGTTCAAATCACAGAAAGTTAGAGTGTCAGTCCTCTTGTACTTAAGTCGGCATTGTGCCTATTTTATTAAATTCGGATGCAATTTCTGTGTTTCATCGTCAATAAGAAGCTCCAAGGGATACAGTAAACCTGAAGTGGAGTATCGGAATCTAAAACTGGACTTACAGGAGAGGTTCAAATCATAGAAAGTTAGAGTGTCAGTCCACTTGTACTTAAGTCGCCATTGTGCCTTTTCTATGAAATTCGGACGCAATTTCTGTGTTTCATCGTCAATAAGAAGGTCCAAGGGATACAGTAAACCTGAAGTGAGGCATAGCAATCTAAAACTGGAATCACAAGTGAGGTTCAAATCATACAAACTTAGAGTGTCAGTCCTCTTGTACTTAGGTCGGCATTGTGCCTTTTGTATTAAATTCGGATGCAATTTCTGTGTTTCACCGTCAATAAGCAGGTCCAAGGTATACAGTAAACCTGAAGTGAAGCATCGGAATCTAAAACTGGACTCACAGGAGAGGTTCAAATCATAGAAAGTTAGACTGGCAGTCCTCTTGTACTTAAGTCGGCATTGTGCCTTTTGTATTAAATTCGCATGCAATTTCTGTGTTTCGTCGCCAATAAGAAGTTCCAAGGGATACAGTAAACCTGAAGTGAGGCATCGGAATCTAAAACTGGACTCACAGGAGAGGTTCAAATCATAGAAAGATAGATTGTCAGTCCTCTTGTACTTAAGTCGGCATTGTGCCTTTTGTAATAAATTTGGATGCAATTTCTGTGTTTCAACGTCAATAAGAAGGTCCAAGATATACAGTAAACCTGAAGTGAAGCATCGGAATCTAAAACTGGACTCACAGGAGAGGTTCAAATCATAGAAAGTCAGAGTGTCAGTCCTCTTGTACTTAAGTCGGCATTGTGCCTTTTGTATTAAATTCGGATGCAATTTCTGTGTTTCATCGTCAATAAGAAGAACCAAGGTATTCAGTAAACCTGAAGTGAAGCATCGGAATCTAAAACTGGACTCACAGGAGCGGTTCAAATGATAGAAATTTAGAGTGTCAGTCCTCTTGGACTTAAGTCGGCATTGTGCCTTTTGTATTAATTTCGGATGCAATTTCTGTGTCTCATCGTCAGTAAGAAGGTACAAGTGATACAGTAAACCTGAAGTGAAGCATCGGAAAATAAAACTGGACTCACAGGAGAGGTTCAAATCATAGAAAGTGAGAGTGTCAGTCCTCTTGTACTTAGGTCGGCATTGTGCCTTTTGTATTAAATTCGGATGCAATTTCTGTGTTTCGTCGTCAATAAGAAGGTGCAAGGGATACAGTAAAAATGAAGTTAAGCATCGGAATCTAAAACTGGACTCACAGGAGAGGTTCAAATCATAGAAATAGGGAGTTAAGTCCTTTTGGACTTAAGTCTCATTGTGCCTTTTGAATTTAATTCCGATGCAATTTCTGTGTTTCATCGTCAATAACAAGTTCCAAGGTATACAGTAAACCTGAAGTGAAGCATCGGAATCTAAAACTGGACTCACAGGAGAGGTTCGAATCATAGAAAGTTAGAGTGTCAGTCCCATAGTACTTAAGTCGGCAGTGTGCATATTGTATTACATTTGGATGCAATTTCTGTGTTTCATCGTCAATAAGAAGGTCCAAGGTATACAGTAAGCCTGAAGTGAAGCATTGGAATCTAAAACTGGACTCACGAGAGAGGTTCAAATCAAGGAAAGTGAAAGTGTCAGTCCCCTCGTACTTATGTCGGCATTGTGCCTTTTGTATTAAATTCAGATGTGATTTCAGTGTTTCATCGTCAATAAGAAGGTCCAAGGTATACAGGAAACCTGAAGTGAAGCATCGGAATCTAAAACTGGACTCACAGGAGGGGTCTAAATCATAGACAGTGAGAGTGAATGCTCTTGTACTTAAATCGGCATTGTGCCTTTTGTATTAAATTCGGATGCAATTTCTGTGTTTCATCGTCATTAAGAAAGTCCAAGATATGCAGTAAACGGGAAGTGGAGCATCGGAATCTCAAACTGGACTTACAGGAGAGGTTCAAATCATATTAAGTTAGAGTGTCAGTCCTCTTGTTCTTAAGTCGGCATTGTGCCTTTTGTATGAAATTCGGATGCAATTTCTATGTTTCATCGTCAATAAGAAGGTCCAAGGGATACAGTAAACCTGAAGTGAGGCATCGCAATCTAAAACTGGACTCACATGAGAGGTTCAAATCATACAAAGTTAGAGTGCAAGTCCACTTGTACTCAAGTCGGCATTGTGCCTTTTTTATTAAATTCGGATGCAATTTCTGTGTTTCATCGGCAATAAGAAGGTCCAAGGGATACAGTAAACCTGAAGTGTGGCATCGGAATCTAAAACTGGACTCACTGGAGACGTTCAAATCATAGAAAGTGAGAGTGTCCGTCCTCTTGTACTTAAGTCGGCATTGTGCCTTTTGTATTGAATTCGGATGCACTTTCTGTGTTTCATCGTCAATAATAAGGACCAAGGGATACAGTAAACCTGAAGTGATGCATCGGAATCTAAAACTGGACTCACAAAAGAGGTTCAAATCATAGAAATTTAGAGTGTCAGTCCTCTTGTACTTAAGTCGGCATTGTGCCTTTTGTATGAAATTCGGATGCAATTTCAGTGTTTCAAAGTCAATAAGAAGGTCCAAGGGATACAGTAAACCTGAAGTGGAGCATCGGAATCTAAAACTGGACTTACTGGAGAGGTACAAATCATAGAAAGTTAGAGTGTCAGTCCTCTTGTACTTAAGTCGGCATTGTGCCTTTTGTATGAAATTCGGATGCAATTTCTGTGTTTCTTCGTCAATAATAGGTCCAAGGGATACAGTAAACCTGAAGTGAGGCATAGCAATCTAAAACTGGAATCACAAGAGAGGTTCAAATCATACAAACTTAGAGGGTCAGTCCTCTTGTACTTAAGTCGGCAATGTGCCTTTTGTATTAAATTTCGATGCAATTTCTGTTTTTCATCGTCAATAAGAAGGTCCAAGGTATACAGTGAACCTAAAGTGAAGCATCGGAATCTAAAACTGGACTCACAGGAGAGGTTCAAATAATAGAAAGTTAGTGTGTCATTCCTCTTGTACTTATGTCGGCATTGTGCCTTTTTTATTAATTCGGATGCAATTTCTGTGTTCCATCATCAATAAGAAGGTCCAAGGGATACAGTAAACCTGAAGTGTAGCATCGGAAACTAAAACTGGACTCACAGGAGACGTTCAAATCATAGAAAGTGAGAGAGTCAGTCCTCTTGTACTTAAGTCGGCATTGTGCCTTTTGTACTAAATTCGGATGCAATTTCTGTGTTTCATCGCCAATAATAAGGTCCAAGGGATACAGTAAACCTGAAGTGAAGCATCGGAATCCAAAACTGGACTCACAAAAGAGGTTCAAATCTTAGAAATTTAGGGTGTCAGTCCTCTTGTACTTAGGTCGGCATTGTGCCTTTTGTATTAAATTCGGATGCAATTTCTGTGTTTCATCGTCAATAAGAAGGTCCAAGGTATACAGTAAACCTGAAGTGAAGCATCGGAATCTAAAACTGGACTCACAGGAGAGGTTCAAATCATAGAAAGTTAGACTGTCAGTCCTCTTGTACTTAAGTCGGCATTGTGCCTTTTGTATTAAATTCGCATGCAATTTCTGCGTTTCATCGTCAATAAGAAGTTCCAAGGGATACAGTAAACCTGAAGTGACTCATCGGAATCTAAAACTGGACTCACAGGAGAGGTTCAAATCATAGAAAGATAGATTGTCAGTCCTCTTGTACTTAAGTCGGCATTGTGCCTTTTTTATTAAATTCGGATGCAATTTCTGTGTTTCATCGTCAATAAGAAGGTCCAAGGGATACAGTAAACCTGAAGTGTGGCATCGGAATCTAAAACTGGACTCACTGGAGACGTTCAAATCATAGAAAGTGAAGGTGTCAGTCCTCTTGTACTTAAGTCGGCATTGTGCCTTTTGTATTGAATTCGGATGCACTTTCTGTGTTTCATCGTCAATAATAAGGTCCAAGGGATACAGTAAACCTGAAGTGATGCATCGGAAGCTAAAACTGGACTCACAAAAGAGGTTCAAATCATAGAAATTTAGAGTGTCAGTCCTCTTGTACTTAAGTCGGCATTGTGCCTTTTGTATGAAATTCGGATGCAATTTCTGTGTTTCATCGTCAATAAGAAGGTCCAAGGGATACAGTAAACCTGAAGCGGAGCATCGGAATCTAAAACTGGACTTACAGGAGAGGTTCAAATCATAGAAAGTTAGAGTGTCAGTCCTCTTGTACTTAAGTCGGGATTGTGCCTTTTTTATTAAATTCGGATGCAATTTCTGTGTTTCATCGGCAATAAGAAGGTCCAAGGGATACAGTAAACCTGAAGTGTGGCATCGGAATCTAAAACTGGACTCACTGGAGACGTTCAAATCATAGAAAGTGAGAGTGTCCGTCCTCTTGTACTTAAGTCGGCATTGTGCCTTTTGTATTGAATTCGGATGCACTTTCTGTGTTTCATCGTCAATAATAAGGACCAAGGGATACAGTAAACCTGAAGTGATGCATCGGAATCTAAAACTGGACTCACAAAAGAGGTTCAAATCATAGAAATTTAGAGTGTCAGTCCTCTTGTACTTAAGTCGGCATTGTGCCTTTTGTATGAAATTCGGATGCAATTTCAGTGTTTCAAAGTCAATAAGAAGGTCCAAGGGATACAGTAAACCTGAAGTGGAGCATCGGAATCTAAAACTGGACTTACTGGAGAGGTACAAATCATAGAAAGTTAGAGTGTCAGTCCTCTTGTACTTAAGTCGGCATTGTGCCTTTTGTATGAAATTCGGATGCAATTTCTGTGTTTCTTCGTCAATAATAGGTCCAAGGGATACAGTAAACCTGAAGTGAGGCATAGCAATCTAAAACTGGAATCACAAGAGAGGTTCAAATCATACAAACTTAGAGGGTCAGTCCTCTTGTACCTAAGTCGGCAATGTGCCTTTTGTATTAAATTTCGATGCAATTTCTGTTTTTCATCGTCAATAAGAAGGTCCAAGGTATACAGTGAACCTAAAGTGAAGCATCGGAATCTAAAACTGGACTCACAGGAGAGGTTCAAATAATAGAAAGTTAGTGTGTCATTCCTCTTGTACTTATGTCGGCATTGTGCCTTTTTTATTAATTCGGATGCAATTTCTGTGTTCCATCGTCAATAAGAAGGTCCAAGGGATACAGGAAACCTGAAGTGAAGCATCGGAATCTAAAACTGGACTCACAGGAGGGGTCTAAATCATAGACAGTGAGAGTGAATGCTCTTGTACTTAAATCGGCATTGTGCCTTTTGTATTAAATTCGGATGCAATTTCTGTGTTTCATCGTCATTAAGAAAGTCCAAGATATGCAGTAAACGGGAAGTGGAGCATCGGAATCTCAAACTGGACTTACAGGAGAGGTTCAAATCATATTAAGTTAGAGTGTCAGTCCTCTTGTTCTTAAGTCGGCATTGTGCCTTTTGTATGAAATTCGGATGCAATTTCTATGTTTCATCGTCAATAAGAAGGTCCAAGGGATACAGTAAACCTGAAGTGAGGCATCGCAATCTAAAACTGGACTCACATGAGAGGTTCAAATCATACAAAGTTAGAGTGTAAGTCCACTTGTACTTAAGTCGGCATTGTGCCTTTTTTATTAAATTCGGATGCAATTTCTGTGTTTCATCGGCAATAAGAAGGTCCAAGGGATACAGTAAACCTGAAGTGTGGCATCGGAATCTAAAACTGGACTCACTGGAGACGTTCAAATCATAGAAAGTGAGAGTGTCCGTCCTCTTGTACTTAAGTCGGCATTGTGCCTTTTGTATTGAATTCGGATGCACTTTCTGTGTTTCATCGTCAATAATAAGGACCAAGGGATACAGTAAACCTGAAGTGATGCATCGGAATCTAAAACTGGACTCACAAAAGAGGTTCAAATCATAGAAATTTAGAGTGTCAGTCCTCTTGTACTTAAGTCGGCATTGTGCCTTTTGTATGAAATTCGGATGCAATTTCAGTGTTTCAAAGTCAATAAGAAGGTCCAAGGGATACAGTAAACCTGAAGTGGAGCATCGGAATCTAAAACTGGACTTACTGGAGAGGTACAAATCATAGAAAGTTAGAGTGTCAGTCCTCTTGTACTTAAGTCGGCATTGTGCCTTTTGTATGAAATTCGGATGCAATTTCTGTGTTTCTTCGTCAATAATAGGTCCAAGGGATACAGTAAACCTGAAGTGAGGCATAGCAATCTAAAACTGGAATCACAAGAGAGGTTCAAATCATACAAACTTAGAGGGTCAGTCCTCTTGTACTTAAGTCGGCAATGTGCCTTTTGTATTAAATTTCGATGCAATTTCTGTTTTTCATCGTCAATAAGAAGGTCCAAGGTATACAGTGAACCTAAAGTGAAGCATCGGAATCTAAAACTGGACTCACAGGAGAGGTTCAAATAATAGAAAGTTAGTGTGTCATTCCTCTTGTACTTATGTCGGCATTGTGCCTTTTTTATTAATTCGGATGCAATTTCTGTGTTCCATCGTCAATAAGAAGGTCCAAGGGATACAGTAAACCTGAAGTGTAGCATCGGAAACTAAAACTGGACTCACAGGAGACGTTCAAATCATAGAAAGTGAGAGAGTCAGTCCTCTTGTACTTAAGTCGGCATTGTGCCTTTTGTACTAAATTCGGATGCAATTTCTGTGTTCCATCGCCAATAATAAGGTCCAAGGGATACAGTAAACCTGAAGTGAAGCATCGGAATCCAAAACTGGACTCACAAAAGAGGTTCAAATCTTAGAAATTTAGGGTGTCAGTCCTCTTGTACTTAGGTCGGCATTGTGCCTTTTGTATTAAATTCGGATGCAATTTCTGTGTTTCATCGTCAATAAGAAGGTCCAAGGTATACAGTAAACCTGAAGTGAAGCATCGGAATCTAAAACTGGACTCACAGGAGAAGTTCAAATCATAGAAAGTTAGACTGTCAGTCCTCTTGTACTTAAGTCGGCATTGTGCCTTTTGTATTAAATTCGCATGCAATTTCTGCGTTTCATCGTCAATAAGAAGTTCCAAGGGATACAGTAAACCTGAAGTGAGGCATCGGAATCTAAAACTGGACTCACAGGAGAGGTTCAAATCATAGAAAGATAGATTGTCAGTCCTCTTGTACTTAAGTCGGCATTGTGCCTTTTTTATTAAATTCGGATGCAATTTCTGTGTTTCATCGTCAATAAGAAGGTCCAAGGGATACAGTAAACCTGAAGTGTGGCATCGGAATCTAAAACTGGACTCACTGGAGACGTTCAAATCATAGAAAGTGAAGGTGTCTGTCCTCTTGTACTTAAGTCGGCATTGTGCCTTTTGTATTGAATTCGGATGCACTTTCTGTGTTTCATCGTCAATAATAAGGTCCAAGGGATACAGTAAACCTGAAGTGATGCATCGGAAGCTAAAACTGGACTCACAAAAGAGGTTCAAATCATAGAAATTTAGAGTGTCAGTCCTCTTGTACTTAAGTCGGCATTGTGCCTTTTGTATGAAATTCGGATGCAATTTCTGTGTTTCATCGTCAATAAGAAGGTCCAAGGGATACAGTAAACCTGAAGCGGAGCATCGGAATCTAAAACTGGACTTACAGGAGAGGTTCAAATCATAGAAAGTTAGAGTGTCAGTCCTCTTGTACTTAAGTCGGCATTGTGCCTTTTTTATTAAATTCGGATGCAATTTCTGTGTTTCATCGGCAATAAGAAGGTCCAAGGGATACAGTAAACCTGAAGTGTGGCATCGGAATCTAAAACTGGACTCACTGGAGACGTTCAAATCATAGAAAGTGAGAGTGTCCGTCCTCTTGTACTTAAGTCGGCATTGTGCCTTTTGTATTGAATTCGGATGCACTTTCTGTGTTTCATCGTCAATAATAAGGACCAAGGGATACAGTAAACCTGAAGTGATGCATCGGAATCTAAAACTGGACTCACAAAAGAGGTTCAAATCATAGAAATTTAGAGTGTCAGTCCTCTTGTACTTAAGTCGGCATTGTGCCTTTTGTATGAAATTCGGATGCAATTTCAGTGTTTCAAAGTCAATAAGAAGGTCCAAGGGATACAGTAAACCTGAAGTGGAGCATCGGAATCTAAAACTGGACTTACTGGAGAGGTACAAATCATAGAAAGTTAGAGTGTCAGTCCTCTTGTACTTAAGTCGGCATTGTGCCTTTTGTATGAAATTCGGATGCAATTTCTGTGTTTCTTCGTCAATAATAGGTCCAAGGGATACAGTAAACCTGAAGTGAGGCATAGCAATCTAAAACTGGAATCACAAGAGAGGTTCAAATCATACAAACTTAGAGGGTCAGTCCTCTTGTACCTAAGTCGGCAATGTGCCTTTTGTATTAAATTTCGATGCAATTTCTGTTTTTCATCGTCAATAAGAAGGTCCAAGGTATACAGTGAACCTAAAGTGAAGCATCGGAATCTAAAACTGGACTCACAGGAGAGGTTCAAATAATAGAAAGTTAGTGTGTCATTCCTCTTGTACTTATGTCGGCATTGTGCCTTTTTTATTAATTCGGATGCAATTTCTGTGTTCCATCGTCAATAAGAAGGTCCAAGGGATACAGTAAACCTGAAGTGTAGCATCGGAAACTAAAACTGGACTCACAGGAGACGTTCAAATCATAGAAAGTGAGAGAGTCAGTCCTCTTGTACTTAAGTCGGCATTGTGCCTTTTGTACTAAATTCGGATGCAATTTCTGTGTTTCATCGCCGATAATAAGGTCCAAGGGATACAGTAAACCTGAAGTGAAGCATCGGAATCCAAAACTGGACTCACAAAAGAGGTTCAAATCTTAGAAATTTAGGGTGTCAGTCCTCTTGTACTTAGGTCGGCATTGTGCCTTTTGTATTAAATTCGGATGCAATTTCTGTGTTTCATCGTCAATAAGAAGGTCCAAGGTATACAGTAAACCTGAAGTGAAGCATCGGAATCTAAAACTGGACTCACAGGAGAGGTTCAAATCATAGAAAGTTAGACTGTCAGTCCTCTTGTACTTAAGTCGGCATTGTGCCTTTTGTATGAAATTCGGATGCAATTTCTGTGTTTCTTCGTCAATAATAGGTCCAAGGCATACAGTAA
Organism: Schistocerca serialis cubense; assembly: GCF_023864345.2. NCBI lineage: Eukaryota > Metazoa > Arthropoda > Insecta > Orthoptera > Acrididae > Schistocerca > Schistocerca serialis. Next base: position 56,917,606 of record NC_064639.1, read on the forward strand.
ACCTGAAGTGAGGCATCGCAATCTAAAACTGGACTCCCATGAGAGGTTCAAATCATACAAAGTTAGAGTGTCAGTCCACTTGTACTTAAGTCGGCATTGTGCCTTTTGTATTAAATTTCGATGCAATTTCTGTGCTTCATCGTCATTAAGAAGGTCCAAGGTATACAGTAAACCTAAAGTGAAGCATCGCAATCTAAAACTGGACTCACAGGAGAGGTTCAAGTAATAGAAAGTTAGTGTGTCATTCCTCTTGTACTTATGTCGGCATTGTGCCTTTTTTATTAAATTCGTATGCAATTTCTGTGTTCCATCGTCAATAAGAAGGTCCAAGGGATACAGTAAACCTGAAGTGTAGCATCGGAAACTAAAACTGGAGTGACAGGAGACGTTCAAATCATAGAAAGTGAGAGAGTCAGTCCTCTTGTACTTAAGTCGGCATTGTGCCTTTTGTATTAAATTCGGATGCAATTTCTGTGTTTCATCGCCAATAATAAGGTCCAGGGGATACAGTAAACCTGAAGTGAAGCATCGGAATCCAAAACTGGCCTCACAAAAGAAGTTCAAATCTTAGAAATTTAGAGTGTCAGTCCTCTTGTACTTAGGTCGGCATTGTGCCTTTTGTATTAAATTCGGATGCAATTTCTGTGTTTCATCGTCAATAAGAAGGTCCAAGGTATACAGTAAACCTGAAGTGAAGCACCGGAATCTAAAACTGGGATCACAGGAGAGGTTCAAATCATAGAAAGTTAGACTGTCAGTCCTCTTGTACTTAAGTCGGCATTGTGCCTTTTGTATTAAATTCGCATGCAATTTCTGTGTTTCATAGTCAATAAGAAGTTCCAAGGGATACAGTAAACCTGAAGTGAGGCATCGGAATCTAAAACTGGACTCACAGGAGAGGTTCAAATCATACAAAGATAGATTGTCAGTCCTCTTGTACTTAAGTCGGCATTGTGCCTTTTGTAATAAATTTGGATGCAATTTCTGTGGTTCATCGTCAATAAGAAGGTCCAGGGGATACAGTAAACCTGAAGTGAAGCATCGGAATCTAAAACTGGACTCACAGGAGAGTTTCAAATCATAGAAAGTCAGAGTGTCAGTCCTCTTGTACTTAAGTCGGCATTGTGCCTTTTGTATTAAATTCGGATGCAATTTCTGTGTTTCATCGTCAACAAGAAGGTACAAGGGATACAGTAAACCTGCAGTGAAGCTTCGGAATCTAAAATTGGACTCACAGGAGACGTTCAAATCATAGAAAGTAAGAGTGTCAGTCCTCTTGTACTTATGTCGGCATAGTGCCTTTTGTATTGAATTCCGATGCAATTTCTGTGTTTCATCGTCAATAAGAAGGTCCAAGGTATACAGATAACCTGAAGTGAAGCATCTTAATTTAAAACTGGACTCACAGGAGAGGTACAAATCATAGAAAGTTAGAGTGTCAGTCCTCTTGTATTTCAGTCGGCATTGTGCCTTTTGTATTATATTCGGATGCAATTTCTGTGTTTCATCGTCAATAAGAAGAACCAAGGTATTCAGTAAACCTGAAGTGAAGCATCGGAATCTAAAACTGGACTCACAGGAGCGGTTCAAATGATAGAAATTTAGAGTGTCAGTCCTCTTGTACTTAAGTCGGCATTGTGCCTTGTGTATTAAATTCGGATGCAATTTCTGTGTTTCATCGTCAATAAGAAGGTCCAAGGTATACAGTAAACCTGATGTGAAGCATCGGAATCTAAAACTGGACTCACAGGCGAGGTTCAAATCATAGAAAGTTAGAATGTCAGTCCTCTTGTACTTAAGTCGCCATTTTGCCATTTGTATTAAATTCGGATGCAATTTCTGTGCTTCATCGTCATTAAGAAGGTCCAAGGTATACAGTAAACCTGAAGTGAAGCATCGGCATCTAAAACTGGACTCACAGGAGAGGTTCAAATCAAAAAAAGTATGAGTGTCAGTCCTCTTGTACTTAAGTCGGCATTGTGCCGTTTGTATTAAATTCGCATGATATTTCTGTGTTTCATCGTCTATAAGAAGATCCAAGGGATAAACTAAACCTGAAGTGAAGCATCGGAATCGAAAACTAGACCCACAGGAGATTTTCAAATCTTAGAAAATTAGAGTGTCAGTCTTCCCGTACTTAAGTGGTCATTGTGCCTTTTGTATTAAATTCGGATGCAATTTCTGTGTTTCATCGTCAGTAACAAGGTCCAAGGTATACAGTAAACCTGAAGGGAAGCATCGGAATCTAAAACTGGACTCCTAGGAGAGGTTCAAATCATAGAAAATTAGAGTGTCAGTCCTCTTGTACTTAAGTCGGCATTGGGCCTTTAGTTTTAAATTCGGATGCAATATCTGTGTTGCAACGTCAATAAGAAGGTCCAAGGGATACAGTGAACCTAAAGTGAAGCATCGGAATCCAAAACTGGACTCACAGGAGAGGTTCAAATCATAGAAAGTGAGAGTGTCAGTCCTCTTGTACTTAAGTCGGCATTGTGCCTTTTTTATTAAATTCGAATGCAATTTCTGTGTTTCATAGTCGATATGAAGGTCCAAGGGATACAGTAAACCTGAAGTGAAGCATCGGAATCTAAAACTGGACTCACAGGAGAGGTTCAAATCATAGTAAGTTAGAGATTCAGTCCTCTTGTACTTAAGTCGGCATTGTGCCTTGTGAATTTAATTCCGATGCAATTTCTGTGTTTCATCGTCAATAAGAAGTTCCAAGGTATACACTATACCTGAAGTGAAGCATCGGAATCTAAAACTGGACTAGTTTAGTCCCATAGTGCTCAGAGCCATTTTTGGCCATAAAACTGGACTCACAGGAGAGGTTCAAATCATAGAAAGTTAGAGTGTCAGTCCTCTTGTACTTAAGTTGGCATTGTGCCTCTTCTATTAATTTCGGATGCAATTTCTGTGTCTCATCGTCAATAAGAAGGTACAAGGGATACAGTAAACCTGAAGTGAAGCATCGGAAAATAAAACTGGACTCACAGGAGAGGTTCTAATCATAGAAAGTGAGAGTGTCAGTCCTCTTGTACTTATGTTGGCATTGTGCCTTTTGTATTAAATTCGGATGCAATTTCTGTGTTTCGTCGTCAATAAGAAGGTGCAAGGGATACAGTAAAAATGAAGTTAAGCATCGGAATCTAAAACTGGACTCACAGGTGAGGTTCAAATCATAGAAATTTGGAGTTTAGTCCTTTTGGACTTAAGTCTCATTGTGCCTTTTGAATTTAATTCCGATGCAATTTCTGTGTTTCATCGTCAATAAGAAGTTCCAAGGTATACAGTAAACCTGAAGTGAAGCATCGGAATCTAAAACTGGACTCACAGGAGAGGTTCAAAGCATAGAAAGTTAGAATGTCAGTCCTATAGTACTTAAGTCGGCAGTGTGCATTTTGTATTACATTTGGATGCAATTTCTGTGTTTCATCGTCAATAAGAAGGTCCAAGGTATACAGTAAGCCTGAAGTGAAGCATCGGAATCTAAAACTGGACTCACGAGAGAGGTTCAAATCAAGGAAAGTGAAAGTGTCAGTCCCCTCGTACTTATGTCGGCATTGTGCCTTTTGTATTAAATTCGGATGTGATTTCAGTGTTTCATCGTCAATAAGAAGTTCCAAGGTATACAGGAAACCTGAAGTGAAGCATCGGAATCTAAAACTGGACTCACAGGAGGGGTCTAAATCATAGACAGTGAGAGTGAATGCTCTTGTACTTAAGTCGGCATTGTGCCTTTTCTATAAAATTCGGATGCAATTTCTGTGTTTCATCGTCAATAAGAAGGTCCGAGATATGCAGTAAACCGGAAGTTGAGCATCGGAATCTCAAACTGGACTTACAGGAGAGGTTCAAATCATATTAAGTTAGAGTGTCAGTCCTCTCGTTCTTAAGTCGGCATTGTGCCTTTTGTATGAAATTCGGATGCAATATCTGTGTTTCATCGTCAATAAGAAGGTCCAAGGGATACAGTAAACCTGAAGTGAGGCATCGCAATCTTAAACTGGACTCACATGAGAGGTTCAAATCATACAAAGTTAGAGTGTCAGTCCTCTTGTACTTAAGTCGGCATTGTGCCTTTTGTATTAAATTTCGATGCAATTTCTGTGCTCCATCGTCATTAAGAAGGTCCAATGAATACAGTAAACCTAAAGTGAAGCATCGCAATCTAAAACTGGACTCACAGGAGAGGTTCAAATCAAAGAAAGTTAGAGTGTCAGGCCACTTGTACTTAAGTCGGCATTGTGCCTTTTTTATTAAATTCGGATGCAATTTCTGTGCTTCATCGTCAATAAGAAGGTCCAAGGGATACAGTAAACCTGAAGTGTGGCATCGGAATCTAAAACTGGACTCACTGGAGACGTTCAAATCATAGAAAGTGAGAGTGTCAGTCCTCTTGTACTTAAGTCGGCATTGTGCCTTTTGTATTGAATTCGGATGCACTTTCTGTGTTTCATCGTCAATAATAAGGTCGGCATTGTGCCTTTTGTATGAAATTCGGATGCAATTTCTGTGTTTCATCGTCAATAAGAAGGTCCAAGGGATACAGTAAACCTGAAGTGGAGCTTCGGAATCTAAAACTGGACTCACAGGAGAGGTTCAAATCATAGAAAGTCAGAGTGTTAGTCCTCTTGTACTTAAGTCGGCATTGTGCCTTTTGTATTAAATTCGGATGCAATTTCAGTGTTTCATCGTCAATAAGAAGGTCCAAGGTATACAGTAAACCTGAAGTGAAGCATCTGAATCAAAAACTGGACTCACAGGAGACGTTCAAATCATAGAAAGTTACAGTGTCAGTCCTATTGTACTTGAGTCGTCATTGTGACTTTTATAATAAATTCGGATGCAATCTCTGTGTTTCATCGTCAATAAGAAAGTCCAAGGGATACAGTAAACCTGAAATGAAGCATCGGAATCTAAAACTGGACTCACAATAGAGGTTCAAATCATTGAAAGTTAGAGTGTCAGTCCTCTAGTACTTAAGTCGGCATTGTGCCTTTTGTATTAAATTCGGATGCAATTTCAGTGTTTCATCGTCCATAAGAAGGCCCAAGGGAAACAGTAAATCTGAAGTGAAGCATCGGAATCTAAAACTGGACTCACAGGATAGGTTCAAATCATTCAAAGTTAGAGTGTCCGTCCTCTTGTACTTAAGTCGGCCTTGTGCCTTTCGTATTAAAGTCGGATGCAATTTCTGTGTTTCATCGTCAATAAGAAGGTCGAAGGGATACAGTAAACCTGATGTGATGCATAGGAATCTAAAACTCAACTCACAGGAGAGGTTCAAATCATAAAGAGTTAGAGTGTCAGTCCTCTTGTACTTAAGTCGGCGTTGTGCCTTTTGTATTAAATTCGGATGCAATTTCTGTGTTTCATCGTCAATAAGAAGGTCCAAGGGGTACAGTAAACCTGAAGGGAAGCATCGGAATTTAAAACTGGACTCCTAGGAGAGGTTCAAATCATAGGAAGTTAGAGTGTCAGTCCTCTTGTACTTAAGTCGGCATTGTGCCATTTGCATTAAATTCGGATGCAATTTCTGTGTTTCATCGTCAATAAGAAGGTCCAAGGGATACAGTAACCCTAAAGTGAAGCATCGGAATCAAATACTGGACTCACAGGAGAGAATCAAATAATAGAAAGTGAGAGTGTCAGTCCTCTTGTACTTTGGTCGGCATTGTGCCTTTTGTATTAAATTCGGATGCAATTTCTGTGCTTCATCGTCAATAAGAAGGTCCAAGGGATACAGTAAACCTGAAGTTAAGCATCGGAATCTAAATCTGGACTCACAGGAGAGGTTCAAATCATAGTAAGTTAGAGATTCAGTCCTCTTGTACTTAAGTCGGCATTGTGCCTTGTGAATTTAATTACGATGCAATTTCTGTGTTACATCGTCAATAAGAAGTTCCAAGGTATACAGTATACCTGAAGTGAAGCATCGGAATCTAAAACTGGACTCACAGGAGAGGTTCAAATCATAGAAAGTTAGAGTATCAGTCCTCTTGTACATAAGTTGGCATTGTGCCTTTTGTATTAAGTTCGGATGCAAGTTCTGTGTTTCATCGTCAATAAGAAGGTACAAGGGATACAGTAAACCTGAAGTGATGCATCGGAATCTAAAACTGGACTTGAAGGAGAGGTTCAAATCATAGAAAGTGAAAGTGTCAGTCCTCTTGTACTTAAGTCGGCATTGTGCCTATTGTATTAAATTCGGATGCAATTTCTGTGCTTCATCGTAAATAAGAAAGTCCAAGGCATACAGTAAACCTGAAGTGAAGCATCGAAATCTAAAACTGGACTCACAGGAGAGGTTCAAATCATAGAAAGTTAGAGTGTCAGTCCTCTTGTACTTAAGTCGCGATTGTGCCTTTTGTATTAATTTCGGATGCAATTTCTGTGTTTCATCGTCAATAAGAAGGTACAAGGGATACAGTAAACCTGAAGTGAAGCATCGGAATCTAAAAGTGGACTCACAGGAGAGGTTCAAATCATAGAAAGCTTGAGCGTCAGTCCTCTTGTACTTCTGTCGGCATTGTGCTTTTGTATTAAATCCGGATGCAATTTCTGTGTTTCATCGTCAATAGGAAGGTCCAAGGGATGCAGTAAAAATGAAGTGAAGCATCGGAATCTAAAACTGGACTCACAGGAGCGGTTCTAATCATAGAAATTTGGAGTTTAGTGCTTTTGGACTTAAGTCTAATTGTGCTTTTTGAATTTAATTCCGATTCAATTTCTGTGTTTCATCGTCAATAAGAAGTTCCAAGGTTTACAGTAAACCTGAAGTGGAGCATCGGAATCTAAAACCGGACTTACAGGAGGAGTTCAAATCTTAGAAAGTTAGACTGTCAGTCCTCTTGTACTTAAGTCGGAATTGTGCCTTTTGTATTAAATTCGGATGGAATTTCTGTGTTTCATCGTCAATAAGAAGGTCCAAGATATACAGTAAACCTAAAGTGGAGCATCGGAATCTAAAACTGGGCTTACTGGAGAGGTTCAAATCATAGAAACTTGGAGTGTCAGTTCTCTTGTACTTAGGTCGGCATTGTGCCCTTTGTATGAAATTCGGATGCAATGTCTGTGTTTCATCGTCAATAAGAAGGTCCAAGGGATACAGTAACCCTAAAGTGAAGCATCGGAATCAAATACTGGACTCACAGGAGAGAATCAAATAATAGAAAGTGAGAGTGTCAGTCCTCTTGTACTTATGTCGGCATTGTGCCTATTGTATTAAATTCGGATGCAATTTCTGTGCTTCATCGTCAATAAGAAGGTCCAAGGGATACAGTAAACCTGAAGTTAAGCATCGGAATCTAAAACTGGACTCACAGGAGAGGTTCAAATCATAGTAAGTTAGAGATTCAGTCCTCTTGTACTTAAGTCGGCATTGTGCCTTGTGAATTTAATTACGATGCAATTTCTGTGTTTCATCGTCAATAAGAAGTTCCAAGGTATACAGTATACCTGAAGTGAAGCATCGGAATCTAAAACTGGACTCACAGGAGAGGTTCAAATCATAGAAAGTTAGAGTATCAGTCCTCTTGTACATAAGTTGGCATTGTGCCTTTTGTATTAAGTTCGGATGCAAGTTCTGTGTTTCATCGTCAATAAGAAGGTACAAGGGATACAGTAAACCTGAAGTGATGCATCGGAATCTAAAACTGGACTTGAAGGAGAGGTTCAAATCATAGAAAGTGAGAGTGTCAGTCCTCTTGTACTTAAGTCGGCATTGTGCCTATTGTATTAAATTCGGATGCAATTTCTGTGCTTAATCGTAAATAAGAAGGTCCAAGGCATACAGTAAACCTGAAGTGAAGCATGGAAATGTAAAACTGGACTCACAGGAGAGGTTCAAATCATAGAAAGTTAGAGTGTCAGTCCTCTTGTACTTAAGTCGGCATTGTGCCTTTTGTATTAATTTCGGATGCAATTTCTGTGTTTCATCGTCAATAAGAAGGTACAAGGGATACAGTAAACCTGAAGTGAAGCATCGGAATCTAAAAGTGGACTCACAGGAGAGGTTCAAATCATAGAAAGCTTGAGTGTCAGTCCTTTTTGTACTTCTGTCGGCATTGTGCTTTTGTATTAAATCCGGATGCAATTTCTGTGTTTCATCGTCAATAGGAAGGTCCATGGGATGCAGTAAAAATGAAGTGAAGCATCGGAATCTAAAACTGGACTCACAGGAGAGGTTCTAATCATAGAAATTTGGAGTTTAGTGCTTTTGGACTTAAGTCTAATTGTGCCTTTTGAATTTAATTCCGATTCAATTTCTGTGTTTCATCGTCAATAAGAAGTTCCAAGGTATACAGTAAACCTGAAGTGGAGCATCGGAATCTAAAACCGGACTTACAGGAGGAGTTCAAATCTTAGAAAGTTAGACTGTCAGTCCTCTTGTACTTAAGTCGGAATTGTGCCTTTTGTATTAAATTCGGATGGAATTTCTGTGTTTCATCGTCAATAAGAAGGTCCAAGATATACAGTAAACCTAAAGTGGAGCATCGGAATCTAAAACTGGGCTTACTGGAGAGGTTCAAATCATAGAAACTTGGAGTGTCAGTCCTCTTGTACTTAGGTCGGCATTGTGCCCTTTGTAAGAAATTCGGATGCAATGTCTGTGTTTCATCGTCAATAAGAAGGTCCAAGGGATACAGTAAACCTGAGGTGGAGCATCGGAATCTAAAACCAGACTTACAGGAGGAGTTCAAATCATAGAAAGTTAGACTGTCAGTCCTCTTGTACTTAAGTCGGAATTGTGCCTTTTGTATTAAATTCGGATGGAATTTCTGTGTTTCATCGTCAATAAGAAGGTCCAAGGAATACAGTAAACCTAAAGTGAAGCATCGGTATCTAAAACTGGACTCACAGGAGAGGTTCAAATCATAGAAAGTGAGAGTGTCAGTCCTCTTGTACATAAGTCGGCATTGTGCCTTATTTATTAAATTCGGATGCAATTCCTGTGTTTCATCGTCAATAAGAAGGTCCAAGGTATACAGTAAACCTGAAGTGAAGCATCGGACTCTAAAACTGGACTCACAGGAGAGGTTCAAATCATAGAATGTTAGAGAGTCAGCCCTCTTGTACTTAAGTCGGCATTGTGCCTTTTGTATTAAATTCTGATGCAATTTCTGTGATTCATCGCAAATAAGAAGTTCCACGGGATACAGTAAACCTGAAGTGAGGCATCGAAATCTAAAACTGGACTCACAGGAGAGGTTCAAATCATAGAAAGTTAGAGTGTCAGTCCTCTTGTACTTAAGTCGGCATTGTGCCTTTTGTATTAAATTCGGATGCAATTTCTGTGTTTCATCGTCAATAAGAAGGTACAAGGGATACAGTAAACCTGAAGAGAAGCTTCGGAATCTAAAATTGGACTCACAGGGCACGTTCAAATCATAGAAAGTAAGAGTGAAAGTCCTCTTGTACTGAAGTCAGCATTGTGCCTTTTGTATGAAATTCCGATGCAATTTCTGTGTTTCATCGTCAATAAGAAGGTCCCAGGCATACAGGAAACCTGAAGTGAAGCATCTTAATTTAAAACTGGACTCACAGGAGAGGTTCAAATCATAGAAAGCTTGAGTGTCAGTCCTCTTGTACTTCTGTCGGCATTGTGCCTTTTGTATTAAATTCGGATGAAAATTCTGTGTTTCATCACAATAATAAGGTACAAGCGATACAGTAAACCTGAAGTGAAGCTTCGTAATCTATAACTGGACTTACAGGAGACGTCCAAATCATAGAAAGTGAGAGTGTCAGTCATCTTGTACTTAAGTCGGCATTGTGCCTTTTGTATTAAGTTCGGATGCAATTTCTGTGTTTCATCGTCAATAAGGAGGTCCAAGGTATGCAGTAAACCTGAAGTGAAGCATCTCAATCTAAAACTGGACTCACAGGAGAGGTTCAAATCATAGAATGTTAGAGTGTCAGTCCTCTAGTACTTAAGTCGGCATTGTGCCTATTGTATTAAAATCGGATGCAATTTCAGTGTTTCATCGTCCATAAGAAGGTCCAAGGGATACAGTAAATCTGAAGTGAAGCATCGGAATCTAAAACTGGACTCACAGGAGAGGTTCAAATCACAGAAAGTTAAAGTGTCAGTCCTCTTGTACTTAAGTCGGCCTTGTGCCCTTTGTATTAAATTCGGATGCAATTTCTGTGTTTCATCGTCAATAAGAATGTCCAAGAGATACAGTAAACCTGATGTGAAGCATAGGAATCTAAAACTCAACTCACAGGAGAGGTTCAAATCATAGAAAGTTAGAGTGTCAGTCCCCTTGTACTTAAGTCGGCATTGTGCCTTTTGTAATAAATTCGGATGCTATTTCTGTGTTTCAACGTCAATAAGAAGGACCAAGGGATACAGTAAACCTGAAGTGAGGCATCGAATTCTAAAACTGGACTCACAGGAGAGGTTCAAATCATAGAAAGTTAGAGGGTCAGTCCTCTTGTACTTAAGTCGGCATTGTGCCTTTTGTAATAATTTCGCATGCTATTTCTGTGTTTCAACGTCAATAAGAAGGTCCAAGGGATACAGTAAACCTGAAGTGAAGCATCGGAATCTAAAACTGGACCCACAGGAGAGGTTCAAATCATTGAAAGTTATAGTGTGAGTCCTCTCGTACTTCAGTCGGCATTGTGCCCTTTGTATTCAATGCGGATGCAATTTCTGTGTATCATCGTCAATAAGAAGGTCCACGGGATAAAGTAAACCTGAAGTTCGGAATCTAAAAATGGACTCACAGGTGAGGTTCAAACATAGAGAGTTAGAGTGTAAGTCCTCTTGTAATTAAGTCGGCATTGTGCCTTTTGTATTAAATTCGGATACAATTTCTGTGATTAGCAGTCAATAAGAAGGTCCGAGGTATAAAAGAAACCTGAAGTGAAGCATCGGAATCTAAAACTGGACTCACAGGAGAGGTTCAAATCATAGAAAGTTAGAGTGTCAGTCCTCTTGTACTTAAGTCGGCATTGTGCCTTTTGTATTAAATTCGGATGCAATTTCTTTGTTTCATCGTCAATAAGAAGGTACAAGGGACACAGTAATCCTGAAGTGAAGCATAGAAATCTAAAACTGGACTCACAGGAGAGGTTCAAATCATAGAAAGTGAGAGTGTCAGTCCTCTTGTACTTAAGTCGGCATTGTGCCTTATTTATTAAATTCGGATGCAATTCCTGTGTTTCATCGTCAATAAGAAGGTCCAAGGTATACAGTAAACCTGAAGTGAAGCATCGGACTCTAAAACTGGACTCACAGGAGAGGTTCAAATCATAGAATGTTAGAGAGTCAGCCCTCTTGTACTTAAGTCGGCATTGTGCCTTTTGTATTAAATTCTGATGCAATTTCTGTGATTCATCGCAAATAAGAAGTTCCACGGGATACAGTAAACCTGAAGTAAGGCATCGAAATCTAAAACTGGACTCACAGGAGAGGTTCAAATCATAGAAAGTTAGAGTGTCAGTCCTCTTGTACTTAAGTCGGCATTGTGCCTTTTGTATTAAATTCGGATGCAATTTCTGTGTTTCATCGTCAATAAGAAGGTACAAGGGATACAGTAAACCTGAAGAGAAGCTTCGGAATCTAAAATTGGACTCACAGGGCACGTTCAAATCATAGAAAGTAAGAGTGAAAGTCCTCTTGTACTGAAGTCAGCATTGTGCCTTTTGTATGAAATTCCGATGCAATTTCTGTGTTTCATCGTCAATAAGAAGGTCCCAGGCATACAGGAAACCTGAAGTGAAGCATCTTAATTTAAAACTGGACTCACAGGAGAGGTTCAAATCATAGAAAGCTTGAGTGTCAGTCCTCTTGTACTTCTGTCGGCATTGTGCCTTTTGTATTAAATTCGGATGAAAATTCTGTGTTTCATCACAATAATAAGGTACAAGCGATACAGTAAACCTGAAGTGAAGCTTCGTAATCTATAACTGGACTTACAGGAGACGTCCAAATCATAGAAAGTGAGAGTGTCAGTCATCTTGTACTTAAGTCGGCATTGTGCCTTTTGTATTAAGTTCGGATGCAATTTCTGTGTTTCATCGTCAATAAGGAGGTCCAAGGTATGCAGTAAACCTGAAGTGAAGCATCTGAATCTAAAACTGGACTCACAGGAGAGGTTCAAATCATAGAATGTTAGAGTGTCAGTCCTCTAGTACTTAAGTCGGCATTGTGCCTATTGTATTAAAATCGGATGCAATTTCAGTGTTTCATCGTCCATAAGAAGGTCCAAGGGATACAGTAAATCTGAAGTGAAGCATCGGAATCTACAACTGGACTCACAGGAGAGGTTCAAATCACAGAAAGTTAAAGTGTCAGTCCTCTTGTACTTAAGTCGGCCTTGTGCCCTTTGTATTAAATTCGGATGCAATTTCTGTGTTTCATCGTCAATAAGAATGTCCAAGAGATACAGTAAACCTGATGTGAAGCATAGGAATCTAAAACTCAACTCACAGGAGAGGTTCAAATCATAGAAAGTTAGAGTGTCAGTCCCCTTGTACTTAAGTCGGCATTGTGCCTTTTGTAATAAATTCGGATGCTATTTCTGTGTTTCAACGTCAATAAGAAGGACCAAGGGATACAGTAAACCTGAAGTGAGGCATCGAATTCTAAAACTGGACTCACAGGAGAGGTTCAAATCATAGAAAGTTAGAGGGTCAGTCCTCTTGTACTTAAGTCGGCATTGTGCCTTTTGTAATAATTTCGGATGCTATTTCTGTGTTTCAACGTCAATAAGAAGGTCCAAGGGATACAGTAAACCTGAAGTGAAGCATCGGAATCTAAAACTGGACCCACAGGAGAGGTTCAAATCATTGAAAGTTATAGTGTGAGTCCTCTCGTACTTCAGTCGGCATTGTGCCCTTTGTATTCAATGCGGATGCAATTTCCGTGTATCATCGTCAATAAGAAGGTCCACGGGATAAAGTAAACCCGAAGTTCGGAATCTAAAAATGGACTCACAGCTGAGGTTCAAACATAGAGAGTTAGAGTGTAAGTCCTCTTGTAATTAAGTCGGCATTGTGCCTTTTGTATTAAATTCGGATACAATTTCTGTGATTAGCAGTCAATAAGAAGGTCCGAGGTATAAAAGAAACCTGAAGTGAAGCATCGGAATCTAAAACTGGACTCACAGGAGAGGTTCAAATCATAGAAAGTTAGAGTGTCAGTCCTCTTGTACTTAAGTCGGCATTGTGCCTTTTGTATTAAATTCGGATGCAATTTCTTTGTTTCATCGTCAATAAGAAGGTACAAGGGACACAGTAATCCTGAAGTGAAGCATAGAAATCTAAAACTGGACTCACAGGAGAGGTTCAAATCACAGAAAGTTAGAGTGTCAGTCCTCTTGTTTTTAAGTCGTCATTGTGCCTTTTGTATTAAATTCGGATGCAATTGCTGTGTTTCATCGTCAATAAGAAGGTACAAGGGATACAGTAAACATGAAGAGAAGCTTCGGAATCTAAAATTGGACTCATAGGAGACGTTCAAATCATAGAAAGTAAGAGTGAAAGTCCTCTTGTAATTAAGTCGGCATTGTGCCTTTTGTATGAAATTCCGATGCAATTTCTGTGTTTCATCGTCAATAAGAAGGTCCAAGGTATACAGGAAACCTGAACTGCAGCATCTTAATTTGAAACTGGACTCACAGGAGTGGTTCAAATTATAGAAAGCTTGAGTGTCAGTCCTCTTGTACTTCTGTCGGCATTGTGAATTTTGTATTAAATTCGGATAAAAATTCTGTGTTTCATCACAATAATAAGGTACAAGGGATACAGTAAACCTGAAGTGAAGCAATTGAATCGATAACTGGACTCACAGGAGACGTTCAAATCATAGATAGTTAGAGTGAAAGTCCTCTTGTACTTAAGTCTTCATTGTGCCTTTTGTATTAAATTCGGATGCAATTTCTGTGTTTCATCGTCAATAAGACGGTCCAAGGGATAAAGTAAACCTGAAGTGAAGCATCGGAATCTAAAACTAGACTTACAGGAGAGGTTCAAATCTTAGAAAGATAGAGTGTCAGTCCTCTTGTACTTAAGTCGGCATTGTGCCTTTTGTATTAAATTCGGATGCAAATTCTGTGTTTAATCGTCAATACGAGGGTCCAAGGGATACAGTAAACCTGAAGTGAGGCATCGAAATCTAAAACTGGACTCACAGGAGAGGTTCAAATCATAGAAAGTTAGAGTGTCAGTCCTCTTGTACTTAAGTCGGCATTGTGCCTTTTGTAATAAATTCGGATGCTATTTCTGTGTTTCAACGTCAATAAGAAGGTCCAAGGTATACAGTAAACCTGAAGTGAAGCATCGGAATTTTAAAACTTGACTCACAGGTGAGGTTCAAATCATAGAAAGTTAGAGTGTCAGTCCTCTTGTACTTAAGTCGGCATTGTGCCTTTTGTACGAAATTCCGATGCAATTTCTGTGTTTCATCGTCAATAAGAAGGTCCAAGGTATACAGGTAACCTGAAGTGAAGCATCTTAATTTAAAACTGGAGTCACAGGAGAGGTTCAAACTATAGAAAGCTTGAGTGTCAGTCCTCTTGTACTTCTGTCGGCATTGTGAATTTTGTATTAAATTCGGATAAATATTCTGTGTTTCTTCACAATAATAAGGTACAAGGTATACAGTAAACCTGAAGGGAAGCCTCGAAATGTAAAACTGGACTCACAGGAGAGGTTCAAATCATAGAAAGTTAGAATGTCAGTCCTCTTGTACTTAAGTCGCATTGTGCCTTTTGTATTAAATTCGGAGGCAATTTCTGTGCTTCATTGTCAATAAGAAGGACCAAGGTATACAGTAAACCTGAAGTGAAGCATCGGAATTTAAAACTGGACTCACAGGAGAGGTTTAAATCATTGAAAGTTTTAGTGTGAGTCCTCTCGTACTTAAGTCGGCATTGTGCCCTTTGTATTAAGTTCGGATGCAGTTTTTGTGTTTCATCGTCAACAAGAAGGTCCAAGGTATACAGTAAACCTGAAATGAAGCATCGGCATCTAAAACTGGACTCAGAGGAGAGGCTGAAATCATAGAATGTTAGAGTGTCAGTCCTCTAGCACTTAAGTCGGCATTGTGCCTTTTGTTTTAATTTCGGATGCAATTTCAGTGTTTCATCGTCCATAAGAAGGTCCAAGGTATACAGTAAACCTGAAGTGAAACATCGGCATCTAAAACTGGACTCACAGGAGAGGCTGAAATCATTGAAAGTTATAGCGTGAGTCCTCTCGTTCTTAAGTCGGCATTGTGCTTATTGTATTAAATTCGGATGCAATTTTTGTGTTTCATCGTCAATAAGAAAATCCAAGGTATACAGTAAACCTGAAGTGAAGCGTCGGAATCTAGAACTAGGCTCACAGGAGAGGTTCAAATCTTAGAAAGTTAGAGTGTCAGTCCTCTTGTACTGAAGTCGGCATTGTGAATTTTGTATTAAATTCGGATGCAAATTCTGTGATTCATCGTCAATAAGAGGGTCCAAGGGATACAGTAAACCTTAAGTGAAGCATCGGAAATTAAAACTGGGCTCACAAGGGAGGTTCAAATCATAGAAAGTTAGAGTGTCAGTCCTCTTGTACCTAAGTCGGCATTGTGCCTTTTCTATTAAATTCGGATGCAATATCTGTGTTTCTTCGTCTATAAGCAGGTCTAAGAAATACAATAAACCTGAAGTGAAGCATCTGAAACTAAAACTGGACTCACAAGAGAGGTTCAAATCATAGAGAGTTAGAGTGTCATTCATCTTGTACTTAAAACGGCATTGTGCATTTTGTATTAAATTCGGATGCAATTTCTGTGTTTCATCGTCAATAAGAAGGTCCAAGGGATACAGTAAACCTGGAGTGAAGCATCGGAATCTAAAACTGGACCCACAGGAGAGGTTCAAATCATAGAAAGTTAGAGTGCCAGTCCTCTTGAACCTAAGTCGACATTGTGCCTATTGTATTAAATTCGGATGCAATTTCTGTGTTTCATCGTCAATAAGAATGTCCAAGGGATACAGAAAACCTGAAGTGAAGCATCGGAATCTAAAACTGGAGTCACAGGAGAGGTACAAATCATAGAAAGTTAGAGTGTTAGTACTCTATTGCTTAAGTCATCATTGTGCCTTTTGTATAAAATTCGGATGCAATTTCTGTGTTTCATCGTCAATAAGAAGGTCCAAGGTATACAGTAGACCTGAAGTGAAGCATCGGAATCTAAAACTGCACTCACAGGAGAGGTTCAAATCATAGAAAGTTAGAGTGTCAGTCCTCTTGTACTGAAGTCGGCATTGTGCCTTTTGTAATAATTTCGGATGCTATTTCTGTGTTTCAACGTCAATAAGAAGGTCCAAGGGATACAGTAAACCTGAAGTGAAGCATCGGAATCTAAAACTGGACTCACAGGAGAGGTTCAAATCATAGAAAGTTAGAGTGTCAGTCCTCTTGTACTTAAGTCGGCATTGTGCCTTTTGTATTAAATTCGGATGCAATTTCTGTGTTTCATCGTCAATAAGAAGGTACAAGGGATACAGTAAACCTGAAGAGAAGCTTCGGAATCTAAAATTGGACTCACAGGAGACGTTCAAATCATAGAAAGTAAGAGTGAAAGTCCTCTTGTACTTGAGTCGGCATTGTGCCTTTTGTATGAAATTCCGATGCAATTACTGTGTTTCATCGTCAATAAGAAGGTCCAAGGTATACAGGAAACCTGAAGTGAAGCATCTTAATTTAAAACTGGACTCACATGAGAGGTTCAAATTATAGAAAGCTTGAGTGTCAGTCCTCTTGTACTTCTGTCGGCATTGTGAATTTTGTATTAAAATCGGATAAAAATTCTGTGTTTCATCACAATAATAAGGTACAAGGGATACAGAAAACCTGAAGTGAAGCATCGGAATCTGTAACTGGACTCACAGGAGACGTTCAAATCATAGAAAGTTAGAGTGACAGTCCTCTTGTACTTAACTCGTCATTGTGCCTTTTGTATTAAATTCGGATGCAATTTCTGTGTTTCATCGCCTATAAGAAGGTCCAAGGGATAAAGTAAACCTGAAGTGAAGCATCGGAATCTAAAACTTGACTCACAGGAGAGGTTCTAATCTTAGAAAGTTAGAGTGTCAGTCCTCTTGTACTTAAGTCGGCATTGTGCCTTTTGTATTAAATTCGGATGCAAATTCTGTGTTTCATCGTCAAGAAGAGGGTCCAAGGGATACAGTAAACCTGAAGTGAGGCATCAAAGTCTAAAACTGGATTCACAGGAGAGGTTCAAATCATAGAAAGTTAGAGTGTCAGTCCTCTTGTACTTAAGTCGGCATTGTGCCTTTTGTAATAAATTCGGATGCTATTTCTGTGTTTCAACGTCAATAAGAAGGTCCAAGGGATACAGTAAACCTGTAGTGAAGCATCGGAATCTAAAACTGGACTCACAGGAGAGTTTCAAATCATAGAAAGTTAGAGTGTCAGTCCTCTTGTACTTAAGTGGGCATTGTGCCTTTTGTATTAAATTCGGATGCAATTTTTGTGATTCATCGTCAATAAGAACGTTCAAGGTATACAGTAAACCTGAAGTGAAGCATCGGAATCTAAAACTGGACTCACAGCACAGGTTCAAATCATAGAAAGTTAGATTGTCAGTCCTCTTGTACTTAAGTCGCCATTGTGGCTTTTGTATTAGATTCGGAGGCAATTTCTGTGCTTCATTGTCAATAAGAAGGTCCAAGGTATACAGTAAACCTGAAAGTGAAGCATCGGAATGTAAAACTGGACTCACAGGAGAGGTTTAAATCATTGAAAGTTATAGTGTGAGTCCTCTCGTACTTAAGTCGGCATTGTGCCCTTTGTATTAAATTCGGATGCAAGTTTTATGTTTCATTGTCAATAAGAAGGTCCAAGGTATACAGCAAACCTGAAGTGTAGCATCGGCATCATAAAACTGGACTCACAGGAGAGGCTGAAATCAAAGAAAGTTAGAGTGTCAGTCCTCTTGTACTTAAGTCGGCATTGTGCCTTTTGTATTAAATTCGGATACAATTTCTGTGATTAGCCGTCAATAAGAAGGTCTGAGGTATAAAGGAAACCTGAAGTGAAGCATCGGAATCTAAAACTGGACTCACAAGGAGAAGTTCAAATCATAGAAAGTTAGAGTGTCAATCCTCTTGTACTTAAGTCGGCATTGTGCCTTTTGTATTAAATATGGATGCAATTTCTTTGTGTCATCGTCAATAAGAAGGTACAAGGTATACAGTAAACCTGAAGAGAAGCTTCGGAATCTAAAATTGGACTCATAGGAGACGTTCAAATCATAGAAAGTAAGAGTGAAAGTCCTCTTGTACTTAAGTCGGCATTGTGCCTTTTGTATGAAATTCCGATGCAATTTCTGTGTTTCATCGTCAATAAGAAGGTCCAAGGTATACAGGAAACCTGAACTGCAGCATCTTAATTTGAAACTGGACTCACAGGAGTGGTTCAAATTATAGAAAACTTGAGTGTCAGTCCTCCTCTACTTCTGTCGGCATTGTGAATTTTGTATTAAATTCGGATAAAAATTCTGTGTTTCATCACAATAATAAGGTACAAGGGATACAGTAAACCTGAAGTGAAGCAATTGAATCGATAACTGGACTCACAGGAGACGTTCAAATCATAGAAAGTTAGAGTGAAAGTCCTCTTGTACTTAAGTCTTCATTGTGCCTTTTGTATTAAATTCGGATGCAATTTCTGTGTTTCATCGTCAATAAGAATGTCAAAGAGATACAGTAAACCTGATATGAAGCATAGGAATCTAAAACTCAACTCACAGGAGAGGTTCAAATCATAGAGAGTTAGAGTGTCAGTCCTCTTGTACTGCAGTCGGCATTGTGCCTTTTGTATTAAATTCGGATGCAATTTCCGTGTATCATCGTCAATAAGAAGGTCCAAGGGATACAGTAAACCTGAAGTTCGGAATCTAAAACATGACTCACAGGTGAGGTTCAAAACATAGAGAGTTAGAGTGTCAGTCCTCTTGTACTTAAGTCGGCAATGTGCCTTTTGTATTAAATTCGGATACAATTTCTGTGATTAGCCGTCAATAAGAAGGTCTGAGGTATAAAGGAAACCTGAAATGAAGCATCGGAATCTAAAACTGGACTCACAGGAGAGGTTCAAATCAAAAAAAGTATGAGTGTCAGTCCCCTTGTACTTAAGTCATCATTATGCCTTTTGTATTAAATTCGGATGCAATTTCTGTGTTTCATCGTCTATAAGAAGGTCCAAGGGATAAAGTAAACCTGACGTGAAGCATCGGAATCTAAAACTAGACTCACAGGAGAGGTTCAAATCTTAGAAAGTTAGAGTGTCAGTCCTCTTGTACTTAAGTCGGCATGGTGCCTTTTGTATTAAATTCGGATGCAAATTCTGTGTTTCATCGTCAATAAGAGGGTCAACGGGATACAGTAAACCATAAGTGAAGCATCGGAATCTAAAACTGGGCTCACAAGGGAGGTTTAAATCATAGAAAGTTAGAGTGTCAGTCCTTTTGTACATAAGTCGGCATTGTGCCTTTTGTATTAAATGCGGATGCAATTTCTTGGTTTCATCGTCAATAAGAGGGTACAAGGGATACAGTAAACCTGAAGTGACGCATCGGAAACTAAAACTGGACTCACAGGAGACGTTCAAATCAAAAAAAGTATGAGTGTCAATCCTCTTGTACTTAAGTCTGCATTGTGCCCTTTGTATTAAATTGGGATGCAGTTTTTGTGTTTCATCGTCAATAAGAAGGTCCAAGGTATACAGTAAACCTGAAGTGAAACATCGGCATCTAAAACTGGACTCATAGGAGAGGCTGAAATCATTGAAAGTTATAGCGTGAGTCCTCTCGTTCTTAAGTCGGCATTGTGCCTATTGTATTAAATTCGGATGCAATTTTTGTGTTTCATCGTCAATAAGAAAATCCAAGGTATACAGTAAACCTGAAGTGAAGCATCGGAATCTAAAACTGGACTCACAGCACAGGTTCAAATCATAGAAAGTTAGATTGTCAGTCCTCTTGTACTTAAGTCGCCATTGTGGCTTTTGTATTAAATTCGGAGGCAATTTCTGTGCCTCATTGTCAATAAGAAGGTCCAAGGTATACAGTAAACCTGAAAGTGAAGCATCGGAATGTAAAACTGGACTCACAGGAGAAGTTGAAATCATTGAAAGTTATAGTGTGAGTCCTCTCGTACTTAAGTCGGCATTGTGCCCTTTGTATTAAATTCGGATGCAAGTTTTATGTTTCATTGTCAATAAGAAGGTCCAAGGTATACAGCAAACCTGAAGTGTAGCATCGGCATCATAAAACTGGACTCACAGGAGAGGCTGAAATCAAAGAAAGTTAGAGTGTCAGTCCTCTTGTACTTAAGTCGGCATTGTGCCTTTTGTATTAAATTCGGATACAATTTCTGTGATTAGCCGTCAATAAGAAGGTCTGAGGTATAAAGGAAACCTGAAGTGAAGCATCGGAATCTAAAACTGGACTCACAAGGAGAAGTTCAAATCATAGAAAGTTAGAATGTCAATCCTCTTGTACTTAAGTCGGCATTGTGCCTTTTGTATTAAATTCGGATGCAATTTCTTTGTGTCATCGTCAATAAGAAGGTACAAGGTATACAGTAATCCTGAAGTGAAGCATAGGAATCTAAAACTGGACTCACAGGAGAGGTTCAAATCAAAAAAGTATGAGTGTCAGTCCTCTTGTACTTAAGTCGTCATTGTGCCTTTTGTATTAAATTCGGATGCAATTTCTGTGTTTCAACGTCAATAAGAAGGACCAAGGGATACAGCAAACCTGAAGTGAAGCTTCGGAATCTAAAACTGGACTCACAGGAGAGGTTCAAATCATAGAAAGTTAGAGTGTCAGTCCTCTTGTACTTAAGTCGGCATTGTGCCTTTTGTATTATATTCGGATGCAATTTCTGTGTTTCATCGTCAATAAGAAGGTACAAGGTATACAGTAAACCTGAAGAGAAGCTTCGGAATCTAAAATTGGACTCATAGGAGACGTTCAAATCATAGAAAGTAAGAGTGAAAGTCCTCTTGTACTTAAGTCTTCATTGTGCCTTTTGTATTAAATTCGGATGCAAATTCTGTGTTTAATCGTCAATAAGAGGGTCCAAGGGATACAGTAAACCTGAAGTGAAGCATCGGAATTTTAAAACTTGACTCACAGGTGAGGTTCAAATCATAGAAAGTTACAGTGTCAGTCCTCTTGTACTTAAGTCGGCATTGTGCCTTTTGTATGAAATTCCGATGCAATTTCTGTGTTTCATCGTCAAGAAGAAGGTCCAAGGTATACAGGAAACCTGAAGTGAAGCATCTTAATTTAAAACTGGAGTCACAGGAGAGGTTCGAACTATAGAAAGCTTGAGTGTCAGTCCTCTTGTACTTCTGTCGGCATTGTGAATTTTGTATTAAATTCGGATAAATATTCTGTGTTTCATCACAATAATAAGGTACAAGGTATACAGTAAACCTGAAGGGAAGCCTCGAAATGTAAAACTGGACTCACAGGAGAGGTTCAAATCATAGAAAGTTAGAATGTCAGTCCTCTTGTACTTAAGTCGCATTGTGCCTTTTGTATTAAATTCGGAGTCAATTTCTGTGCTTCATTGTCAATGAGAAGGTCCAAGGTAGACAGTAAACCTGAAGTGAAGCATCGGAATTTAAAACTGGACTCACAGGAGAGGTTTAAATCATTGAAAGTTATAGTGTGAGTCCTCTCGTACTTAAGTCGGCATTGTGCCCTTTGTATTAAGTTCGGATGCAGTTTTTGTGTTTCATCGTCAACAAGAAGGTCCAAGGTATACAGTAAACCTGAAATGAAGCATCGGCATCTAAAACTGGACTCAGAGGAGAGGCTGAAATCATAGAATGTTAGAGTGTCAGTCCTCTAGCACTTAAGTCGGCATTGTGCCTGTTGTATTAAATTCGGATGCAATTTCAGTGTTTCATCGTCCATAAGAAGGTCCAAGGGATGCAGTAAATCTGAAGTGAAGCATCGGAATCTAAAACTGGACTCACAGGAGAGGTTCAAATCATACAAAGTTAGAGTGTGAGTCCTCTCGTACTTAAGTCGGCATTGTGCCCTTTGTATTAAGTTCGGATGCAGTTTTTGTGTTTCATCGTCAACAAGAAGGTCCAAGGTATACAGTAAACCTGAAATGAAGCATCGGCAATTAAAACTGGACTCAGAGGAGAGACTGAAATCATAGAATGTTAGAGTGTCAGTCCTCTAGCACTTAAGTCGGCATTGTGCCTTTTGTATTAAATTCGGATGCAATTTCAGTGTTTCATCGTCCATAAGAAGGTCCAAGGGATACAGTAAATCTGAAGTGAAGCATCGGAATCTAAAACTGGACTCACAGGAGAGGTTCAAATCATACAAAGTTAGAGTGTCAGTCCTCTTGTACTTAAGCCGGCCTTGTGCCTTTTGTATTAAATTCGGATGCAATTTCTGTGTTTCATCGTCAATAAGAATGTCAAAGAGATACAGTAAACCTGATATGAAGCATAGGAATCTAAAACTCAACTCACAGGAGAGGTTCAAATCATAGAGAGTTAGAGTGTCAGTCCTCTTGTACTGCAGTCGGCATTGTGCCTTTTGTATTAAATTCGGATGCAATTTCCGTGTATCATCGTCAATAAGAAGGTCCAAGGGATACAGTAAACCTGAAGTTCGGAATCTAAAACTGGACTCACAGGTGAGGTTCAAAACATAGAGAGTTAGAGTGTCAGTCCTCTTGTACTTAAGTCGGCAATGTGCCTTTTGTATTAAATTCGGATACAATTTCTGTGATTAGCCGTCAATAAGAAGGTCTGAGGTATAAAGGAAACCTGAAATGAAGCATCGGAATCTAAAACTGGACTCACAGGAGAGGTTCAAATCAAAAAAAGTATGAGTGTCAGTCCCCTTGTACTTAAGTCATCATTATGCCTTTTGTATTAAATTCGGATGCAATTTCTGTGTTTCATCGTCTATAAGAAGGTCCAAGGGATAAAGTAAACCTGACGTGAAGCATCGGAATCTAAAACTAGACTCACAGGAGAGGTTCAAATCTTAGAAAGTTAGAGTGTCAGTCCTCTTGTACTTAAGTCGGCATGGTGCATTTTGTATTAAATTCGGATGCAAATTCTGTGTTTCATCGTCAATAAGAGGGTCAACGGGATACAGTAAACCATAAGTGAAGCATCGGAATCTAAAACTGGGCTCACAAGGGAGGTTTAAATCATAGAAAGTTAGAGTGTCAGTCCTTTTGTACATAAGTCGGCATTGTGCCTTTTGTATTAAATGCGGATGCAATTTCTTGGTTTCATCGTCAATAAGAAGGTACAAGGGATACAGTAAACCTGAAGTGAAGCATCGGAAACTAAAACTGGACTCACAGGAGACGTTCAAATCAAAAAAAGTATGAGTGTCAATCCTCTTGTACTTAAGTCTGCATTGTGCCCTTTGTATTAAATTGGGATGCAGTTTTTGTGTTTCATCGTCAATAAGAAGGTCCAAGGTATACAGTAAACCTGAAGTGAAACATCGGCATCTAAAACTGGACTCACAGGAGAGGCTGAAATCATTGAAAGTTATAGCGTGAGTCCTCTCGTTCTTAAGTCGGCATTGTGCCTATTGTATTAAATTCGGATGCAATTTTTGTGTTTCATCGTCAATAAGAAAATCCAAGGTATACAGTAAACCTGAAGTGAAGCATCGGAATCTAAAACTGGACTCACAGCACAGGTTCAAATCATAGAAAGTTAGATTGTCAGTCCTCTTGTACTTAAGTCGCCATTGTGGCTTTTGTATTAAATTCGGAGGCAATTTCTGTGCTTCATTGTCAATAAGAAGGTCCAAGGTATACAGTAAACCTGAAAGTGAAGCATCGGAATGTAAAACTGGACTCACAGGAGAAGTTTAAATCATTGAAAGTTATAGTGTGAGTCCTCTCGTACTTAAGTCGGCATTGTGCCCTTTGTATTAAATTCGGATGCAAGTTTTATGTTTCATTGTCAATAAGAAGGTCCAAGGTATACAGCAAACCTGAAGTGTAGCATCGGCATCATAAAACTGGACTCACAGGAGAGGCTGAAATCAAAGAAAGTTAGAGTGTCAGTCCTCTTGTACTTAAGTCGGCATTGTGCCTTTTGTATTAAATTCGGATACAATTTCTGTGATTAGCCGTCAATAAGAAGGTCTGAGGTATAAAGGAAACCTGAAGTGAAGCATCGGAATCTAAAACTGGACTCACAAGGAGAAGTTCAAATCATAGAAAGTTAGAATGTCAATCCTCTTGTACTTAAGTCGGCATTGTGCCTTTTGTATTAAATTCGGATGCAATTTCTTTGTGTCATCGTCAATAAGAAGGTACAAGGTATACAGTAATCCTGAAGTGAAGCATAGGAATCTAAAACTGGACTCACAGGAGAGGTTCAAATCAAAAAAGTATGAGTGTCAGTCCTCTTGTACTTAGGTCGTCATTGTGCCTTTTGTATTAAATTCGGATGCAATTTCTGTGTTTCAACGTCAATAAGAAGGTCCAAGGGATACAGCAAACCTGAAGTGAAGCTTCGGAATCTAAAACTGGACTCACAGGAGAGGTTCAAATCATAGAAAGTTAGAGTGTCAGTCCTCTTGTACTTAAGTCGGCATTGTGCCTTTTGTATTAAATTCGGATGCAATTTCTTTGTGTCATCGTCAATAAGAAGGTACAAGGTATACAGTAATCCTGAAGTGAAGCATAGGAATCTAAAACTGGACTCACAGGAGAGGTTCAAATCATACAAAGTTAGAGTGTGAGTCCTCTCGTACTTAAGTCGGCATTGTGCCCTTTGTATTAAGTTCGGATGCAGTTTTTGTGTTTCATCGTCAACAAGAAGGTCCAAGGTATACAGTAAACCTGAAATGAAGCATCGGCAATTAAAACTGGACTCAGAGGAGAGGCTGAAATCAAAGAAAGTTAGAGTGTCAGTCCTCTTGTACTTAAGTCGGCATTGTGCCTTTTGTATTAAATTCGGATACAATTTCTGTGATTAGCCGTCAATAAGAAGGTCTGAGGTATAAAGGAAACCTGAAGTGAAGCATCGGAATCTAAAACTGGACTCACAAGGAGAAGTTCAAATCATAGAAAGTTAGAGTGTCAATCCTCTTGTACTTAAGTCGGCATTGTGCCTTTTGTATTAAATATGGATGCAATTTCTTTGTGTCATCGTCAATAAGAAGGTACAAGGTATACAGTAAACCTGAAGAGAAGCTTCGGAATCTAAAATTGGACTCATAGGAGACGTTCAAATCATAGAAAGTAAGAGTGAAAGTCCTCTTGTACTTAAGTCGGCATTGTGCCTTTTGTATGAAATTCCGATGCAATTTCTGTGTTTCATCGTCAATAAGAAGGTCCAAGGTATACAGGAAACCTGAACTGCAGCATCTTAATTTGAAACTGGACTCACAGGAGTGGTTCAAATTATAGAAAACTTGAGTGTCAGTCCTCCTCTACTTCTGTCGGCATTGTGAATTTTGTATTAAATTCGGATAAAAATTCTGTGTTTCATCACAATAATAAGGTACAAGGGATACAGTAAACCTGAAGTGAAGCAATTGAATCGATAACTGGACTCACAGGAGACGTTCAAATCATAGAAAGTTAGAGTGAAAGTCCTCTTGTACTTAAGTCTTCATTGTGCCTTTTGTATTAAATTCGGATGCAATTTCTGTGTTTCATCGTCAATAAGAATGTCAAAGAGATACAGTAAACCTGATATGAAGCATAGGAATCTAAAACTCAACTCACAGGAGAGGTTCAAATCATAGAGAGTTAGAGTGTCAGTCCTCTTGTACTGCAGTCGGCATTGTGCCTTTTGTATTAAATTCGGATGCAATTTCCGTGTATCATCGTCAATAAGAAGGTCCAAGGGATACAGTAAACCTGAAGTTCGGAATCTAAAACATGACTCACAGGTGAGGTTCAAAACATAGAGAGTTAGAGTGTCAGTCCTCTTGTACTTAAGTCGGCAATGTGCCTTTTGTATTAAATTCGGATACAATTTCTGTGATTAGCCGTCAATAAGAAGGTCTGAGGTATAAAGGAAACCTGAAATGAAGCATCGGAATCTAAAACTGGACTCACAGGAGAGGTTCAAATCAAAAAAAGTATGAGTGTCAGTCCCCTTGTACTTAAGTCATCATTATGCCTTTTGTATTAAATTCGGATGCAATTTCTGTGTTTCATCGTCTATAAGAAGGTCCAAGGGATAAAGTAAACCTGACGTGAAGCATCGGAATCTAAAACTAGACTCACAGGAGAGGTTCAAATCTTAGAAAGTTAGAGTGTCAGTCCTCTTGTACTTAAGTCGGCATGGTGCCTTTTGTATTAAATTCGGATGCAAATTCTGTGTTTCATCGTCAATAAGAGGGTCAACGGGATACAGTAAACCATAAGTGAAGCATCGGAATCTAAAACTGGGCTCACAAGGGAGGTTTAAATCATAGAAAGTTAGAGTGTCAGTCCTTTTGTACATAAGTCGGCATTGTGCCTTTTGTATTAAATGCGGATGCAATTTCTTGGTTTCATCGTCAATAAGAGGGTACAAGGGATACAGTAAACCTGAAGTGACGCATCGGAAACTAAAACTGGACTCACAGGAGACGTTCAAATCAAAAAAAGTATGAGTGTCAATCCTCTTGTACTTAAGTCTGCATTGTGCCCTTTGTATTAAATTGGGATGCAGTTTTTGTGTTTCATCGTCAATAAGAAGGTCCAAGGTATACAGTAAACCTGAAGTGAAACATCGGCATCTAAAACTGGACTCATAGGAGAGGCTGAAATCATTGAAAGTTATAGCGTGAGTCCTCTCGTTCTTAAGTCGGCATTGTGCCTATTGTATTAAATTCGGATGCAATTTTTGTGTTTCATCGTCAATAAGAAAATCCAAGGTATACAGTAAACCTGAAGTGAAGCATCGGAATCTAAAACTGGACTCACAGCACAGGTTCAAATCATAGAAAGTTAGATTGTCAGTCCTCTTGTACTTAAGTCGCCATTGTGGCTTTTGTATTAAATTCGGAGGCAATTTCTGTGCCTCATTGTCAATAAGAAGGTCCAAGGTATACAGTAAACCTGAAAGTGAAGCATCGGAATGTAAAACTGGACTCACAGGAGAAGTTGAAATCATTGAAAGTTATAGTGTGAGTCCTCTCGTACTTAAGTCGGCATTGTGCCCTTTGTATTAAATTCGGATGCAAGTTTTATGTTTCATTGTCAATAAGAAGGTCCAAGGTATACAGCAAACCTGAAGTGTAGCATCGGCATCATAAAACTGGACTCACAGGAGAGGCTGAAATCAAAGAAAGTTAGAGTGTCAGTCCTCTTGTACTTAAGTCGGCATTGTGCCTTTTGTATTAAATTCGGATACAATTTCTGTGATTAGCCGTCAATAAGAAGGTCTGAGGTATAAAGGAAACCTGAAGTGAAGCATCGGAATCTAAAACTGGACTCACAAGGAGAAGTTCAAATCATAGAAAGTTAGAATGTCAATCCTCTTGTACTTAAGTCGGCATTGTGCCTTTTGTATTAAATTCGGATGCAATTTCTTTGTGTCATCGTCAATAAGAAGGTACAAGGTATACAGTAATCCTGAAGTGAAGCATAGGAATCTAAAACTGGACTCACAGGAGAGGTTCAAATCAAAAAAGTATGAGTGTCAGTCCTCTTGTACTTAAGTCGTCATTGTGCCTTTTGTATTAAATTCGGATGCAATTTCTGTGTTTCAACGTCAATAAGAAGGACCAAGGGATACAGCAAACCTGAAGTGAAGCTTCGGAATCTAAAACTGGACTCACAGGAGAGGTTCAAATCATAGAAAGTTAGAGTGTCAGTCCTCTTGTACTTAAGTCGGCATTGTGCCTTTTGTATTATATTCGGATGCAATTTCTGTGTTTCATCGTCAATAAGAAGGTACAAGGTATACAGTAAACCTGAAGAGAAGCTTCGGAATCTAAAATTGGACTCATAGGAGACGTTCAAATCATAGAAAGTAAGAGTGAAAGTCCTCTTGTACTTAAGTCTTCATTGTGCCTTTTGTATTAAATTCGGATGCAAATTCTGTGTTTAATCGTCAATAAGAGGGTCCAAGGGATACAGTAAACCTGAAGTGAAGCATCGGAATTTTAAAACTTGACTCACAGGTGAGGTTCAAATCATAGAAAGTTACAGTGTCAGTCCTCTTGTACTTAAGTCGGCATTGTGCCT
Source organism: Schistocerca serialis cubense (assembly GCF_023864345.2). Classification (NCBI taxonomy): domain Eukaryota; kingdom Metazoa; phylum Arthropoda; class Insecta; order Orthoptera; family Acrididae; genus Schistocerca; species Schistocerca serialis. Next base: position 56,945,829 of record NC_064639.1, read on the forward strand.
TTTGTATGAAATTCCGATGCAATTTCTGTGTTTCATCGTCAAGAAGAAGGTCCAAGGTATACAGGAAACCTGAAGTGAAGCATCTTAATTTAAAACTGGAGTCACAGGAGAGGTTCAAACTATAGAAAGCTTGAGTGTCAGTCCTCTTGTACTTCTGTCGGCATTGTGAATTTTGTATTAAATTCGGATAAATATTCTGTGTTTCATCACAATAATAAGGTACAAGGTATACAGTAAACCTGAAGGGAAGCCTCGAAATGTAAAACTGGACTCACAGGAGAGGTTCAAATCATAGAAAGTTAGAATGTCAGTCCTCTTGTACTTAAGTCGCATTGTGCCTTTTGTATTAAATTCGGAGTCAATTTCTGTGCTTCATTGTCAATGAGAAGGTCCAAGGTAGACAGTAAACCTGAAGTGAAGCATCGGAATTTAAAACTGGACTCACAGGAGAGGTTTAAATCATTGAAAGTTATAGTGTGAGTCCTCTCGTACTTAAGTCGGCATTGTGCCCTTTCTATTAAGTTCGGATGCAGTTTTTGTGTTTCATCGTCAACAAGAAGGTCCAAGGTATACAGTAAACCTGAAATGAAGCATCGGCATCTAAAACTGGACTCAGAGGAGAGGCTGAAATCATAGAATGTTAGAGTGTCAGTCCTCTAGCACTTAAGTCGGCATTGTGCCTGTTGTATTAAATTCGGATGCAATTTCAGTGTTTCATCGTCCATAAGAAGGTCCAAGGGATGCAGTAAATCTGAAGTGAAGCATCGGAATCTAAAACTGGACTCACAGGAGAGGTTCAAATCATACAAAGTTAGAGTGTGAGTCCTCTCGTACTTAAGTCGGCATTGTGCCCTTTGTATTAAGTTCGGATGCAGTTTTTGTGTTTCATCGTCAACAAGAAGGTCCAAGGTATACAGTAAACCTGAAATGAAGCATCGGCAATTAAAACTGGACTCAGAGGAGAGACTGAAATCATAGAATGTTAGAGTGTCAGTCCTCTAGCACTTAAGTCGGCATTGTGCCTTTTGTATTAAATTCGGATGCAATTTCAGTGTTTCATCGTCCATAAGAAGGTCCAAGGGATACAGTAAATCTGAAGTGAAGCATCGGAATCTAAAACTGGACTCACAGGAGAGGTTCAAATCATACAAAGTTAGAGTGTCAGTCCTCTTGTACTTAAGCCGGCCTTGTGCCTTTTGTATTAAATTCGGATGCAATTTCTGTGTTTCATCGTCAATAAGAATGTCAAAGAGATACAGTAAACCTGATATGAAGCATAGGAATCTAAAACTCAACTCACAGGAGAGGTTCAAATCATAGAGAGTTAGAGTGTCAGTCCTCTTGTACTGCAGTCGGCATTGTGCCTTTTGTATTAAATTCGGATGCAATTTCCGTGTATCATCGTCAATAAGAAGGTCCAAGGGATACAGTAAACCTGAAGTTCGGAATCTAAAACTGGACTCACAGGTGAGGTTCAAAACATAGAGAGTTAGAGTGTCAGTCCTCTTGTACTTAAGTCGGCAATGTGCCTTTTGTATTAAATTCGGATACAATTTCTGTGATTAGCCGTCAATAAGAAGGTCTGAGGTATAAAGGAAACCTGAAATGAAGCATCGGAATCTAAAACTGGACTCACAGGAGAGGTTCAAATCAAAAAAAGTATGAGTGTCAGTCCCCTTGTACTTAAGTCATCATTATGCCTTTTGTATTAAATTCGGATGCAATTTCTGTGTTTCATCGTCTATAAGAAGGTCCAAGGGATAAAGTAAACCTGACGTGAAGCATCGGAATCTAAAACTAGACTCACAGGAGAGGTTCAAATCTTAGAAAGTTAGAGTGTCAGTCCTCTTGTACTTAAGTCGGCATGGTGCATTTTGTATTAAATTCGGATGCAAATTCTGTGTTTCATCGTCAATAAGAGGGTCAACGGGATACAGTAAACCATAAGTGAAGCATCGGAATCTAAAACTGGGCTCACAAGGGAGGTTTAAATCATAGAAAGTTAGAGTGTCAGTCCTTTTGTACATAAGTCGGCATTGTGCCTTTTGTATTAAATGCGGATGCAATTTCTTGGTTTCATCGTCAATAAGAAGGTACAAGGGATACAGTAAACCTGAAGTGAAGCATCGGAAACTAAAACTGGACTCACAGGAGACGTTCAAATCAAAAAAAGTATGAGTGTCAATCCTCTTGTACTTAAGTCTGCATTGTGCCCTTTGTATTAAATTGGGATGCAGTTTTTGTGTTTCATCGTCAATAAGAAGGTCCAAGGTATACAGTAAACCTGAAGTGAAACATCGGCATCTAAAACTGGACTCACAGGAGAGGCTGAAATCATTGAAAGTTATAGCGTGAGTCCTCTCGTTCTTAAGTCGGCATTGTGCCTATTGTATTAAATTCGGATGCAATTTTTGTGTTTCATCGTCAATAAGAAAATCCAAGGTATACAGTAAACCTGAAGTGAAGCATCGGAATCTAAAACTGGACTCACAGCACAGGTTCAAATCATAGAAAGTTAGATTGTCAGTCCTCTTGTACTTAAGTCGCCATTGTGGCTTTTGTATTAAATTCGGAGGCAATTTCTGTGCTTCATTGTCAATAAGAAGGTCCAAGGTATACAGTAAACCTGAAAGTGAAGCATCGGAATGTAAAACTGGACTCACAGGAGAAGTTTAAATCATTGAAAGTTATAGTGTGAGTCCTCTCGTACTTAAGTCGGCATTGTGCCCTTTGTATTAAATTCGGATGCAAGTTTTATGTTTCATTGTCAATAAGAAGGTCCAAGGTATACAGCAAACCTGAAGTGTAGCATCGGCATCATAAAACTGGACTCACAGGAGAGGCTGAAATCAAAGAAAGTTAGAGTGTCAGTCCTCTTGTACTTAAGTCGGCATTGTGCCTTTTGTATTAAATTCGGATACAATTTCTGTGATTAGCCGTCAATAAGAAGGTCTGAGGTATAAAGGAAACCTGAAGTGAAGCATCGGAATCTAAAACTGGACTCACAAGGAGAAGTTCAAATCATAGAAAGTTAGAATGTCAATCCTCTTGTACTTAAGTCGGCATTGTGCCTTTTGTATTAAATTCGGATGCAATTTCTTTGTGTCATCGTCAATAAGAAGGTACAAGGTATACAGTAATCCTGAAGTGAAGCATAGGAATCTAAAACTGGACTCACAGGAGAGGTTCAAATCAAAAAAGTATGAGTGTCAGTCCTCTTGTACTTAGGTCGTCATTGTGCCTTTTGTATTAAATTCGGATGCAATTTCTGTGTTTCAACGTCAATAAGAAGGTCCAAGGGATACAGCAAACCTGAAGTGAAGCTTCGGAATCTAAAACTGGACTCACAGGAGAGGTTCAAATCATAGAAAGTTAGAGTGTCAGTCCTCTTGTACTTAAGTCGGCATTGTGCCTTTTGTATTAAATTCGGATGCAATTTCTTTGTGTCATCGTCAATAAGAAGGTACAAGGTATACAGTAATCCTGAAGTGAAGCATAGGAATCTAAAACTGGACTCACAGGAGAGGTTCAAATCATACAAAGTTAGAGTGTGAGTCCTCTCGTACTTAAGTCGGCATTGTGCCCTTTGTATTAAGTTCGGATGCAGTTTTTGTGTTTCATCGTCAACAAGAAGGTCCAAGGTATACAGTAAACCTGAAATGAAGCATCGGCAATTAAAACTGGACTCAGAGGAGAGGCTGAAATCATAGAATGTTAGAGTGTCAGTCCTCTAGCACTTATGTCGGCATTGTGCCTTTTGTATTAAATTCGGATGCAATTTCAGTGTTTCATCGTCCATAAGAAGGTCCAAGGGATACAGTAAATCTGAAGTGAAGCATCGGAATCTAAAACTGGACTCACAGGAGAGGTTCAAATCATACAAAGTTAGAGTGTCAGTCCTCTTGTACTTAAGTCGGCCTTGTGCCTTTTGTATTAAATTCGGATGCAATTTCTGTGTTTCATCGTCAATAAGAATGTCAAAGAGATACAGTAAACCTGATATGAAGCATAGGAATCTAAAACTCAACTCACAGGAGAGGTTCAAATCATAGAGAGTTAGAGTGTCAGTCCTCTTGTACTGCAGTCGGCATTGTGCCTTTTGTATTAAATTCGGATGCAATTTCCGTGTATCATCGTCAATAAGAAGGTCCAAGGGATACAGTAAACCTGAAGTTCGGAATCTAAAACTGGACTCACAGGTGAGGTTCAAAACATAGAGAGTTAGAGTGTCAGTCCTCTTGTACTTAAGTCGGCAATGTGCCTTTTGTATTAAATTCGGATACAATTTCTGTGATTAGCCGTCAATAAGAAGGTCTGAGGTATAAAGGAAACCTGAAATGAAGCATCGGAATCTAAAACTGGACTCACAGGAGAGGTTCAAATCAAAAAAAGTATGAGTGTCAGTCCCCTTGTACTTAAGTCATCATTATGCCTTTTGTATTAAATTCGGATGCAATTTCTGTGTTTCATCGTCTATAAGAAGGTCCAAGGGATAAAGTAAACCTGACGTGAAGCATCGGAATCTAAAACTAGACTCACAAGGGAGGTTTAAATCATAGAAAGTTAGAGTGTCAGTCCTTTTGTACATAAGTCGGCATTGTGCCTTTTGTATTAAATGCGGATGCAATTTCTTGGTTTCATCGTCAATAAGAAGGTACAAGGGATACAGTAAACCTGAAGTGAAGCATCGGAAACTAAAACTGGACTCACAGGAGACGTTCAAATCAAAAAAAGTATGAGTGTCAATCCTCTTGTACTTAAGTCTGCATTGTGCCCTTTGTATTAAATTGGGATGCAGTTTTTGTGTTTCATCGTCAATAAGAAGGTCCAAGGTATACAGTAAACCTGAAGTGAAACATCGGCATCTAAAACTGGACTCACAGGAGAGGCTGAAATCATTGAAAGTTATAGCGTGAGTCCTCTCGTTCTTAAGTCGGCATTGTGCCTATTGTATTAAATTCGGATGCAATTTTTGTGTTTCATCGTCAATAAGAAAATCCAAGGTATACAGTAAACCTGAAGTGAAGCATCGGAATCTAAAACTGGACTCACAGCACAGGTTCAAATCATAGAAAGTTAGATTGTCAGTCCTCTTGTACTTAAGTCGCCATTGTGGCTTTTGTATTAAATTCGGAGGCAATTTCTGTGCTTCATTGTCAATAAGAAGGTCCAAGGTATACAGTAAACCTGAAAGTGAAGCATCGGAATGTAAAACTGGACTCACAGGAGAAGTTTAAATCATTGAAAGTTATAGTGTGAGTCCTCTCGTACTTAAGTCGGCATTGTGCCCTTTGTATTAAATTCGGATGCAAGTTTTATGTTTCATTGTCAATAAGAAGGTCCAAGGTATACAGCAAACCTGAAGTGTAGCATCGGCATCATAAAACTGGACTCACAGGAGAGGCTGAAATCAAAGAAAGTTAGAGTGTCAGTCCTCTTGTACTTAAGTCGGCATTGTGCCTTTTGTATTAAATTCGGATGCAATTTCTGTGTTTCAACGTCAATAAGAAGGTCCAAGGGATACAGCAAACCTGAAGTGAAGCTTCGGAATCTAAAACTGGACTCACAGGAGAGGTTCAAATCATAGAAAGTTAGAGTGTCAGTCCTCTTGTACTTAAGTCGGCATTGTGCCTTTTGTATTAAATTCGGAGGCAATTTCTGTGCTTCATTGTCAATGAGAAGGTCCAAGGTATACAGTAAACCTGAAGTGAAGCATCGGAATTTAAAACTGGACTCACAGGAGAGGTTTAAATCATTGAAAGTTATAGTGTGAGTCCTCTCGTACTTAAGTCGGCATTGTGCCCTTTGTATTAAGTTCGGATGCAGTTTTTGTGTTTCATCGTCAACAAGAAGGTCCAAGGTATACAGTAAACCTGAAATGAAGCATCGGCATCTAAAACTGGACTCAGAGGAGAGGCTGAAATCATAGAATGTTAGAGTGTCAGTCCTCTAGCACTTAAGTCGGCATTGTGCCTGTTGTATTAAATTCGGATGCAATTTCAGTGTTTCATCGTCCATAAGAAGGTCCAAGGGATGCAGTAAATCTGAAGTGAAGCATCGGAATCTAAAACTGGACTCACAGGAGAGGTTCAAATCATACAAAGTTAGAGTGTCAGTCCTCTTGTACTTAAGTCGGCCTTGTGCCTTTTGTATTAAATTCGGATGCAATTTCTGTGTTTCATCGTCAATAAGAATGTCAAAGAGATACAGTAAACCTGATATGAAGCATAGGAATCTAAAACTCAACTCACAGGAGAGGTTCAAATCATAGAGTGTTAGAGTGTCAGTCCTCTTGTACTGCAGTCGGCATTGTGCCTTTTGTATTAAATTCGGATGCAATTTCCGTGTATCATCGTCAATAAGAAGGTCCAAGGGATACAGTAAACCTGAAGTTCGGAATCTAAAACTGGACTCACAGGTGAGGTTCAAAACATAGAGAGTTAGAGTGTCAGTCCTCTTGTACTTAAGTGGGCAATGTGCCTTTTGTATTAAATTCGGATACAATTTCTGTGATTAGCCGTCAATAAGAAGGTCTGAGGTATAAAGGAAACCTGAAATTAAGCATCGGAATCTAAAACTGGACTCACAGGAGAGGTTCAAATCAAAAAAAGTATGAGTGTCAGTCCCCTTGTATTTAAGTCATCATTATGCCTTTTGTATTAAATTCGGATGCAATTTCTGTGTTTCATCGTCTATTATGAGGTCCAAGGGATAAAGTAAACCTGACGTGAAGCATCGGAATCTAAAACTAGACTCACAGGAGAGGTTCAAATCTTAGAAAGTTAGAGAGTCAGTCCTCTTGTACTTAAGTCGGCATGGTGTCTTTTGTATTACATTCGGATGCAAATTCTGTGTTTCATCGTCAATAAGAGGGTCAAAGGGATACAGTAAACCATAAGTGAAGCATCGGAATCTAAAACTGGGCTCACAAGGGAGGTTTAAATCATAGAAAGTTAGAGTGTCAGTCCTTTTGTACTTAAGTCGGCCTTGTGCCCTTTGTATTAAATTGGGATGCAATTTTTATGTTTCATCGTCAATAAGAAGGTCCAAGGTATACAGTAAACCTGAAGTGAAACATCGGCATCTAAAACTGGACTCACAGGAGAGGCTGAAATCATTGAAAGTTATAGCGTGAGTCCTCTCGTTCTTAAGTCGGCATTGTGCCTATTGTATTAAATTCGGATGCAATTTTTGTGTTTCATCGTCTATAAGAAAATCCAAGGTATACAGTAAACCTGAAGTGAAGCATCGGAATCTAGAACTAGAGTCACAGGAGAGGTTCAAATCTTAGAAAGTTAGAGTGTCAGTCCTCTTGTACTTCAGTCGGCATAGTGAATTTTGTATTAAATTCGGATGCAAATTCTGTGATTCATCGTCAATAAGAGGGTCCAAGGGATACAGTAAACCTTAAGTGAATCATCGGAAATTAAAACTGGGCTCACAAGGGAGGTTCAAATCATAGAAAGTTAGAGGGTCAGTCCTCTTGTACTTAAGTCGGCATTGTGCCTTTTCTATTAAATTCGGATGCAATATCTGTGTTTCTTCGTCTATAAGCAGGTCTAAGGGATACAGTAAACCTGAAGTGAAGCATCTGAAACTAAAACTGGACTCACAGGAGAGGTTCAAATCATAGAGAGTTGGAGTGTCAGTCCTCTTGTACTTAAAACGGCATTGTGCATTTTGTATTAAATTCGGATGCAATTTCTGTGTTTCATCGTCAATAAGAATGTCCAAGGGATACAGAAAACCTGAAGTGAAGCATCGGAATCTAAAACTGGAGTCACAGGAGAGGTACAAATCATAGAAAGTTAGAGTGTTAGTACTCTATTGCTTAAGTCATCATTGTGCCTTTTGGATAAAATTCGGATGCAATTTCTGTGTTTCATCGTCAATAAGAAGGTCCAAGGTATACAGTAAACCTGAAGTGAAGCATCGGAATCTAAAACTGCACTCACAGGAGAGGTTCAAATCATAGAAAGTTAGAGTGTCAGTCCTCTTGTACTTAAGTCGGCCTTGTGCCTTTTGTATTAAATTCGGATTCAATTTCTGTGTTTCATCGTCAATAAGAATGTCCAAGAGATACAGTAAACCTGATGTGAAGAATAGGAATCTAAAACTTAACTCACAGGAGAGTTTCAAATCATAGAGTGTTAGAGTGTTAGTCCTCTTGTACTTCACTTGGCATTGTGTCTTTTGTATTAAATTCGGATGCAATTTCTGTGTATCATCGCCAATAAGAATGTCCAAGGGATACAGTAAACCTGAAGTTCGGAATCTAAAACTCGACTCACAGGTGAGGTTCAAATCATAGGGAGTTAGAGTGTCAGTCGTCTGGTACTTAAGTCGGTATTGTGCCTTTTGTATTAGATTCGGATACAATTTCTGTGTTTAGCCGTCAATAAGATGGTCCGAGGTTTTAAGGGAACCTGAAGTGAAGCATCGGAATCTAAAACTGGACTCACAGGAGAGGTTCAAATCTTAGAAAATTAGAGTGTCAGTCCTCTTGTACTTAAGTCGGCATTGTGCCTTTTGTATTAAACTCGGATGCACATTCTGTGTTTCATCGTCAATAAGAAGGTCCAAGGGATACAGTCAACCTGAAGTGAAGCATCGGAATCTAAAACTGGACCCACAGGAGAGGTTCAAATCATAGAAAGTTAGAGTGTCAGTCCTCTTGAACGTAAGTCGGCATTGTGCCTTTTGTATTAAATTCGGATGCAATTTCTGTTTTTCATCGTCAATAAGAATGTCCAAGGGATACAGTAAACATGAAGTGAAGCATCGGAATCTAAAACTGGACTCACAGGAGAGGTACAAATCATAGAAAGTTAGAGTGTCAGTCCTCTATTACTTAAGTCGGAATTGTGCCTTTTGTATTAAATTCGGATGCAATTTCTGTGTTTCATCGTCAATAAGAAAATCCAAGGTATACAGTAAACCTGAAGTGAAGCATCGGAATCTAAAACTGGACTCACAGGAGAGGTTCAAATCATAGAAAGTTAGAGTGTCAGTCCTCTTGTACTTAAGTCGTCATTGTGCCTTTTGTATTAAATTCGGATGCAATTTCTGTGTTTCATCGTCAATAAGAAGGTCCCAGGGACACAGTTAATTTGATGTGAAGCATCGGAATCTAAAACTCAACTCACAGGAGAGGTTCGAATCATAGAGAGTTAGAGTGTCAGTAATCTTCTTACTTAAGCCGGCTTTGTGCCTTTTGTATTAAATTCGGATGCAATTTCTGTGTTTCATCGTCAATAAGAAGGTCCAAGGGATACAGTAAACCTGAAGGTTCGGAATCCAAAACTGGACTCACAGGAGAGGTTTAAATCATAGAAAGTTAGAGTGTCAGTCCTCTTGTACTTAAGTCAGCATTGTGACTTTTGTATTAAATTCGGATGCAATTTCAGTGTTTCATCGTCAAGAAGAGGGTGCAAGGGATATAGTAGACCTGAAATGAAGCATCGGAATCTAAAACCCAACTCACAGGAGAGGTTCAGAACATAGAGAGTTAGAGTGTCAGGCCTTTTGTACTTATGTCGGCATTGTGCCTTTTGTATTAAATTCGAATGCAATTTCTGTGTTTCATCGTCAATAAGAAGGTCCAAGGGATACAGTAAACCTGAAGTGAAGCATCGGAATCTAAAACTGGACTCACAGGAGTGGTTCAAATCATAGAAAGTTAGAGAGTCAGTCCTCTTGTACTTAAGTCGGCATTGATCCTTTTGTATTAAATTCGGATGCAATTTCTGTGTTTCCTCGTCTATAAGAAGGTCCAAGGGATACAGTAAACCTGAAGTGAAGCATCGGAATCTAAAACTGGACTGACAGGAGAGATTCAAATCATAGAGAGTTAGAGTAACAGTCCTCTTGTACTTAAGTCGCCATTGTGCCTTTTGTATTAAATTCGGATGCAATTTCAGTGTTTCATCGTTAATAAGGAGGTCAAAGGTATACAGTAAACCTGAAGCGAAGCATCGGAATCTAAAACTGGACTCACAGGAGAGGTTCAAATCATAGAAAGTTAGAGTGTCGGTGCTCTTGTACTTAAGTCGTCATTGTGCCTTTTGTATTAAATTCGATTGCAATTTCTGTGTTTCATCGTCATTAAGAAGATCCAAGGAATACAGTAAACCTAAAGTGAAGCATCGGAATCTAAAATTGGACTCACAGGAGAGGTTCAAATCATAGAAAGTTAGAATGTCAGTACTCTTGTACTTAAGTCGGCATTGTGCCTTTTGTATTAGATTCCGATGCAATTTCTGTGTTTCATCGTCCATAGGAAGGTCCAAGGGATACAGTAAATCAGAAGTGAAGCATCGGAATCAAAAACTGGACTCACAGGAGAGGTTCAATTCATAGAAAATAAAAGCATCAGTCCTCTTGTTCTTAAGTCGGCATTGTGCCATTTGTATTAAATTCGGATGCCATTTCTGTGTTTCATCGTCAATACGAAGGTCCAAGGGATACAGTAAACCTGATGTGAAGCATCGGAATCTGAAACTCAACTCACAGGAGAGGTTCAAATCATAGGGGGTTAGAGTGTCAGTCCTCTTGTACTTAAGTCGGCATTGTGCCTTTTGTACTAAATTCTGATGCAATTTCTGTGTTTCATGGTCAGTAAGAAGGTCCAAGGGATACAGTAAACCTGAAGTGAAGCAATGGAATCCAAAACTAGACTCACAGGTGAGGTTCATATCATAGAAAGTTAGAGTGTCAGTACTCTTGTACTTAAGTCGGCATTGTGCCTTTTGTATTAAATTCGGATGCAATTTCTGTGTTTCATCGTCAATTAGAAGGTCCAAGGGATACAGTAAACCTGAAGTGAAGCATCGGAATCTAGAACTGGACTCACAGGAGAGGTTCAAATCATAGAAAGTTAGAGTGTCAGTCCCCTAGTACTTAAGTCGGCATTGTGCCTTTTGTATTAAATTCGGTTGCAATTTCTGTGTTTCATCGTCCATAAGAAGGTCCAAGTGATACAGTAAATCTGAAGTGAAGCAACGGAATCTGAAACTGGACTCACAGAAGAGGTTCAAATCATATAAAGTTAGAGTGTCAGTCCTCTTGTATTTAAGTCGGCATTGTGCCTTTTGTATTAGATTCGGATGCAGTTTCTGTGTTTCATCATCAATAAGAAGGTCCAAGCGATACAGTAAACCTGATGTGAAGCATCGGAATCTAAAACTGGACTCACAGGAGAGGTTCAAATCATAGAGAGTTAGAGTGTCTGTCCCCTTGTACTTATTTCGGCGTTGTGCTTTTGTATTAAATTCGGATGCCATTTCTGTGTTTCATCGTCAATACGAAGGTCCAAGGGATACAGTAATATTGATGTGAAGCATCGGAATCTAGAACTGGACTCACAGGAGAGGTTCAAATCATAGAAAGTTAGAGTGTCAGTCCTCTTGTACTTAAGTCGGCATTGTGCCTTTTGTATTAAATTCGGATGCAATTTCTGTGTTTCATCGTGAGTAAGAAGGTCCAAGGGATACAGTAAAATTGATGTGAAGCATCGGAATCTAGAACTGGACTCACAGGAGAGGTTCAAATCATAGAAAGTTAGAGTGTCAGTCCTCTTGTACTTAAGTCGGCATTGTGCCTTTTGTATTAAATTCGGAAGCAATTTCTGTGTTTCATCGTCAATAAGATCGTCAAAGGGATACATTTAACCTGAAGTGAAGCATCGGAATCCAAAACTGGACTCACAGGAGAGGTTCAAATCATAGAAAGTTAGAGTGTCAGTCCTCTTGTACTTAAATCAGCATTGTGCCTTTTGTATTACATTCGGATGCAATTTCTGTGTTTCATCGTCATTAAGAAGATTCAAGGAATACAGTAAACCTAAAGTGAAGCATCGGAATCTAAAATTGGACTCACAGGTGAGGTTCAAATCATAGAAAGTTAGAATGTCAGTCCTCTAGTACTTAAGTCGGCATTGTGCCTTTTGTATTAGATTCCGATGCAATTTCTGTGTTTCATCGCCCATAGGAAGGTCCAAGGGATACAGTAAATCAGAAGTGAAGCATCGGAATCAAAAACTGGACTCACAGGAGAGGTTCAATTCATAGAAAATAAGAGCATCAGTCCTCTTGTACTTAAGTCGGCATTGTGCCTTTTGTATTAAATTCGGATGCCATTTCTGTGTTTCATCGTCAATACGAAGGTCCAAGGGATACAGTAAACCTGATGTGAAGCAACGGAATCTCAAACTCAACTCACAGAAGAGGTTCAAATCATAGAAAGTTAGAGTGTCAGTCCTCTTGTACTTAAGTCGGCATTGTGCCTTTTGTATTAAATTCGGATGCAATTTCTGAGTTTCATCGTCAATAAGAAGGTCCAAGGGATACAGTAATATTGATGTGAAGCATCGGAATCTAGAACTGGACTCACAGGAGAGGTTCAAATCATAGAAAGTTAGAGTGTCAGTCCTCTTGTACTTAGGTCGGCATTGTGCCTTTTGTATTAAATTCGGATGCAATTTCTGTGTTTCATCGTCAATAAGATGGTCCAAGGGATACATTTAAACTGAAGTGAAGCATCGGAATCCAAAATTGGAGTCACAGGAGAGGTTCATATCAGAGAAAGTTAGAGTGTCAGTCCTCTTGTACTTATGTCGGCATTGTGCCTTTTGTATTACATTCGGATGGAATTTCTGTGTTTCATCGTCAATAAGAAGGTCTAAGGGATACAGTAAATCTGAAGTGAAGCATCGGAATCTAAAACTGGACTCACAGGAGAGGTTCAAATCATAGAAAGTTAGAGTGTCAGTCCTCTAATACTTAAGTCGCCATTGTGCCTTTTGTATTAAATTCGGATACAATTTCTGTGTTTCATCGTCCATAAGAAGGTCCAAAAGATACAGTAAATCTGAAGTGAAGCATCGGAATCTTAAACTGGACTCACAGGAGAGGTTCAAATCATAGAAAGTTAAAGTGTCAGTCCTCTTGTACTTAAGTCGGCATTGTGCCTTTTGTATTAGATTCGGATGCAATTTCTGTGTTTCATCGTCAGTAAGAAGGTCCAAGGGATACAGTAAAATTGATGTGAAGCATCGGAATCTAGAACTGGACTCACAGGAGAGGTTCAAATCATAGAAAGTTAGAGTGTCAGTCCTCTTGTACTTAAGTCGGCATTGTGCCTTTTGTATTAAATTCGGAAGCAATTTCTGTGTATCATCGTCAATAATATCGTCAATGGGATACATTTAACCTGAAGTGAAGCATCGGAATCCAAAACTGGACTCACAGGAGAGGTTCAAATCATAGAAAGTTAGAGTGTCAGTCCTCTTGTACTTAAATCAGCATTGTGCCTTTTGTATTACATTCGGATGCAATTTCTGTGTTTCGTCGTCAATAAGAAGGTCCAAGGGATACAGTAGACCTGAAGTGAAGCATCGGAATGTAAAACTCAACTCACAGGACAGGTTCAAGTCATAGAAAGTTAGAGTGTCAGTCCTCTTGTACTTATGTCAGCATTGTGCCTTTTGTATTAAATTCGGATCCAATTTCTGTGTTTCATCGTCAATAAGAAGGTCAAAGGGATACAGTAAACCTGAAGTGAAGCATCGGAATTTAATACTGGACTCACAGAAGAGGTTCAAATCATAGAAAGTTAGAGTGTAAGTCCTCTTGTACTTAAGTCGGCATTGTGCCTTTTGTATTAAACTCGGATGCAATTTCTGTGTTTCATCGTCAACAAGAAGGTCCAAGGGATGCAGTAAACCTGAAGGGAAGCATCGGAATCTAAAACTGGACTGACAGGAGAGGTTCAAATCATAGGAAGTTCGTGTGTCAGTCCTCTTGTATTTAAGTCGGCATTGTGCCTTTTGTATTAAATTCGGATGCAATTTCTGTGTCTCATCGTCAATAAGAAGGTCCAAGGGATACAGTAAACCTGAAGTGAAGCATCGGAATCCAAACAGGACTCGCAGGGGAGGTTGAAATCATAGAAAGTTAGAGTGTCAGTCCTCTTGTACTTAAGTCGGCATTGTGCCTTTTGTATTAAATTCGGATGCTATTTCTGTCTTTCATCGTCAATCAGAAGGTCCAAGGGATACAGTAAACCTGAAGTGAAGCATCGGAATCTATAACTGGACTCACAGGAGAGGTTCAAATCATAGAAAGTTAGAGTGTCAGTCCTCTTTTACTTAAGTCGGCTTTGTGCCTTTTGTAATAAATTCGGATGCAATTTCTTTGTTCCATTGACAATAAGAAGGTCCAAGGTATACAGTAAACCTGAAGTGAGGCATCGGAATCTGAAACTGGACTCACAGGAGAAGTTCAAATCATAGAAAGTTAGTGTCTCAGTGCTCTTGTACTTAAGTCGTCATTGTAAATTTTGTATTAAATTCGGATGCAATTTCTGTGTTTCATCGTCAATAAGAAGGTCCAAGGGATATAGTAAACCTGAAGTGAAGCATCGGAATCTAAAACTGGACTCACAGGAGAGGTTCAAATCATAGAAAGTTAGAGTGTCAGTCCTCTTGTACTTATGTCGGCACTGTGCCTTTTGTACTAAATTTGGATGAAATTTCTGTGTTTCATCGTCAATAAGAAGGTCCAAGGGATACAGTAAACCTGAGGGGAAGCATCGGAATCTGAAACTAGACTCACAGGAGAGGTTCAAATCATAGAAAGTGTCAGTCCTCTTGTACTTAAGTCGGCATTGTGCCTTTTGTATTAAATTCGGATGCAATTTCTGTCTTTCATTGTCAATAAGAAGGTCGAAGGGATCCAGTACACCTGAAGTTAAGCATCGGAATCCAAAACTGGACTCACAGGAGAGGTTCAAATCATAGAGAGTTAGAGTGTCAGTCCTCTTGTACTTAATTCGGCATTGTGCATTTTGTATTAAATTCGGATGCAATTTCTGTGTTTCATCGTCAATAAGAAGGTACAAGGGATACAGTAAACCTGAAGTGAAGCATCGGAATCAAAAACTGGACTCACAGGAAAGGTTCAAATCATAGAAAGTTAGAGTGTCTGTCCTCTAGTACTTTGGTCGGCATTGTGCCTTTTGTATTAAATTCGGATGCAATTTCTGTGTTTCATCGTCAATAAGAAGGTCCAAGGGATACAGTTAACCTGAAGTGAAGCATCGGAATCCAAAACTGGACTCACAGGAGAGGTTCAAATCATATAAAGATAGAGTGTCAGTCCTCTTGTGCTTAAGTCAG
Source organism: Schistocerca serialis cubense (assembly GCF_023864345.2). NCBI lineage: Eukaryota > Metazoa > Arthropoda > Insecta > Orthoptera > Acrididae > Schistocerca > Schistocerca serialis. Next base: position 56,961,004 of record NC_064639.1, read on the forward strand.
CATTGTGCCTTTTGTATTAAATTCGGATGCAATTTCTGTGTTTCATCGTCAATAAGAAGGTCCAAGGGATACAGTAAACCTGAAGTGAAATATCGGAATGTAAAACTGGACTCACAGGAGAGGTTCAAATCATAGAAAGTTAGAGTGTCAGTCCTCTTTTACTTAAGTCGGCATTGTGCATTTTGTATTACATTCGGATGCAATTTCTGTGTTTCATCGTCAATTATAAGGTCTAAGGGATACAGTAAAACTGAAGTGAAGCATCAGAATCTAAAACTGGACTGACAGGAGAGGTTCAAATCATAGAAAGTTAGAGTGTCAGTCCTCTAATACTTAAGTCGGCATTGTGCCTTTTGTATTAAATTCGGATGCAATTTATGTGTTTCATCGTCCATAAGAAGGTCCAAGGGATACAGTAAATCTGATGTGAAGCATCGGAATCTAAAACTGGACTCACAGGAGAGGTTCAAATCATACAGAAGGTACAGTCGCCATCGTCGTGCAAGACAGACTATATATAAAACAATTGAAGACGTCGAAATGACCACATCTGCCGCCGACATGAAAAAGAATAGGATCAAATCTGTCGCTGCACACGCTCTTTTAAACGGACCAGCAGTGTTTTGTGGTTGCAGACTGATCTTCAGAATTGACATTAACGATTCGTTTACCCACGGTGTCAGTCCTCTTGTACTTAAGTCGGCATTGTGCCTTTAGTGTTAAATTCGGATGCAATTTCTGTGTTTCAACGTCTATAAGATGGTCCAAGGGATACAGTAAAATTGATGTGAAGCATCGGAATCTAGAACTGGGCTCACAGGAGAGGTTCAAATCATAGAAAGTTAGAGTGTCAGTCCTCTTGTACTTAAGTCGGCATTGTGCCTTTTGTATTAAATTCGGATGCAATTTCTGTGTTTCATCGTCAATAAGATGGTCCAAGGGATACATTTAACCTGAAGTGAAGCATCGGAATCCGAAACTGGACTCACAGGAGAGGTTCAAATCATAGAGAGTTAGAGGGTCAGTCCTCTTGTACTTAAGTCGGCATTATGCCTTTTGTATTAAATTCGGATGCAATTTCTGTGTTTCATCGTCAATAAGAAGGTCCAAGGGATACAGTTAACCTGAAGTTCGGAATCTAAAATGGGTCTCACAGGAGAGGTTCAAATCATAGGAAGTTAGAGTGTCATGCCTCTAGTACTTAAGTCGGCATTGTGCCTTTTGTATCAAATTCGGATGCAATTTCTGTGTTTCATCGTCTATAAGGAGGTCCAAGGGATACAGTAAACCTGAAGTGAAGCTTCGGAATTTAAAACTGGACTCACAGGAGAGGTTCAAATCATAGAAACTTAGAGTGTCAGTCCTCTTGTACTTAAGTCGGCAGTGTACTTTTTGTATTAAATTCGGATGCAATTTCTCTGTTTCACCATCAATAAGAAGGTCCAAGGGATACAGTAAACCTGAAGTGAAGCATCGGAATCTAAAACTGGACTCACAGGAGAGGTTCAAATCATAGAAAGTTAGAGTGTCAGTCCTCTTGTACTTCTGTCGGCATTGTGAATTTTGTATTAAATTTGGATGCAATTTCTGTGTTTCATCGTCAATAAGAAGGTCCAAGGGATACAGTAAACCTGAGGGGAAGCATCGGAATCTGAAACTAGACTCACAGGAGAGGTTCAAATCATAGAAAGTTAGACTGTCAGTCCTCTTGTACTTAAGTCGGCATTGTGCCTTTTGTATGAAATTCGGATGCAATTTCTGTGTCTCATCGTCAATAAGAAGGTCAAAGGGATACAGTAAACCTGAAGTGAAGCATCGGAATCTAAAACTGGACTCACAGGAGAGGTTCAAATCATAGAAAGTTAGAGTGTCAGTCCTCTTGTACTTAAGTCGGCATTGTGCCTTATGTATTAAATTCGGATGCAATTTCTGTCTTCCATTGTCAATAAGAGGGTCGAAGGGATCCAGTAAACCTGAAGTTAAGCATCGGAATCCAAAACTGGACTCACAGGAGAGGTTCAAATCATAGAGAGTTAGAGTGTCAGTCCTCTTGTACTTAAATGGGCATTGTGCATTTTGTATTAAATTCGGATGCAATTTCTGTGTTCCATCGTCAATAAGAAGGTACAAGGGATACAGTAAACCTGAAGTGAAGCATCGGAATCAAAATCTGGACTCACAGGAAAGGTTCAAATCATAGAAAGTTAGAGTGTCAGTCCTCTAGTACTTTGGTCGGCATTGTGCCTTTTGTATTAAATTCGGATGCAATTTCTGTGTTTCGTCGTCAATAAGAAGGTCCAAGTTATACAGTTAACCTGAAGTGAAGCATCGGAATCCAAAACTGGACTCACAGGAGAGGTTCAAATCATATAAAGGTAGAGTGTCAGTCCTCTTGTACTTAAGTCAGCATTGTGCCTTTTGTATTAAATTCGGATGCAATTTCTGTGTTTCATCGTCAATAAGAAGGTCTAAGGGACACAGTAAAACTGAAGTGAAGCATCGGAATCTAAAACTGGACTCACAGGAGAGGTTCAAATCATAGAAAGTTAGAGTGTCAGTCCTGTAATACTTAAGTCGGCATTGTGCCTTTTGCATTAAATTCGGATGCAATTTCTGTGTTTCATCGTCTATAAAAAGCTCCAAGGGATAGAGTAAACCTGAAGTGAAGCATCGGAATCTAAAACTGGAGTCACAGGAGAGGTTCAAATCATAGAAAGTTAGAGTGTCAGTTCTCTTGTACTTAAGTCGGCATTGTGCCATTTGTATTAAATTCGGATGCAATTTCTGTGTTTCATCGTCAATAAGAAGGTCCAAGGGATACAGTAATATTGATGTGAAGCATCGGAATCTAGAACTGGACTCACAGGAGAGGTTCAAATCATAGAAAGTTAGAGTGTCAGTCCTCTTGTACTTAGGTCGGCATTGTGCCTTTTGTATTAAATTCGGATGCAATTTCTGTGTTTCATCGTCAATAAGCTGGTCCAAGGGATACATTTAAACTGAAGTGAAGCATCGGAATCCAAAATTGGAGTCACAGGAGAGGTTCATATCAGAGAAAGTTAGAGTGTCAGTCCTCTTGTACTTATGTCGGCATTGTGCCTTTTGTATTACATTCGGATGGAATTTCTGTGTTTCATCGTCAATAAGAAGGTCTAAGGGATACAGTAAATCTGAAGTGAAGCATCGGAATCTGAAACTGGACTCACAGGAGAGGTTCAAATCATAGAAAGTTAGAGTGTCAGTCCTCTAATACTTAAGTCGCCATTGTGCCTTTTGTATTAAATTCGGATACAATTTCTGTGTTTCATCGTCCATAAGAAGGTCCAAGGGCTACAGTAAATCTGAAGTGAAGCATCGGAATCTTAAACTGGACTCACAGGAGAGGTTCAAATCATAGAAAGTTAAAGTGTCAGTCCTCTTGTACTTAAGTCGGCATTGTGCCTTTTGTATTAAATTCGGATGCAATTTCTGTGTTTCATCGTCAGTAAGAAGGTCCAAGGGATACAGTAAAATTGATGTGAAGCATCGGAATCTAGAACTGGACTCACAGGAGAGGTTCAAATCATAGAAAGTTAGAGTGTCAGTCCTCTTGTACTTAAGTCGGCATTGTGCCTTTTGTATTAAATTCGGAAGCAATTTCTGTGTTTCATCGTCAATAATATCGTCAAAGGGATACATTTAACCTGAAGTGAAGCATCGGAATCCAAAACTGGACTCACAGGAGAGGTTCAAATCATAGAAAGTTAGAGTGTCAGTCCTCTTGTACTTAAATCAGCATTGTGCCTTTTGTATTACATTCGGATGCAATGTCTGTGTTTCGTCGTCAATAAGAAGGTCCAAGGGATACAGTAGACCTGAAGTGAAGCATCGGAATGTGAAACTCAACTCACAGGACAGGTTCAAGTCATAGAAAGTTAGAGTGTCAGTCCTCTTGTACTTATGTCAGCATTGTGCCTTTTGTATTAAATTCGGATCCAATTTCTGTGTTTCATCGTCAATAAGAAGGTCAAAATGATACAGTAAACCTGAAGTGAAGCATCGGAATTTAATACTGGACTCACAGAAGAGGTTCAAATCATAGAAAGTTAGAGTGTAAGTCCTCTTGTACTTAAGTCGGCATTGTGCCTTTTGTATTAAACTCGGATGCAATTTCTGTGTTTCATCGTCAACAAGAAGGTCCAAGGGATGCAGTAAACCTGAAGGGAAGCATCGGAATCTAAAACTGGACTCACAGGAGAGGTTCAAATCATAGGAAGTTCGTGTGTCAGTCCTCTTGTATTTAAGTCGGCATTGTGCCTTTTGTATTAAATTCGGATGCAATTTCTGTGTCTCATCGTCAATAAGAAGGTCCAAGGGATACAGTAAACCTGAAGTGAAGCATCGGAATCCAAACAGGACTCGCAGGGGAGGTTGAAATCATAGAAAGTTAGAGTGTCAGTCCTCTTGTACTTAAGTCGGCATTGTGCCTTTTGTATTAAATTCGGATGCTATTTCTGTCTTTCATCGTCAATCAGAAGGTCCAAGGGATACAGTAAACCTGAAGTGAAGCATCGGAATCTAAAACTGGACTCACAGGAGAGGTTCAAATCATAGAAAGTTAGAGTGTCAGTCCTCTTTTACTTAAGTCGGCTTTGTGCCTTTTGTAATAAATTCGGATGCAATTTCTTTGTTCCATTGACAATAAGAAGGTCCAAGGTATACAGTAAACCTGAAGTGAGGCATCGGAATCTAAAACTGGACTCACAGGAGAAGTTCAAATCATAGAAAGTTAGTGTCTCAGTGCTCTTGTACTTAAGTCGTCATTGTAAATTTTGTATTAAATTCGGATGCAATTTCTGTGTTTCATCGTCAATAAGAAGGTCCAAGGGGTATAGTAAACCTGAAGTGAAGCATCGGAATCTAAAACTGGACTCACAGGAGAGGTTCAAATCATAGAAAGTTAGAGTGTCAGTCCTCTTGTACTTATGTCGGCATTGTGCCTTTTGTACTAAATTTGGATGAAATTTCTGTGTTTCATCGTCAATAAGAAGGTCCAAGGGATACAGTAAACCTGAGGGGAAGCATCGGAATCTGAAACTAGACTCACAGGAGAGGTTCAAATCATAGAAGGTGTCAGTCCTCTTGAACTTAAGTCGGCATTGTGCCTTTTGTATTAAATTCGGATGCAATTTCTGTGTCTCATCGTCAATAAGAAGGTCAAAGGGATACAGTAAACCTGAAGTGAAGCATCGGATTCCAAAACTGGACTCACAGGAGAGGTTCAAATAATAGAAAGTTAGAGTGTCAGTCCTCTTGTACTTAAGTCGGCATTGTGACTTTTGTATTAAATTCGGATGCTATTTCTGTGTTTCATCGTCAATAAGAAGGTCCAAGGGATACAGTAAACCTGAAGTGAAGCATTGGAATCTAAAACTGGACTCACAGGAGAGGTTCAAATCATAGGAAGTTAGAATGTCAGTCCTCTTGTACTTAAGTCGGCATTGTGCCTTTTGTATTAAATTCGGATGCAATTTCTGTCTTTCATTGTCAATAAGAAGGTCGAAGGGATCCAGTACACCTGAAGTTAAGCATCGGAATCCAAAACTGGACTCACAGGAGAGGTTCAAATCATAGAGAGTTAGAGTGTCAGTCCTCTTGTACTTAATTCGGCATTGTGCATTTTGTATTAAATTCGGATGCAATTTCTGTGTTTCATCGTCAATAAGAAGGTACAAGGGATACAGTAAACCTGAAGTGAAGCATCGGAATCAAAAACTGGACTCACAGGAAAGGTTCAAATCATAGAAAGTTAGAGTGTCTGTCCTCTAGTACTTTGGTCGGCATTGTGCCTTTTGTATTAAATTCGGATGCAATTTCTGTGTTTCATCGTCAATAAGAAGGTCCAAGGGATACAGTTAACCTGAAATGAAGCATCGGAATCCAAAACTGGACTCACAGGAGAGGTTCAAATCATATAAAGGTAGAGTGTCAGTCCTCTTGTACTTAAGTCAGCATTGTGCCTTTTGTATTAAATTCGGATGCAATTTCTGTGTTTCATCGTCAATAAGAAGGTCCAAGGGATACAGTAAACCTGAAGTGAAATATCGGAATGTAAAACTGGGCTCACAGGAGAGGTTCAAATCATAGAAAGTTAGAGTGTCAGTCCTCTTTTACTTAAGTCGGCATTGTGCATTTTGTATTACATTCGGATGCAATTTCTGTGTTTCATCGTCAATTATAAGGTCTAAGGGATACAGTAAAACTGAAGTGAAGCATCGGAATCTATAACTGGACTCACAGGAGAGGTTCAAATCATAGAAAGTTAGAGTGTCAGTCCTCTAATACTTAAGTCGGCATTGTGCCTTTTGTATTAAATTCGGATGCAATTTCTGTGTTTCATCGTCCATAAGAAGGTCCAAGGGATACAGTAAATCTGATGTGAAGCATCGGAATCTAAGACTGGACTCACAGGAGAGGTTCAAATCATACAGAAGGTACAGTCGCCATCGTCGTGCAAGACAGACTATATATAAAACAATTGAAGACGTCGAAATGACCACATCTGCCGCCGACATGAAAAAGAATAGGATCAAATCTGTCGCTGCACACGCTCTTTTAAACGGACCAGCAGTGTTTTGTGGTTGCAGACTGATCTTCAGAATTGACATTAACGATTCGTTTACCCACGGTGTCAGTCCTCTAGTACTTAAGTCGGCATTGTGCCTTTAGTGTTAAATTCGGATGCAATTTCTGTGTTTCAACGTCTATACGATGGTCCAAGGGATACAGTAAAATTGATGTGAAGCATCGGAATCTAGAACTGGGCTCACAGGAGAGGTTCAAATCATAGAAAGTTAGAGTGTCAGTCCTCTTGTACTTAAGTCGGCATTGTGCCTTTTGTATTAAATTCGGATGCAATTTCTGTGTTTCATCGTCAATAAGATGGTCCAAGGGATACATTTAACCTGAAGTGAAGCATCGGAATCCGAAACTGGACTCACAGGAGAGGTTCAAATCATAGAGAGTTAGAGGGTCAGTCCTCTTGTACTTAAGTCGGCATTATGCCTTTTGTATTAAATTCGGATGCAATTTCTGTGTTTCATCGTCAATAAGAAGGTCCAAGGGATACAGTTAACCTGAAGTTCGGAATCTAAAATGGGTCTCACAGGAGAGGTTCAAATCATAGGAAGTTAGAGTGTCATGCCTATAGTACTTAAGTCGGCATTGTGCCTTTTGTATCAAATTCGGATGCAATTTCTGTGTTTCATCGTCTATAAGGAGGTCCAAGGGATACAGTAAACCTGAAGTGAAGCTTCGGAATTTAAAACTGGACTCACAGGAGAGGTTCAAATCATAGAAACTTAGAGTGTCAGTCCCCTTGTACTTAAGTCAGCAGTGTACTTTTTGTATTAAATTCGGATGCAATTTCTCTGTTTCACCATCAATAAGAAGGTCCAAGGGATACAGTAAACCTGAAGTGAAGCATCGGAATCTAAAACTGGACTCACAGGAGAGGTTCAAATCATAGAAAGTTAGAGTGTCAGTCCTCTTGTACTTAAGTCGGCATTGTGCCTTTTGTATTAAATTCGGATGCAATTTCTGTGTTTCATCGTCAATAGGAAGGTCCAAGGGATATAGTTAACCTGAAGTGAAGCATCGGAATCCAAAACTGGACTCACAGGAGAGGTTCAAATCATATAAAGGTAGAGTGTCAGTCCTCTTGTAGTTAAGTCAGCATTGTGCCTTTTGTATTAAATTCGGATGCAATTTCTGTGTTTCATCGTCAATAAGAAGGTCTAAGGGACACAGTAAAACTGAAGTGAAGCATCGGAATCTAAAACTGGACTCATAGGAGAGGTTCAAATCATAGAAAGTTAGAGTGTCAGTCCTCTAATACTTAAGTCGGCATTGTGCCTTTTGTATTAAATTCGGATGCAATTTCTGTGTTTCATCGTCTATAAAAAGCTCCAAGGGATAGAGTAAACCTGAAGTGAAGCATCGGAATCTAAAACTGGAGTCACAGGAGAGGTTCAAATCATAGAAAGTTAGAGTGTCAGTTCTCTTGTACTTAAGTCGGCATTGTGCCATTTGTATTAAATTCGGATGCAATTTCTGTGTTTCATCGTCAATAAGAAGGTCCAAGGGATACAGTAAACCTGAAATGAAGCATCGGAATCTAAAACTGGACTCACAGGAGAGGTTCAAATCATAGAAAGTTAGAGAGTCAGTCCTCTTGTACTTAAGTCGGCATTGATACTTTTGTATTAAATTCGGATGCAATTTCTGTGTTTCCTCGTCTATAAGAAGGTCAAAGGGATACAGTAAACCTGAAGTGAAGCATCGGAATCAAAAACTGGACTGACAGGAGAGATTCAAATCATAGAGAGTTAGAGTAACAGTCCTCTTGTACTTAAGTCGGCATTGTGCCTTTTGTATTAAATTCGGATGCAATTTCAGTGTTTCATCGTTAATAAGGAGGTCAAAGGTATACAGTAAACCTGAAGCGAAGCATCGGAAACTAAAACTGGACTCACAGGAGAGGTTCAAATCACAGAGAGTTAGAGTGTCGGTGCTCTTGTACTTAAGTCGTCATTGTGCCTTTTGTATTAAATTCGGTTGCAATTTCTGTGTTTCATCGTCATTAAGAAGATCCAAGGAATACAGTAAACCTAAAGTGAAGCATCGGAATCTAAAATTGGACTCACAAGAGAGGTTCAAATCAGAGAAAGTTAGAATGTCAGTCCTCTAGTACTTAAGTCGGCATTGTGCCTTTTGTATTAGATTACGATGCAATTTCTGTGTTTCATCGTCCATAGGAAGGTCCAAGGGATACAGTTAATCAGAAGTGAAGCATCGGAATCAAAAACTGGACTCACAGGAGAGGTTCAATTCATAGAAAATAAGAGCATCAGTCCACTTGCACTTAAGTCGGCATTGTGCCTTTTGTATTAAATTCGGATGCCATTTCTGTGTTTCATCGTCAATACGAAGGTCCAAGGTATACAGTAAACCTGATGTGAAGCATCGGAATCTGAAACTCAACTCACGGGAGAGGTTCAAATCATAGGGGGTTAGAGTGTCAGTCCTCTTGTACTTAAGTCGGCATTGTGCATTTTGTATTAAATTCTGATGCAATTTCTGTTTCATCATCAGTAAGAAGGTCCAAGGGATACAGTAACCCTGAAGTGAAGCAATGGAATCCAAAACTAGACTCACAGGTGAGGTTCATATCATAGAAAGTTAGAGTGTCAGTACTCTTGTAGTTAAGTCGGCATTGTGCCTTTTGTATTAAATTCGGATGCAATTTCTGTGTTTCATCGTCAATAAGAGGGTCCACGGGATACAGTAAACCTGAAGTGAAGCATCGGAATCTAAAACTGGACTCACAGGAGAGGTTCAAATCATAGAAAGTTAGAGTGTCAGTCCCCTAGTACTTAAGTCGGCATTGTGCCTTTTGTATTAAATTCGGATGCAATTTCTGTGTTTCATCGTCCATAAGAAGGTCCAAGTGATACAGTAAATCTGAAGTGAAGCAACGGAATCTAAAACTGGACTCACAGAAGAGGTTCAAATCATATAAAGTTAGAGTGTCAGTCCTCTTGTACTTAATTCGGCATTGTGCCTTTTGTATTAGATTCGGATGCAATTTCTGCGTTTCATCGTCAATAAGAAGGTCCAAGCGATACAGTAAACCTGATGTGAAGCATCGGAATCTAAAACTGGACTCACAGGAGAGGTTCAAATCATAGAGAGTTAGAGTGTCTGTCCTCTTGTACTTATGTCGGCATTGTGCTTTTGTATTAAATTCGGATGCCATTTCTGTGTTTCATCGTCAATACGAAGGTCCAAGGGATACAGTAATATTGATGTGAAGCATCGGAATCTAGAACTGGACTCACAGGAGAGGTTCAAATCATAGAAAGTTAGAGTGTCAGTCCTCTTGTACTTAAGTCGGCATTGTGCCTTTTGTATTAAATTCGGATGCAATTTCTGTGTTTCATCGTCAGTAAGAAGGTCCAAGGGATACAGTAAAATTGATGTGAAGCATCGGAATCTAGAACTGGACTCACAGGAGAGGTTCAAATCATAGAAAGTTAGAGTGTCAGTCCTCTTGTACTTAAGTCGGCATTGTGCATTTTGTATTAAATTCGGAAGCAATTTCTGTGTTTCATCGTCAATAAGATCGTCAATGGGATACATTTAACCTGAAGTGAAGCATCGGAATCCAAAACTGGACTCACAGGAGAGGTTCAAATCATTAAAAGTTAGAGTGTCAGTCCTCTTGTACTTAAATCAGCATTGTGCCTTTTGTATTACAGTCGGATGCAATTTCTGTGTTTCATCGTCATTAGGAAGATCCAAGGAATACAGTAAACCTAAAGTGAAGCATCGGAATCTAAAATTGGACTCACAGGAGAGGTTCAAATCATAGAAAGTTAGTATGTCAGTCCTCTAGTACTTAAGTCGGCATTGTGCCTTTTGTATTAGATTCCGATGCAATTTCTGTGTTTCATCGTCCATAGGAAGGTCCAAGGGATACAGTAAATCAGAAGTGAAGCATCGGAATCAAAAACTGGACTCACAGGAGAGGTTCAATTCATAGAAAATAAGAGCATCAGTCCTCTTGTACTTAAGTCGGCATTGTGCCTTTTGTATTAAATTCGGATGCCATTTCTGTGTTTCATCGTCAATACGAAGGTCCAAGGGATACAGTAAACCTGATGTGAAGCATCGGAATCTGAAACTCAACTCACAGAAGAGGTTCAAATCATAGAAAGTTAGAGTGTCAGTCCTCTTGTACTTAAGTCGGCATTGTGCCTTTTGTATTAAATTCGGATGCAATTTCTGAGTTTCATCGTCAATAAGAAGGTCCAAGGGATACAGTAATATTGATGTGAAGCATCGGAATCTAGAACTGGACTCACAGGAGAGGTTCAAATCATAGAAAGTTAGAGTGTCAGTCCTCTTGTACTTAGGTCGGCATTGTGCATTTTTTATTAAATTCGGATGCAATTTCTGTGTTTCATCGTCAATAAGATGGTCCAAGGGATACATTTAAACTGAAGTGAAGCATCGGAATCCAAAATTGGACTCACAGGAGAGGTTCATATCAGAGAAAGTTAGAGTGTCAGTCCTCTTGTACTTATGTCGGCATTGTGCCTTTTGTATTACATTCGGATGCAATTTCTGTGTTTCATCGTCAATAAGAAGGTCTAAGGGATACAGTAAATCTGAAGTGAAGCATCGGAATCTAAAACTGGACTCACAGGAGAGGTTCAAATCATAGAAAGTTAGAGTGTCAGTCCTCTAATACTTAAGTCGCCATTGTGCCTTTTGTATTAAATTCGGATACAATTTCTGTGTTTCATCGTCCATAAGAAGGTCCAAGGGATACAGTAAATCTGAAGTGAAGCATCGGAATCTTAAACTGGACTCACAGGAGAGGTTCAAATCATAGAAAGTTAGAGTGTCAGTCCTCTTGTACTTAAGTCGGCATTGTGCCTTTTGTATTAAATTCGGATGCAATTTCTGTGTTTCATCGTCAGTAAGAAGGTCCAAGGGATACAGTAAAATTGATGTGAAGCATCGGAATCTAGAACTGGACTCACAGGAGAGGTTCAAATCATAGAAAGTTAGAGTGTCAGTCCTCTTGTACTTTAGTCGGCATTGTGCCTTTTGTATTAAATTCGGAAGCAATTTCTGTGTTTCATCGTCAATAAGACCGTCAAAGGGATACATTTAACCTGAAGTGAAGCATCGGAATCCAAAACTGGACTCACAGGAGAGGTTCAAATCATAGAAAGTTAGAGTGTCAGTCCTCTTGTACTTAAATCAGCATTGTGCCTTTTGTATTACATTCGGATGCAATTTCTGTGTTTCATCGTCATTAGGAAGATCCAAGGAATACAGTAAACCTAAAGTGAAGCATCGGAATCTAAAATTGGACTCACAGGAGAGGTTCAAATCATAGAAAGTTAGTATGTCAGTCCTCTAGTACTTAAGTCGGCATTGTGCCTTTTGTATTAGATTCCAATGCAATTTCTGTGTTTCATCGTCCATAGGAAGGTCCAAGGGATACAGTAAATCAGAAGTGAAGCATCGGAATCAAAAACTGGACTCACAGGAGAGGTTCAATTCATAGAAAATAAGAGCATCAGTCCTCTTGTACTTAAGTCGGCATTGTGCCTTTTGTATTAAATTCGGATGCCATTTCTGTGTTTCATCGTCAATACGAAGGTCCAAGGGATACAGTAAACCTGATGTGAAGCATCGGAATCTGAAACTCAACTCACAGAAGAGGTTCAAATCATAGAAAGTTAGAGTGTCAGTCCTCTTGTACTTAAGTCGGCATTGTGCCTTTTGTATTAAATTCGGATGCAATTTCTGAGTTTCACCGTCAATAAGAAGGTCCAAGGGATACAGTAATATTGATGTGAAGCATCGGAATCTAGAACTGGACTCACAGGAGAGGTTCAAATCATAGAAAGTTAGAGTGTCAGTCCTCTTGTACTTAGGTCGGCATTGTGCATTTTGTATTAAATTCGGTTGCAATTTCTGTGTTTCATCGTCAATAAGATGGTCCAAGGGATACATTTAAACTGAAGTGAAGCATCGGAATCCAAAATTGGACTCACAGGAGAGGTTCATATCAGAGAAAGTTAGAGTGTCAGTCCTCTTGTACTTATGTCGGCATTGTGCCTTTTGTATTACATTCGGATGCAATTTCTGTGTTTCATCGTCAATAAGAAGGTCCAAGGGATACAGTAAACCTGAAATGAAGCATCGGAATCTAAAACTGGACTCACAGGAGAGGTTCAAATCATAGAAAGTTAGAGTGTCAGTCCTCTAATACTTAAGTCGCCATTGTGCCTTTTGTATTAAATTCGGATACAATTTCTGTGTTTCATCGTCCATAAGAAGGTCCAAGGGATACAGTAAATCTGAAGTGAAGCATCGGAATCTTAAACTGGACTCACAGGAGAGGTTCAAATCATAGAAAGTTAGAGTGTCAGTCCTCTTGTACTTAAGTCGGCACTGTGCCTTTTGTATTAAATTCGGATGCAATTTCTGTGTTTCATCGTCAGTAAGAAGGTCCAAGGGATACAGTAAAATTGATGTGAAGCATCGGAATCTAGAACTGGACTCACAGGAGAGGTTCAAATCATAGAAAGTTAGAGTGTCAGTCCTCTTGTACTTTAGTCGGCATTGTGCCTTTTGTATTAAATTCGGAAGCAATTTCTGTGTTTCATCGTCAATAAGATCGTCAAAAGGATACATTTAACCTGAAGTGAAGCATCGGAATCCAAAACTGGACTCACAGGAGAGGTTCAAATCATAGAAAGTTAGAGTGTCAGTCCTCTTGTACTTAAGTCAGCATTGTGCCTTTTGTATTAAATTCGGACGCAATTTCTGTGTTTCATCGTCAATAAGAAGGTCTAAGACACAGTAAAACTGAAGTGAAGCATCGGAATCTAAAACTGGACTCACAGGAGAGGTTCAAATCATAGAAAGTTAGAGTGTCAGTCCTCTAATACTTAAGTCGGCATTGTGCCTTTTGTATTAAATTCGGATGCAATTTCTGTGTTTCATCGTCTATAAAAAGCTCCAAGGGATAGAGTAAACCTGAAGTGAAGCATCGGAATCTAAAACTGGAGTCACAGGAGAGGTTCAAATCATAGAAAGTTAGAGTGTCAGTTCTCTTGTACTTAAGTCGGCATTGTGCCATTTGTATTAAATTCGGATGCAATTTCTGTGTTTCATCGTCAATAAGAAGGTCCAAGGGTCACAGTAAACCTGAAATGAAGCATCGGAATCTAAAACTGGACTCACAGGAGAGGTTCAAATCATAGAAAGTTAGAGAGTCAGTCCTCTTGTACTTAAGTCGGCATTGATACTTTTGTATTAAATTCGGATGCAATTTCTGTGGTTCCTCGTCTATAAGAAGGTCAAAGGGATACAGTAAACCTGAAGTGAAGCATCGGAATCAAAAACTGGACTGACAGGAGAGATTCAAATCATAGAGAGTTAGAGGGTCAGTCCTCTTGTACTTAAGTCGGCATTGTGCCTTTTGTATTAAATTCGGATGCAATTTCAGTGTTTCATCGTTAATAAGGAGGTCAAAGGTATACAGTAAACCTGAAGCGAAGCATCGGAAACTAAAACTGGACTCACAGGAGAGGTTCAAATCACAGAGAGTTAGAGTGTCGGTGCTCTTGTACTTAAGTCGTCATTGTGCCTTTTGTATTAAATTCGGTTGCAATTTCTGTGTTTCATCGTCATTAAGAAGATCCAAGGAATACAGTAAACCTAAAGTGAAGCATCGGAATCTAAAATTGGACTCACAAGAGAGGTTCAAATCATAGAAAGTTAGAATGTCAGTCCTCTAGTACTTAAGTCGGCATTGTGCCTTTTGTATTAGATTACGATGCAATTTCTGTGTTTCATCGTCCATAGGAAGGTCCAAGGGATACAGTAAATCAGAAGTGAAGCATCGGAATCAAAAACTGGACTCACAGGAGAGGTTCAATTCATAGAAAATAAGAGCATCAGTCCTCTTGTACTTAAGTCGGCATTGTGCCTTTTGTATTAAATTCGGATGCCATTTCTGTGTTTCATCGTCAATACGAAGGTCCAAGGGATACAGTAAACCTGATGTGAAGCATCGGAATCTGAAACTCAACTCACGGGAGAGGTTCAAATCATAGGGGGTTAGAGTGTCAGTCCTCTTGTACTTAAGTCGGCATTGTGCTTTTTGTATTAAATTCTGATGCAATTTCTGTTTCATCATCAGTAAGAAGGTCCAAGGGATACAGTAACCCTGAAGTGAAGCAATGGAATCCAAAACTAGACTCACAGGTGAGGTTCATATCATAGAAAGTTAGAGTGTCAGTACTCTTGTAGTTAAGTCGGCATTGTGCCTTTTGTATTAAATTCGGATGCAATTTCTGTGTTTCATCGTCAATAAGAGGGTCCAAGGGATACAGTAAACCTGAAGTGAAGCATCGGAATCTAAAACTGGACTCACAGGAGAGGTTCAAATCATAGAAAGTTAGAGTGTCAGTCCCCTAGTACTTAAGTCGGCATTGTGCCTTTTGTATTAAATTCGGATGCAATTTCTGTGTTTCATCGTCCATAAGAAGGTCCAAGTGATACAGTAAATCTGAAGTGAAGCAACGGAATCTAAAACTGGACTCACAGAAGAGGTTCAAATCATATAAAGTTAGAGTGTCAGTCCTCTTGTACTTAATTCGGCATTGTGCCTTTTGTATTAGATTCGGATGCAATTTCTGTGTTTCATCGTCAATAAGAAGGTCCAAGCGATACAGTAAACCTGATGTGAAGCATCGGAATCTAAAACTGGACTCACAGGAGAGGTTCAAATCATAGAGAGTTAGAGTGTCTGTCCTCTTGTACTTATGTCGGCCTTGTGCTTTTGTATTAAATTCGGATGCCATTTCTGTGTATCATCGTCAATACGAAGGTCCAAGGGATACAGTAATATTGATGTGAAGCATCGGAATCTAGAACTGGACTCACAGGAGAGGTTCAAATCATAGAAAGTTAGAGTGTCAGTCCTCTTGTACTTAAGTCGGCATTGTGCCTTTTGTATTAAATTCGGATGCAATTTCTGTGTTTCATCGTCAGTAAGAAGGTCCAAGGGATACAGTAAAATTGATGTGAAGCATCGGAATCTAGAACTGGACTCACAGGAGAGGTTCAAATCATAGAAAGTTAGAGTGTCAGTCCTCTTGTACTTAAGTCGGCATTGTGCATTTTGTATTAAATTCGGAAGCAATTTCTGTGTTTCATCGTCAATAAGATCGTCAATGGGATACATTTAACCTGAAGTGAAGCATCGGAATCCAAAACTGGACTCACAGGAGAGGTTCAAATCATTGAAAGTTAGAGTGTCAGTCCTCTTGTACTTAAATCAGCATTGTGCCTTTTGTATTACATTCGGATGCAATTTCTGTGTTTCATCGTCATTAGGAAGATCCAAGGAATACAGTAAACCTAAAGTGAAGCATCGGAATCTAAAATTGGACTCACAGGAGAGGTTCAAATCATAGAAAGTTAGTATGTCAGTCCTCTAGTACTTAAGTCGGCATTGTGCCTTTTGTATTAGATTCCGATGCAATTTCTGTGTTTCATCGTCCATAGGAAGGTCCAAGGGATACAGTAAATCAGAAGTGAAGCATCGGAATCAAAAACTGGACTCACAGGAGAGGTTCAATTCATAGAAAATAAGAGCATCAGTCCTCTTGTACTTAAGTCGGCATTGTGCCATTTGTATTAAATTCGGATGCCATTTCTGTGTTTCATCGTCAATACGAAGGTCCAAGGGATACAGTAAACCTGATGTGAAGCATCGGAATCTGAAACTCAACTCACAGAAGAGGTTCAAATAGTAGAAAGTTAGAGTGTCAGTCCTCTTGTACTTAAGTTGGCATTGTGCCTTTTGTATTAAATTCGGATGCAAATTCTGAGTTTCATCGTCAATAAGAAGGTCCAAGGGATACAGTAATATTGATGTGAAGCATCGGAATCTAGAACTGGACTCACAGGAGAGGTTCAAATCATAGAAAGTTAGAGTGTCAGTCCTCTTGTACTTAGGTCGGCATTGTGCATTTTGTATTAAATTCGGATGCAATTTCTGTGTTTCATCGTCAATAAGATGGTCCAAGGGATACATTTAAACTGAAGTGAAGCATCGGAATCCAAAATTGGACTCACAGGAGAGGTTCATATCAGAGAAAGTTAGAGTGTCAGTCCTCTTGTACTTATGTCGGCATTGTGCCTTTTGTATTACATTCGGATGCAATTTCTGTGTTTCATCGTCAATAAGAAGGTCTAAGGGATACAGTAAATCTGAAGTGAAGCATCGGAATCTAAAACTGGACTCACAGGAGAGGTTCAAATCATAGAAAGTTAGAGTGTCAGTCCTCTAATACTTAAGTCGCCATTGTGCCTTTTGTATTAAATTCGGATACAATTTCTGTGTTTCATCGTCCATAAGAAGGTCCAAGGGATACAGTAAATCTGAAGTGAAGCATCGGAATCTTAAACTGGACTCACAGGAGAGGTTCAAATCATAGAAAGTTAGAGTGTCAGTCCTCTTGTACTTAAGTCGGCATTGTGCCTTTTGTATTAAATTCGGATGCAATTTCTGTGTTTCATCGTCAGTAAGAAGGTCAAAGGGATACAGTAAAATTGATGTGAAGCATCGGAATCTAGAACTGGACTCACAGGAGAGGTTCAAATCATAGAAAGTTAGAGTGTCAGTCCTCTTGTACTTTAGTCGGCATTGTGCCTTTTGTATTAAATTCGGAAGCAATTTCTGTGTTTCATCGTCAATAAGATCGTCAAAAGGATACATTTAACCTGAAGTGAAGCATCGGAATCCAAAACTGGACTCACAGGAGAGGTTCAAATCATAGAAAGTTAGAGTGTCAGTCCTCTTGTACTTAAGTCAGCATTGTGCCTTTTGTATTAAATTCGGATGCAATTTCTGCGTTTCATCGTCAATAAGAAGGTCTAAGGGACACAGTAAAACTGAAGTGAAGCATCGGAATCTAAAACTGGACTCACAGGAGAGGTTCAAATCATAGAAAGTTAGAGTGTCAGTCCTCTAATACTTAAGTCGGCATTGTGCCTTTTGTATTAAATTCGGATGCAATTTCTGTGTTTCATCGTCTATAAAAAGCTCCAAGGGATAGAGTAAACCTGAAGTGAAGCATCGGAATCTAAAACTGGAGTCACAGGAGAGGTTCAAATCATAGAAAGTTAGAGTGTCAGTTCTCTTGTACTTAAGTCGGCATTGTGCCATTTGTATTAAATTCGGATGCAATTTCTGTGTTTCATCGTCAATAAGAAGGTCCAAGGGATACAGTAAACCTGAAATGAAGCATCGGAATCTAAAACTGGACTCACAGGAGAGGTTCAAATCATAGAAAGTTAGAGAGTCAGTCCTCTTGTACTTAAGTCGGCATTGATACTTTTGTATTAAATTCGGATGCAATTTCTGTGGTTCCTCGTCTATAAGAAGGTCAAAGGGATACAGTAAACCTGAAGTGAAGCATCGGAATCAAAAACTGGACTGACAGGAGAGATTCAAATCATAGAGAGTTAGAGTAACAGTCCTCTTGTACTTAAGTCGGCATTGTGCCTTTTGTATTAAATTCGGATGCAATTTCAGTGTTTCATCGTTAATAAGGAGGTCAAAGGTATACAGTAAACCTGAAGCGAAGCATCGGAAACTAAAACTGGACTCACAGGAGAGGTTCAAATCACAGAGAGTTAGAGTGTCGGTGCTCTTGTACTTAAGTCGTCATTGTGCCTTTTGTATTAAATTCGGTTGCAATTTCTGTGTTTCATCGTCATTAAGAAGATCCAAGGAATACAGTAAACCTAAAGTGAAGCATCGGAATCTAAAATTGGACTCACAAGAGAGGTTCAAATCATAGAAAGTTAGAATGTCAGTCCTCTAGTACTTAAGTCGGCATTGTGCCTTTTGTATTAGATTACGATGCAATTTCTGTGTTTCATCGTCCATAGGAAGGTCCAAGGGATACAGTAAATCAGAAGTGAAGCATCGGAATCAAAAACTGGACTCACAGGAGAGGTTCAATTCATAGAAAATAAGAGCATCATTCGTCTTGTACTTAAGTCGGCATTGTGCCTTTTGTATTAAATTCGGATGCCATTTCTGTGTTTCATCGTCAATACGAAGGTCCAAGGGATACAGTGAACCTGATGTGAAGCATCGGAATCTGAAACTCAACTCACGGGAGAGGTTCAAATCATAGGGGGTTAGAGTGTCAGTCCTCTTGTACTTAAGTCGGCATTGTGCTTTTTGTATTAAATTCTGATGCAATTTCTGTTTCATCATCAGTAAGAAGGTCCAAGGGATACAGTAACCCTGAAGTGAAGCAATGGAATCCAAAACTAGACTCACAGGTGAGGTTCATATCATAGAAAGTTAGAGTGTCAGTACTCTTGTAGTTAAGTCGGCATTGTGCCTTTTGTATTAAATTCGGATGCAATTTCTGTGTTTCATCGTCAATAAGAGGGTCCAAGGGATACAGTAAACCTGAAGTGAAGCATCGGAATCTAAAACTGGACTCACAGGAGAGGTTCAAATCATAGAAAGTTAGAGTGTCAGTCCCCTAGTACTTAAGTCGGCATTGTGCCTTTTGTATTAAATTCGGATGCAATTTCTGTGTTTCATCGTCCATAAGAAGGTCCAAGTGATACAGTAAATCTGAAGTGAAGCAACGGAATCTAAAACTGGACTCACAGAAGAGGTTCAAATCATATAAAGTTAGAGTGTCAGTCCTCTTGTACTTAATTCGGCATTGTGCCTTTTGTATTAGATTCGGATGCAATTTCTGTGTTTCATCGTCAATAAGAAGGTCCAAGCGATACAGTAAACCTGATGTGAAGCATCGGAATCTAAAACTGGACTCACAGGAGAGGTTCAAATAATAGAGAGTTAGAGTGTCTGTCCTCTTGTACTTATGTCGGCCTTGTGCTTTTGTATTAAATTCGGATGCCATTTCTGTGTTTCATCGTCAATACGAAGGTCCAAGGGATACAGTAATATTGATGTGAAGCATCGGAATCTAGAACTGGACTCACAGGAGAGGTTCAAATCATAGAAAGTTAGAGTGTCAGTCCTCTTGTACTTAAGTCGGCATTGTGCCTTTTGTATTAAATTCGGATGCAATTTCTGTGTTTCATCGTCAGTAAGAAGGTCCAAGGGATACAGTAAAATTGATGTGAAGCATCGGAATCCAGAACTGGACTCACAGGAGAGGTTCAAATCATAGAAAGTTAGAGTGTCAGTCCTCTTGTACTTAAGTCGGCATTGTGCCTTTTGTATTAAATTCGGAAGCAATTTCTGTGTTTCATCGTCAATAAGATCGTCAATGGGATACATTTAACCTGAAGTGAAGCATCGGAATCCAAAACTGGACTCACAGGAGAGGTTCAAATCATAGAAAGTTAGAGTGTCAGTCCTCTTGTACTTAAATCAGCATTGTGCCTTTTGTATTACATTCGGATGCAATTTCTGTGTTTCATCGTCATTAGGAAGATCCAAGGAATACAGTAAACCTAAAGTGAAGCATCGGAATCTAAAATTGGACTCACAGGAGAGGTTCAAATCATAGAAAGTTAGTATGTCAGTCCTCTAGTACTTAAGTCGGCATTGTGCCTTTTGTATTAGATTCCGATGCAATTTCTGTGTTTCATCGTCCATAGGAAGGTCCAAGGGATACAGTAAATCAGAAGTGAAGCATCGGAATCAAAAACTGGACTCACAGGAGAGGTTCAATTCATAGAAAATAAGAGCATCAGTCCTCTTGTACTTAAGTCGGCATTGTGCCTTTTGTATTAAATTCGGATGCCATTTCTGTGTTTCATCGTCAATACGAAGGTCCAAGGGATACAGTAAACCTGATGTGAAGCATCGGAATCTGAAACTCAACTCACAGAAGAGGTTCAAATCATAGAAAGTTAGAGTGTCAGTCCTCTTGTACTTAAGTCGGCATTGTGCCTTTTGTATTAAATTCGGATGCAATTTTTGAGTTTCATCGTCAATAAGAAGGTCCAAGGGATACAGTAATATTGATGTGAAGCATCGGAATCTAGAACTGGACTCACAGGAGAGGTTCAAATCATAGAAAGTTAGAGTGTCAGTCCTCTTGTACTTAGGTCGGCATTGTGCATTTTGTATTAAATTCGGATGCAATTTCTGTGTTTCATCGTCAATAAGATGGTCCAAGGGATACATTTAAACTGAAGTGAAGCATCGGAATCCAAAATTGGACTCACAGGAGAGGTTCATATCAGAGAAAGTTAGAGTGTCAGTCCTCTTGTACTTATGTCGGCATTGTGCCTTTTGTATTACATTCGGATGCAATATCTGTGTTTCATCGTCAATAAGAAGGTCTAAGGGATACAGTAAATCTGAAGTGAAGCATCGGAATCTAAAACTGGACTCACAGGAGAGGTTCAAATCATAGAAAGTTAGAGTGTCAGTCCTCTAATACTTAAGTCGCCATTGTGCCTTTTGTATTAAATTCGGATACAATTTCTGTGTTTCATCGTCCATAAGAAGGTCCAAGGGATACAGTAAATCTGAAGTGAAGCATCGGAATCTTAAACTGGACTCACAGGAGAGGTTCAAATCATAGAAAGTTAGAGTGTCAGTCCTCTTGTACTTAAGTCGGCATTGTGCCTTTTGTATTAAATTCGGATGCAATTTCTGTGTTTCATCGTCAGTAAGAAGGTCCAAGGGATACAGTAAAATTGATGTGAAGCATCGGAATCTAGAACTGGACTCACAGGAGAGGTTCAAATCATAGAAAGTTAGAGTGTCAGTCCTCTTGTACTTTAGTCGGCATTGTGCCTTATGTATTAAATTCGGAAGCAATTTCTGTGTTTCATCGTCAATAAGATCGTCAAAGTGATACATTTAACCTGAAGTGAAGCATCGGAATCCAAAACTGGACTTACAGGAGAGGTTCAAATCATAGAAAGTTAGAGTGTCAGTCCTCTTGTACTTAAATCAGCATTGTACCTTTTGTATTACATTCGGATGCAATTTCTGTGTTTCGTCGTCAATAAGAAGGTCCAAGGGATACAGTAGACCTGAAGTGAAGCATCGGAATGTAAAACTCAACTCACAGGACAGGTTCAAATCATAGAAAGTTAGAGTGTCAGTCCTCTTGTACTTATGTCGGCATTGTGCCTTCTGTATTAAATTCGGATCTAATTTCTGTGTTTCATCGTCAATAAGAATGTCCAAGGGATACAGTAAACCTGAAGTGAAGCATCGGAATTTAAAACTGGACTCACAGGAGAGGTTCAAATCATAGAAAGTTAGAGTGTCAGTCCTCTTGTACTTAAGTCGGCATTGTGCCTCTTGTATTAAACTCGGATGCAATTTCTGTGTTTCATCGTCAACAAGAAGGTCCAAGGGGAACAGTAAACCTGAAGGGAAGCATCGGAATCTAAAACTGGACTCACAGGAGAGGTTCAAATCATAGGAAGTTCGTGTGTCAGTCCTCTTGTATTTAAGTCGGCATTGTGCCTTTTGTATTAAATTCGGATGCAATTTCTGTGTCTCATCGTCAATAAGAAGGTCCAAGGGATACAGTAAACCTGAAGTGAAGCATCGGAATCCAAACAGGACTCGCAGGGGAGGTTGAAATCATAGAAAGTTAGAGTGTCAGTCCTCTTGTACTTAAGTCGGCATTGTGCCTTTTGTATTAAATTCGGATGCTATTTCTGTCTTTCATCGTCAATCAGAAGGTCCAAGGGATACAGTAAACCTGAAGTGAAGCATCGGAATCTAAAACTGGACTCACAGGAGAGGTTCAAATCATAGAAAGTTAGAGTGTCAGTCCTCTTTTACTTAAGTCGGCTTTGTGCCTTTTGTAATAAATTCGGATGCAATTTCTTTGTTCCATTGACAATAAGAAGGTCCAAGGTATACAGTAAACCTGAAGTGAGGCATCGGAATCTAAAACTGGACTCACAGGAGAAGTTCAAATCATAGAAAGTTAGTGTGTCAGTGGTCTTGTACTTAAGTCGTCATTGTGGATTTTGTATTAAATTCGGATGCAATTTCTGTGTTTCATCGTCAATAAGAAGGTCCAAGGGATATAGTAAACCTGAAGCGAAGCATCGGAATCTAAAACTGGACTCACAGGAGAGATTCAAATCATAGAAAATTAGAGTGTCAGTCTTCTTGTACTTAAGAAGGCATTGTGCCTTTTGTATTAATTTCGGATGCAATTTCTGTGTTTCATCGTCTATAAGGAGGTCGAAGGGATACAGTAAACCTGAAGTGAAGCTTCGGAATCTAAAACTGGACTCACAGGAGAGGTTCAAATCATAGAAACTTAGAGTGTCAGTCCTCTTGTACTTAAGTCGGCATTGTACATTTTGTATTAAATTCGGATGCAATTTCTCTGTTTCACCGTCAATACGAAGGCCCAAGGGATACAGTAAAACTGAAGTGAAGCATCGGAATCTAAAACTGGACTCACAGGAGAGGTTCAAATCATAGAAAGTTAGAGTGTCAGTCCTCTTGTACTTAAGTCGGCATTGTGACTTTTGTATTAAATTCGGATGCTATTTCTGTGTTTCATCGTCAATAAGAAGGTCCAAGGGATACAGTAAACCTGAAGTGAAGCATCGGAATCTAAAACTGGACTCACAGGAGAGGTTCAAATCATAGAAAGATAGAATGTCAGTCCTCTTGTACATAAGTCGGCATTGTGCCTTTTGTATTAAATTCGGATGCAATTTCTGTCTTTCATTGTCAATAAGAAGGTCGAAGGGATCCAGTAAACCTGAAGTTAAGCATCGGAATCCAAAACTGGACTCACAGGAGAGGTTCAAATCATAGAGAGTTAGAGTGTCAGTCCTCTTGTACTTAATTCGGCATTGTGCATTTTGTATTAAATTCGGATGCAATTTCTGTGTATCATCGTCAATAAGAAGGTACAAGGGATACAGTAAACCTGAAGTGAAGCATCGGAATCAAAAACTGGACTCACAGGAAAGGTTCAAATCATAGAAAGTTAGAGTGTCAGTCCTCTAGTACTTTGGTCGGCATTGTGCCTTTTGTATTAAATTCGGATGCAATTTCTGTGTTTCATCGTCAATAAGAAGGTCCAAGGGATACAGTTAACCTGAAGTGAAGCATCGGAATCCAAAACTGGACTCACCGGAGAGGTTCAAATCATATAAAGGTAGAGTGTCAGTCCTCTTGTACTTAAGTCAGCATTGTGCCTTTTGTATTAAATTCGGATGCAATTTCTGTGTTTCATCGTCAATAAGAAGGTCCAAGGGATACAGTAAACCTGAAGTGAAATATCGGAATCTAAAACTGGACTCACAGGAGAGGTTCAAATCATAGAAAGTTAGAGTGTCAGTCCTCTTTTACTTAAGTCGGCATTGTGCATTTTGTATTACATTCGGATGCAATTTCTGTGTTTCATCGTCAATTATAAGGTCTAAGGGATACAGTAAAACTGAAGTGAAGCATCGGAATCTGAAACTGGACTCACAGGAGAGGTTCAAATCATAGAAAGTTAGAGTGTCAGTCCTCTAATACTTAAGTCGGCATTGTGCCTTTTGTATTAAATTCGGATGCAATTTCTGTGTTTCATCGTCCATAAGAGGGTCCAAGGGATACAGTAAATCTGAAGTGAAGCATCGGAATCTAAAACTGGACTCACAGGAGAGGTTCAAATCATACAGAAGGTACAGTCGCCATCGACGTGCAAGACAGACTATATATAAAACAATTGAAGACGTCGAAATGACCACATCTGCCGCCGACATGAAAAAGAATACGATCAAATCTGTCGCTGCACACGCTCTTTTGGACGGACCAGCAGTGTTTTGTGGTTGCAGACTGAACTTCAGCATTGACATTAACGATTCGTTTACCCACGGTGTCAGTCCTCTTGTACTTAAGTCGGCATTGTGCCTTTTGTGTTAAATTCGGATGCAATTTCTGTGTTTCAACGTCTATAAGATGGTCCAAGGGATACAGTAAAATTGATGTGAAGCATCGGAATCTAGAACTGGGCTCACAGGAGAGGTTCAAATCATAGAAAGTTAGAGTGTCAGTCCTCTTGTACTTAAGTCGGCATTGTGCCTTTTGTATTAAATTCGGATGCAATTTCTGTGTTTCATCGTCAATAAGATGGTCCAAGGGATACATTTAACCTGAAGTGAAGCATCGGAATCCGAAACTGGATTCACAGGAGGGGTTCAAATCATAGAGAGTTAGAGGGTCAGTCCTATTGTACTTAAGTTGGCATTATGACTTTTGTATTAAATTCGGATGCAATTTCTGTGTTTCATCGTCAATAAGAAGGTCCAAGGGATACAGTTAACCTGAAGTTCGGAATGTAAAATGGGTCTCACAGGAGAGGTTCAAATCATAGGAAGTTATAGTGTCATGCCTCTAGTACTTAAGTCGGCATTGAGCCTTTTGTATCAAATTCGGATGCAATTTCTGTGTTTCATCGTCTATAAGGAGGTCCAAGGGATACAGTAAACCTGGAGTGAAGCTTCGGAATTTAAAACTGGACTCACAGGAGAGGTTCAAATCATAGAAACTTAGAGTTTCAGTCCTCTTGTACTTAAGTCGGCATTGTACTTTTTCTATTAAATTCGGATGCAATTTCTCTGTTTCACCGTCAATAAGAAGGTCGAAGGGATACAGTAAACCTGAAGTTAAGCATCGGAATCCAAAACTGGACTCACAGGAGAGGTTCAAATCATAGAGAGTTAGAGTGTCAGTCCTCTTGTACTTAATTCGGCATTGTGCATTTTGTATTAAATTCGGATGCAATTTCTGTGTATCATCGTCAATAAGAAGGTACAAGGGATACAGTAAACCTGAAGTGAAGCATCGGAATCAAAAACTGGACTCACAGGAAAGGTTCAAATCATAGAAAGTTAGAGTGTCAGTCCTCTAGTACTTTGGTCGGCATTGTGCCTTTTGTATTAAATTCGGATGCAATTTCTGTGTTTCATCGTCAATAAGAAGGTCCAAGGGATACAGTTAACCTGAAGTGAAGCATCGGAATCCAAAACTGGACTCACAGGAGAGGTTCAAATCATATAAAGGTAGAGTGTCAGTCCTCTTGTACTTAAGTCAGCATTGTGCCTTTTGTATTAAATTCGGATGCAATTTCTGTGTTTCATCGTCAATAAGAAGGTCCAAGGGATACAGTAAACCTGAAGAGAAATATCGGAATCTAAAACTGGACTCACAGGAGAGGTTCAAATCATAGAAAGTTAGAGTGTCAGTCCTCTTTTACTTAAGTCGGCATTGTGCATTTTGTATTACATTCGGATGCAATTTCTGTGTTTCATCGTCAATTATAAGGTCTAAGGGATACAGTAAAACTGAAGTGAAGCATCGGAATCTAAAACTGGACTCACAGGAGAGGTTCAAATCATAGAAAGTTTGAGTGTCAGTCCTCTAATACTTAAGTCGGCATTGTGCCTTTTGTATTAAACTCGGATGCAATTTCTGTGTTTCATCGTCCATAAGAAGGTCCAAGGGATACAGTAAATCTGAAGTGAAGCATCGGAATCTAAAACTGGACTCACAGGAGAGGTTCAAATCATACAGAAGGTACAGTCGCCATCGACGTGCAAGACAGACTATATATAAAACAATTGAAGACGTCGAAATGACCACATCTGCCGCCGACATGAAAAAGAATACGATCAAATCTGTCGCTGCACACGCTCTTTTGGACGGACCAGCAGTGTTTTGTGGTTGCAGACTGAACTTCAGCATTGACATTAACGATTCGTTTACCCACGGTGTCAGTCCTCTTGTACTTAAGTCGGCATTGTGCCTTTTGTGTTAAATTCGGTAGCAATTTCTGTGTTTCAACGTCTATAAGATGGTAAAAGGGATACAGTAAAATTGATGTGAAGCATCGGAATCTAGAACTGGGCTCACAGGAGAGGTTCAAATCATAGAAAGTTAGAGTGTCAGTCCTCTTGTACTTATGTCGGCATTGTGCCTTTTGTATTAAATTCGGATGCAATTTCTGTGTTTCATCGTCAATAAGATGGTCCAAGGGATACATTTAACCTGAAGTGAAGCATCGGAATCCGAAACTGGATTCACAGGAGAGGTTCAAATCATAGAGAGTTAGAGGGTCAGTCCTATTGTACTTAAGTTGGCATTATGACTTTTGTATTAAATTCGGATGCAATTTCTGTGTTTCATCGTCAATAAGAAGGTCCAAGGGATACAGTTAACCTGAAGTTCGGAATCTAAAATGGGTCTCACAGGAGAGGTTCAAATCATAGGAAGTTAGAGTGTCATGCCTCTAGTACTTAAGTCGGCATTGTGCCTTTTGTATCAAATTCGGTTGCAATTTCTGTGTTTCATCGTCTATAAGGAGGTCCAAGGGATACAGTAAACCTGAAGTGAAGCTTCGGAATTTAAAACTGGACTCACAGGAGAGGTTCAAATCATAGAAACTTAGAGTTTCAGTCCTCTTGTACTTAAGTCGGCATTGTACTTTTTGTATTAAATTCGGATGCAATTTCTATGTTTCACCGTCAATAAGAAGGTCCAAGGGATACAGTAAACCTGAAGTGATGCTTTGGAATCTAAAACTGGTCTCACAGGAGTGGTTCAAATCATAGGAAGTTCGAGTGTCAGTCCTCTTGTACTTAAGCCCGCATTGTGCCTTTTAGTATTACATTCGGATGCAATTTCTGTGTCTCATCGTCAATAAGAAGCTCCAAGGGATACAGTAAACCTGAAGTGAAGCATCGGAATCTGAAACTGGACTCACAGGAGAGGTTCAAATCATACAAAGTTAGAGTGTCAGTCCTCTTGTACTTAAGTCGGCATCGTACCTTTTGTATTATATTCGGATGCAATTTCTCTGTTTCACCGTCAATAAGAAGGTCCAAGGGATACAGTAAACCTGAAGTGAATCATCGGAATCTAAAACTGGACTCATAGGAGAAGTTCAAATCATAGAAAGTTAGTGTTTCAGTGCTCTTGTACTTAAGTCGCCATTGTGGATATTGTATTAAATTCGGATGCAATTTCTAAGTTTCATCGTCAATAAGAAGGTTCAAGGGATACAGTAAACCTGAAGTGAAGAATCGGAATCAAAAACTAGATTCACAGGAGAGGTTCATATCATAGAAAGTTAGAGTCTCAGTCCTCTTGTACTTATGTCGGCATTGTGCCATTTGTATTAAATTCGGATGCCATATCTGTGTTTCATCGTCAATAAGAAGGTCCAACCTATACAGTTAACCTGATGTGAAGCATCGAAATCTAAAATTCAAATCACAGGAGAGGTTCAAATCATAGAGAGTTAGAGGGTCAGTCCTCTTTTACTTAAGTCGGCATTACGCCTTTAGTATTAAATTCGGAACAATTTCTGTGTTTCATCGTCAATAAGAGGGTCCAAGGGATACAGTAAACCTGAAGTTCGGAATCTAAAATGGGTCTCACAGGAGAGGTTCAAATCATAGAGAGTTAGAGTGTCAGTCCTCTTGTACTTAAGTCGGCATTGTGCTTTTTGTATTTAATTTTAATGCAATTTATGTGTTTCATCGTCATTAAGATGGTCCAAGGGATACAGTAAACCTGAAGTGAAGCATCGGAATCCAAAACTGGACTCACAGGAGAGGATAAAATCATAGAATGTTAGAGTGTAAGTCCTCTTGTACTTAAGTCGGCATTGTGCCTTTTGTTTTAAATTCGGATGCAAATTCTGTGTTTCATCGTCAATAAGAAGGTCCAAGGGATACAGTAAACCTGAAGTTAAGCATCAGAATATAAAACTGGACTCACAGGAGAGGTTCAAATCATAGAAAGTTAGAGTGTGAGTCCTCTTGTACTTAAGCCGGCATTGTGCCTTTTGTACTAAATTCGGACGCAATTTCTGTGTTTCATCGTCTATAAGGAAGTCCAAGGGATACAGTAAACCTGAAGTGAAGCATCGGAATCTAAAACTGGACTCACAGGAGAGGTTCAAATCATAGAGAGTTAGAGTGTCAGTCCTCTTGTACTTAAATCGGCATTGTGCATTTTGTATTAAATTCGGATGCAATTTCTGTGTTCCATCGTCAATAAGAAGGTACAAGGGATACAGTAAACCTGAAGTGAAGCATCGGACTCAAAAACTGGACTCACAGGAAAGGTTCAAGTCATAGAAAGTTAGAGTGTCAGTCCTCTAGTACTTTGGTCGGCATTGTGCTTTTTGTATTAAATTCGGATTCAATTTCTGTGTTTCATCGTCAATAAGAAGGTCCAAGGGATACAGTTAACCTGAAGTGAAGCATCGGAATCCAAAACTGGACTCACAGGAGAGGTTCAAATCATATAAAGGTAGAGTGTCAGTCCTCTTGTACTTAAGTCAGCATTGTGCCTTTTGTATTAAATTCGGATGCAATTTCTGTGTTTCATCGTCAATAAGAAGGTCCAAGGGATACAGTAAACCTGAAGTGAAATATCGGAATCTAAAACTGGACTCACAGGAGAGGTTCAAATCATAGAAAGTTAGAGTGTCAGTCCTCTAATACTTAAGTCGGCATTGTGCCTTTTGTATTAAATTCGGATGCAATTTCTGTGTTTCATCGTCCATAAGAAGGTCCAAGGGATACAGTAAATCTGAAGTGAAGCATCGGAATCTAAAACTGGACTCACAGGAGAGGTTCAAATCATACAGAAGGTACAGTCGCCACCGTCGTGCAAGACAGACTATATATAAAACAATTGAAGACGTCGAAATGACCACATCTGCCGCCGACATGAAAAAGAATACGATCAAATCTGTCGCTGCACACGCTCTAATGGACGGACCTGCAGTTTTTTGTGGTTGCAGACTGAACTTCAGCATTGACATTAACGATTCGTTTACCCACGGTGTCAGTCCTCTTGTACTTAAGTCGGCATTGTGCCTTTTGTGTTAAATTCGGATGCAATTTCTGTGTTTCATCGTCAATAAGAAGGTCCAAGGATACAGTAAGATTGATGTGAAGCATCGGAATCTAGAACTGGACTCACAGGAGAGGTTCAAATCATAGAAAGTTAGAGTGTCAGTCCTCTTGTACTTAAGTCGGCATTGTGACTTTTGTATTAAATTCGGATGCAATTTCTGTGTTTCACCGTCAATAAGAAGGTCCAAAGGATACAGTAAACCTGAAGTGAAGCTTTGGAATCTAAAACTGGTCTCACAGGAGAGGTTCAAATCATAGGAAGTTCGAGTGTCAGTCCTCTTGTACTTAAGCCCGCATTGTGCCTTTTGTATTACATTCGGATGCAATTTCTGTGTCTCATCGTCAATAAGAAGCTCCAAGGGATACAGTAAACCTGAGGGGAAGCATCGGAATCTGAAACTGGACTCACAGGAGAGGTTCAAATCATAGAAAGTTAGTGTTTCAGTGCTCTTGTACTTAAGTCGCCATTGTGGATATTGTATTAAATTCGGACGCAATTTCTAAGTTTCATCGTCAATAAGAAGGTCCAAGGGCTACAGTAAACCTGAAGTGAAGAATCTAAATCAAACACTGGATTCACAGGAGAGGTTCAAATCATAGAAAGTTAGAGTCTCTGTCCTCTTGTACTTATGTCGGCATTGTGCCATTTGTATTAAATTTGGATGCCATATCTGTGTTTCATCGTCAATAAGAAGGTCCAACCTATACAGTTAACCCGATGTGAAGCATCGGAATCTAAAATTCAAATCACAGGAGTGGTTCAAATCATAGAGAGTTAGAGGGTCAGTCCTCTTTTACTTAAGTCGGCATTACGCCTTTAGTATTAAATTCGGAACAATTTCTGTGTTTCATCGTCAGTAAGAGGGTCCAAGGGATACAGTAAACCTGAAGTTCGGAATCTAAAATGGGTCTCACAGGAGAGGTTCAAATCATAGAAAGTTAGAGTGTGAGTCCTCTTGTACTTAAGCCGGCATTGTGCCTTTTGTACTAAATTCGGACGCAATTTCTGTGTTTCATCGTCTATAAGGAAGTCCAAGGGATACGGTAAACCTGAAGTGAAGCATCGGAAACTAAAACTGGACTCACAGGAGAGGTTCAAATCATAGAAAGTTAGAGTGCCAGTCCACTTGTACTTAAATCGGCATTGTGCATTTTGTATTAGATTCGGATGCAATTTCTGTGTTTCATCGTCAATAAGAAGGTCCAAGGGATACAGTTAACCTGAAGTGAAGCATCGAAATCTAAAACTGGACTCACAGGAGAGGTTCAAATCATAGAAAGTTAGAGTGTCAGTCCTCTAGTACTTAAGTCAGCATTGTGCATTTTGTATTAAATTCGGATGCAATTGTTGTGTTTCATCGTCCATAAGAAGGTCCAAGGGATACAGTAGTTCTGATGTCAAGCCTCGGAATCTAAAACTGCACTCACAGGAGAGGTTCAAATCATAGAAAGTTAGAGTGTCAGTCCTCTTGTACATAAGTCGGCAATGTGCCTCTTGTACTAAATTCGGATGCAATTTCTGTGTTTCATCGTCAATAAGAAGGTCCAAGGGAAACAGTAAACCTGATGTGAAGCATCGGAGTCTAAAACTGGACTCACAGGAGAGGTTCAAATCATAGAAAGTAAGAGTGTCAGTCCTATTGTACTTAAGTCAGCATTGTGCCTTTTGTATTAAATTCGGATGCAATTTCTGTGTTTCATCGTCAGTACGACGGTCCAAGGGATACAATAGACCTGAAGTTAAGCATCGGAATCTAAAACTCAACTCACAGGAGAGGTTCAAATCATGGAAAGTTAGAGTGTCAGGCCTCTTGTACTTAAGTCGGCATTGTGCCTTTTGTATTAAATTCGGATGCAATATCTGTATTTCATCGTCTATAAGAAGGTCCAAGGTATACAGTATACCTAAAGTGAAGCATCGGAATCTAAAACTGGACTCACAGGAGAGGTTCAAATCATAGAAAGTTAGAGTGTCAGTCCTCTTGTACTTAGGACGGCATTGTGCCTTTTGTATTAAATTCGGATGCAATTTCTTTGTTTCATCGTCAATAAGAAGGTACAAGGGATACAGTAAACCTGAAGTGAAGCATGGGATTCTAAAACAGGACTCACAGGTGAGTTTCAAATCATAGAAAGTTAGGGTGCCAGTCCTCTTGTACTTAAGTCGGCCTTGTGCCTTTTGTATTAAATTCGGATGCAATTTCTGTGTTTCTTCGTCAATAAGGAGGTCTAAGGGATACAGTGAACCTGAAGAGAGGTATCGGAATCTAAAACTGGACTCACAGGAGAGGTTCAAATCATAGAAAGTTAGAGTGTCAGTCCTCATGTACTTAAGTCGGCAATGTGAATTTTGTATTAAATTCGAATGCAATTTCTGTGTTTCATCGTCTATAAGAAGGTCCAAGGGATACAGTAAACCTGAAGAGAAGCATCGGAATCAAAAACCGGACTCACCGGAGGGGTTCAAATCATAGAAACTTAGAGTGTCAGTCCTCTTGTACTTAAGTCGGCATTGTGCCTTTTGTATTAAATTCGGATGCAATTTCTGTGTTTCATCGTCAATGGGAAGGTCCAAGGGATACAGTAAACCTGAAGAGAGGCATCGGAATCTAAAACTGGACTCACAGTAGAGGTTCAAATCATAGAAAGTTAGAGTGTCAGTCCTAATGTACTTAAGTCGGCAATGTGAATTTTGTATTAAATTCGGATGCAATTTCTGTGTTTCATCGTCTATAAGAAGGTCCAAGGGATACAGTAAACCTGAAGAGAAGCATCGGAATCTAAAACTGGACTCACAGGAGAGGTTCAAATTATAGAAAGTTAAAGTGTCAGTCCTCTTGTACTTAAATCGGCATTGTGCATTTTGTATTAAATTCGGATGCAATTTCTGTGAATCATCGTCAATAACAATGTCCAAGGGATACAGTAAACCTGAAGTGAAGCATCGGAATCTAAAACTGGACTCACAGGAGAGGTTCAAATCATAGAAAGTTAAAGTGTCAGTCCTCTTGAACTTAAGTCGGCATTGTGCCATTTGTATTAAATTCGGATGCATTTTCTGTGTTTCATCGTCAATAAGAAGGTCCAAGGGATACAGTAAACCTGAAGTGAAATATCGGAATATAAAACTGGACTCACAGATGCGGTTCAAATCATAGGAAGTTAGAGTGTCAGGGCTGTTGTACTTAAGTCGGCATTGTGCCTTTTGTATTAAATTCGGATGTAATTTCTGTGTTTCATCGTCAATAAGAAGGTCCAAGGGATACAGTAAACCTGAAGTGAAGCATCGGAATTTAAAACTGGACTCACAGGAGAGGTTCAATTTATAGAACATTTGAGTGTCAGTCCTCTTGTGCTTAAGTCGGCATTGTGCCTTTTGTATTAAATTCGGATGCAATTTCTGTGTTTCATCGTCATTAAGAAGGTCCAAGGGATACAGTAAACCTGAAGTGAAGCATCGGAATTTAAAACTGGACTCACAGGAGATGTTCAAATCATAGAAAGTTAGAGTGTCAGTCCTCTTGTACTTAAGTCGGCATTGTGCCTTTTGTATTAAATTCGGATGCAATTTCTGTGTTTCATCGTCATTAAGAAGGTCCAAGGGATACAGTAGACCTGAAGTGAAGCATCGGAATCTAAAACTCAACTCACAGGAGAGGTTCAAATCATAGAAAGTTAGAGTGTCAGTCCTCTTGTACTAAAGTCGGCATTGTGCTTTTTGTATTAATTTCGGATGCAATTTCTGTGTTTTATCGTCTTCAAGAAGGTCCAAAGTATACAGTAAACCTTAAGTGAAGCATCGGAATCTAAAACTGGACTCACACTAGAGGTTCAAATCATAGAAAGTTAGAATGTCAGTCCTCTTGTACTTAAGTCGCCATTGTGCCTTTTGTATTAAATTCAGAGGCTATTTCTGTGTTTCATCGTCAAGAAGAAGGTCCAAGGCATACAGTAAACCTGAAGAGAAGCATCGGAATCTAAAACTGGACTCACAGGAGAGGTTTAAATCATAGAAATTTATAGTGTGAGTCCTCTTGTACTTATGTCGGCATTTTGACTTTTGTATTAAATTCGGATGCAATTTCTGTGTTTCATCGTCAATAAGAAGGTCCAAGGGATACAGTAAACCTGAAGTTCGGAATCTAGAACTGGACTCACAGGAGAGGTTCAATTCATGGAAAGTTAGAGTGTCAGTCCTCTTGTACTTAATTCAGCATTGTGCTTTTGTATTAAATTCGAATGCAATTTCTGTGTTTCATCGTCAATAAGAAGGTCCAAGGGTTACAGTAGACCTGAAGTGAAGCATCGGAATCTAAAACTCAACTCACAGGAGAGGTTCAAATCATAGAAAGTTAGAGTGTCTGGCCTCTTGTACTTAAGTCGGCATTGTGCCTTTTGTATTAAATTCGGATGCAATATCTGTGTTTCATCGTCTATAAGAAGGTCCAAGGGATACAGTAAACCTGAAGTGAAGCATCAGAATCTATAACTGGACTCACAGGTGAGGTTCAAATCATAGAAAGTTAGAGTGTCAGTCCTCTTGTACTTAAGTCGGCATTGTGCATTTTGTATGAAATTCGGATGCAATTTATGTGTTCATCGTCAATAAGAAGGACCAAGGGATACAGTAAACCTGAAGTGAAGCATCGGAATCTAAAACTGGACTCACACGAGAGGTTCTAATCGTAGAAATTTAGAGTGTCAGTCCTCTTGTCCTTAAGTCGGCATTGTGCCTTTTGTTCTAAATTCGGTTGCTATTTATGTGTTTCATCGTCAATAAGAAAGTCCAAGGGTTACAGTAAACCTGAAGTGAAGCATCGGAATCCAAAACTGGACTCACAGGAGAGGTTCAAATCATAGAAAGTTAGAGTGTCAGTCCTCTAGTACTTAAGTCGGCATTGTGCCTTTTGTATTAAATTCGGATGCAATTTCTGTGTTTCATCGTCAATAAGAAGGTCCAAGGGAAGTAGTTAACCTGAAGTGAAGCAACGGAAATCCAAACTGGACTCACAGGAGAGGTTCAAATCACAGAAAGTTAGAGTGTAAGTCCTCTTGTACTTAAGTCAGCATTGTGCCTTTTGTATTAAATTCAGATGCAATTTCTTTGTTTCATCGTCAATAAGAAGGTACAAGGGATACAGTAAACCTCAAGTGAAGCATCGGAATCTAAAACAGGACTCACAGGAGAGGTTCAAATCATAGAAAGTTAGAGTGTCAGTCCTCTTGTACTTAGGTCGGCATTGTGCCTTTTGTATTAAATTCGGATACAATTTCTGTGTTTCATCGTCTATATGAAGGTCCAAGGGATACAGTATACTTGAAGTGAAGCATCGGAATCTAAAACTGGACTCACAGGAGAGGTTCAAATCATAGAAAGTTAGAGTGTCAGTCCTCTTGTACTTAAGTCGGCATTGTGCCTTTTGTATTAAATTCGGATGCAATATCTGTGTTTCATCGTCTATAATAACGTCCAAGGGATACAGTAAACCTGAAGTGAAGCATCGTAATCTAAAACTGGACTCACAGGAGAAGTTCAAATCATAGAAAGTTAGAGTGTCAGTCCTCATGTACTTAAATAGGCATTGTGCATTTTGTATTTAATTCGGATGCAATTTCTGTGTTTCTTCGTCAATAAGAAGTTCCAAGGTATAAAGGAGACCTGAAGTGAAGCATCGGAATCTAAAACTGGACTCACAGGAGAGGGTGTAATCATAGATAGTTAGAGTGTTAGTCCTCTTGTACTTAAGACGGCATTGTGAATTTTGTATTAAATTCGGATGCAATTTCTGTGTTTCATCGTCTATAAGAAGGTCCAAGGGATGCAGTACATCGGAAGTGAAGCATCGGAATCTAAAACTGAACTCACAGGAGAGGTTCAAATCATAGAAAGTTAGAGTGTCAGTAAACTTGTACTTAAATCGGCATTGTGCCGTTTTTATTAAATTTGCATGCAATTTCTGATTTTCATCGACAATAAGAAGGTCCAAGGGATACAGTAAACCAGAAGTGAAGCATCGGAATCTAAAACTGGACTCACAGGAGAGATTCAAATCATAGAAAGTTAGAGTGTCACGCCTCTTGTACTTAAGTCGGCATTGTGCCTTCTGTGTTACATTCGGATGCAATTTCTGTGTTTCATCGTCTATAAGAAGGTAAAGGGATGCAGTACACCGGAAGTGAAGCATCGGAATCTAAAACTGGACTCACAGGAGAGGTTCAAATCATAGAAAGTTAGAGTGTCAGTCCACTTGTACTTAAATCGGCATTGTGCCTTTTCTATTAAATTCGGATGCAATTTCTGATTTTCATCGTCAATAAGAAGGTCCAAGGGATACAGTAAACCAGAAGTGAAGCGTCGGAATCTAAAACTGGACTCACAGGAGAGGTTCAAGTCATAGAAAGTTAAAGTGTCAGTCCTCTTGTACTTAAGTCGCCATTGTGCCTTTTGTATTAAATTCAGAGGCTATTTCTGTGTTTCATCGTCAAGAAGAAGGTCCAAGGCATACAGTAAACCTGAAGAGAAGCATCGGAATCTAAAACTGGACTCACAGGAGAGGTTTAAATCATAGAAATTTATAGTGTGAGTCCTCTTGTACTTATGTCGGCATTTTGACTTTTGTATTAAATTCGGATGCAATTTCTGTGTTTCATCGTCAATAAGAAGGTCCAAGGGATACAGTAAACCTGAAGTTCGGAATCTAGAACTGGACTCACAGGAGAGGTTCAATTCATGGAAAGTTAGAGTGTCAGTCCTCTTGTACTTAATTCAGCATTGTGCTTTTGTATTAAATTCGAATGCAATTTCTGTGTTTCATCGTCAATAAGAAGGTCCAAGGGTTACAGTAGACCTGAAGTGAAGCATCGGAATCTAAAACTCAACTCACAGGAGAGGTTCAAATCATAGAAAGTTAGAGTGTCTGGCCTCTTGTACTTAAGTCGGCATTGTGCCTTTTGTATTAAATTCGGATGCAATATCTGTGTTTCATCGTCTATAAGAAGGTCCAAGGGATACAGTAAACCTGAAGTGAAGCATCAGAATCTATAACTGGACTCACAGGTGAGGTTCAAATCATAGAAAGTTAGAGTGTCAGTCCTCTTGTACTTAAGTCGGCATTGTGCATTTTGTATGAAATTCGGATGCAATTTATGTGTTCATCGTCAATAAGAAGGACCAAGGGATACAGTAAACCTGAAGTGAAGCATCGGAATCTAAAACTGGACTCACACGAGAGGTTCTAATCGTAGAAATTTAGAGTGTCAGTCCTCTTGTCCTTAAGTCGGCATTGTGCCTTTTGTTCTAAATTCGGTTGCTATTTATGTGTTTCATCGTCAATAAGAAAGTACAAGGGTTACAGTAAACCTGAAGTGAAGCATCGGAATCCAAAACTGGACTCACAGGAGAGGTTCAAATCATAGAAAGTTAGAGTGTCAGTCCTCTAGTACTTAAGTCGGTATTGTGCCTTTTGTATTAAATTCGGATGCAATTTCTGTGTTTCATCGTCAATAAGAAGGTCCAAGGGAAGTAGTTAACCTGAAGTGAAGCAACGGAAATCCAAACTGGACTCACAGGAGAGGTTCAAATCACAGAAAGTTAGAGTGTAAGTCCTCTTGTACTTAAGTCAGCATTGTGCCTTTTGTATTAAATTCAGATGCAATTTCTTTGTTTCATCGTCAATAAGAAGGTACAAGGGATACAGTAAACCTCAAGTGAAGCATCGGAATCTAAAACAGGACTCACAGGAGAGGTTCAAATCATAGAAAGTTAGAGTGTCAGTCCTCTTGTACTTAGGTCGGCATTGTGCCTTTTGTATTAAATTCGGATACAATTTCTGTGTTTCATCGTCTATATGAAGGTCCAAGGGATACAGTATACTTGAAGTGAAGCATCGGAATCTAAAACTGGACTCACAGGAGAGGTTCAAATCATAGAAAGTTAGAGTGTCAGTCCTCTTGTACTTAAGTCGGCATTGTGCCTTTTGTATTAAATTCGGATGCAATATCTGTGTTTCATCGTCTATAATAACGTCCAAGGGATACAGTAAACCTGAAGTGAAGCATCGTAATCTAAAACTGGACTCACAGGAGAAGTTCAAATCATAGAAAGTTAGAGTGTCAGTCCTCATGTACTTAAATAGGCATTGTGCATTTTGTATTTAATTCCGATGCAATTTCTGTGTTTCTTCGTCAATAAGAATTTCCAAGGTATAAAGGAGACCTGAAGTGAAGCATCGGAATCTAAAACTGGACTCACAGGAGAGGGTGTAATCATAGATAGTTAGAGTGTTAGTCCTCTTGTACTTAAGACGGCATTGTGAATTTTGTATTAAATTCGGGTGCAATTTCTGTGTTTCATCGTCTATAAGAAGGTCCAAGGGATGCAGTACATCGGAAGTGAAGCATCGGAATCTAAAACTGAACTCACAGGAGAGGTTCAAATCATAGAAAGTTAGAGTGTCAGTAAACTTGTACTTAAATCGGCATTGTGCCGTTTTTATTAAATTTGGATGCAATTTCTGATTTTCATCGACAATAAGAAGGTCCAAGGGATACAGTAAACCAGAAGTGAAGCATCGGAATCTAAAACTGGACACACAGGAGAGATTCAAATCATAGAAAGTTAGAGTGTCACGCCTCTTGTACTTAAGTCGGCATTGTGCCTTCTGTATTACATTCGGATGCAATTTCTGTGTTTCATCGTCTATAAGAAGGTAAAGGGATGCAGTACACCGGAAGTGAAGCATCGGAATCTAAAACTGGACTCACAGGAGAGGTTCAAATCATAGAAAGTTAGAGTGTCAGTCCACTTGTACTTAAATCGGCATTGTGCCTTTTCTATTAAATTCGGATGCAATTTCTGATTTTCATCGTCAATAAGAAGGTCCAAGGGATACAGTAAACCAGAAGTGAAGCGTCGGAATCTAAAACTGGACTCACAGGAGAGGTTCAAGTCATAGAAAGTTAAAGTGTCAGTCCTCTTGTACTTAAGTCGGCATTGTGCCTTTTGTATTAAAATCGGATGCAATTTCGGCATTTTATCGTCATTACGAAGGTCTAAGGTATACAGTAAACCTGAAGGGAAGCATCGGAATCTAAAACTAAACTCACAGGAGAGGTTCAAATCATAGAAAGTTAGAGTCTCAGTCCTCTTATACCTAAGTCGGAATTGTGAATTTTGTATTAAATTCGGATGCAATTTCTGTGTTTCATCGTCAATAAGAAGGTCCAAGGGATACAGTAAACCTGAACTGAAATATCGGAATCTAAAACTGGACTCACAGGAGGGGTTCAAATCATAGAAAGTTAGAGTGTCAGTCCACTTGTACTTAAATCGGCATTGTGCCTTTTCTATTAAATTCGGATGCAATTTCTGATTATCATCGTCAATAAGAAGGTCCAAGGGATACAGTAAACCAGAAGTGAAGCGTCGGAATCTAAAACTGGACTCACAGGAGTGGACCAAATCATAGAAAGTTAGAAGGTCAGTCCTCTTGAACTTAAGTCGGCATTGTGCCTTTTGTATTAAATTCGGATGCAATTTCTGTGTTTTATCGTCAATAAGAAGGTCCAAGGAATACAGTAAACCTAAAGTGAAGCATCGGTATCTAAAACGGGACTCACAGGACAGGTTCAAATCAGAGAAAGTTAGAGTGTCAGTCCTCTTGTACTTAAGTCGGCATTGTGCCTATTGTATTAACTTCGAATGCAATTTCTGTGTTTCATCGTCAATAAGAAGGTCCAAGGGAGACAGTAAACCTGAAGTGAAGCATCGAAATTTAAAACTGGACTCACAGGAGAATTTCAAATCATAGAAAGTTAAGTGTCAGTCCTTTTGTACTTAAGTCGGCATTGTGCCTTTTGTATTAAATGCGGATGCAATTTCTGTGTTTTGTCGTCATTAAGAAGGTCTAAGGGATACAATAAACCTGAAGGGAAGCATCGCAATCTAAAACTAAACTCACAGGAGAGGTTCAATTCATAGAAAGTTAGAGTCTCAGTCCTCTTATACCTATGTCTGCATTGTGCCTTTTGTATTAAATTCGGATGCAATT
Source organism: Schistocerca serialis cubense (assembly GCF_023864345.2). Taxonomy (NCBI): domain Eukaryota; kingdom Metazoa; phylum Arthropoda; class Insecta; order Orthoptera; family Acrididae; genus Schistocerca; species Schistocerca serialis. Next base: position 57,000,558 of record NC_064639.1, read on the forward strand.
TCTGTGTTTCATCGTCAATAGGAAGGTCCAAGGGATATAGTTACGCTGATGTGAAGCATTGGAATCCCAAACTGGACTCAAAGGAGAGGTTCAAATCATATAAAGTTAGAGTGTCAGTCCTCTTGTACTTAAATCAGCATTGTGAGTTTTGTATTATATTCGGATGCAATTTCTGTGTTTCATCGTCAATAAGATGGTCCAAGGGATACAGTAGACCGCAAGTGAAGCATCGGAATCTAAAACTCAACTCACAGGAGAGGCTCAAATCATAGAATGTTAGAGTGTCAGGTCTCTTGTACTTAAGTCGGCATTGTGCCTTTTGTATTTAATTCGGATGCAATTTCTGTGTATCATCGTCAATAAGAAGGTCCAAGGGATACAGTAAACTTGAAGTGAAGCATCGGAATCTAAAACTGGTCTCACAGGAGAGGTTCAAATCATAGAAAGTTAGAGTGTCAGTCCTCTTGTACTTAAGTCGGCATTGTGCATTTTGTATTAAATACGGATGCATTCTCTGTGTTTCATCGTCAATAAGAAGGTCCAAGGGAAGTAGTTAACCTGAAGTGAAGCAACGGAAATCCAAACTGAACTCACAGGAGGGGTTCAAATCACAGCAAGTTAGAGTGTAAGTCCTCTTGTACTTAAGTCAGCATTGTGCCTTTTGTATTATATTCCAATGCAATATCTGTGTTTCATCGTCAATAAGAAGGTCCAAGGGATGTAGTTAACCCGAAGTGAAGCAACGGAAATCCAAACTGGACTCACAGGAGAGGTTCAAATCACAGAAAGTTAGAGTGTCGGGCCTCTTGTACTAAAGTCAGCATTGTGCTTTTTCTATTAATTTCGGATGCAATTTCTGTGTTTCATCGTCTTCAAGAAGGTCCAAGGTATACAGTAAACCTTAAGTGAAGCATCGGAATCTAAAACTGGACTCGCACTAGAGGTTCAAATCATAGAAAGTTAGAATGTCAGTCCTCTTGTACTTAAGTCGCCATTGTACCTTTTGTATTAAATTCAGAGGCTATTTCTGTGTTTCATCGTCAAAAAGAAGGTCCAAGGCATACAATACACCTGACGTGAAGCATCGGAATCTAAAACTGGACTCACAGGAGAGGTTTAAATCATAGAAATTTAGAGTGTCAGTCCTCTTGTACTTAAGTCGGCATTGTGACTTTTGTATTAAATTCGGATGCAATTTCTGTGTTTCATCGTCAATAAGAAGGTCCAAGGGATACAGTAAACCTGAAGTTCGGAATCTAAAACTGGACTCACAGGAGAGGTTCAAATCATAGAAAGTTAGAGTGTCAGTCCTCTTGTACTTAAGTCGGCATTGTGCCTTTTGTATTAAATTCGGATGCAATTTCTGTGTTTCATCGTCTATAATAACGTCCAAGGGATACAGTAAACCTGAAGTGAAGCATCGTAATCTAAAACTGGACTCACAGGAGAAGTTCATATCATAGAAAGTTAGAGTGTCAGTCCTCATGTACTTAAATCGGCATTGTGCCCTTTGTATTAAATTCGGATGCAATTTCTGTGTTTCATCGTCTATATGAAGGTGCAAGGGATACAGTAAACCTGAAGTGAAGCCTCGGAATCTACAACTGGACTCACAGGAGAGGTTCAAATCAGATAAAGTTAGAGTGCCAGTCCTCTTGTACTTAGGTCGGCATTGTGCCTTTTGTATTAAATTCAGATGCAATTTCTGTGTTTCATCGTCAATAGGAAGGTCCAAGGGATATAGTTAACCAGAAGTGAAGCATCGGAATCCCAAACTGGACTCGAAGGAGAGGTTCAAATCATAGAAAGTTAGAGTGTCAGTCCTCTTGTACTTAAGTCGGCATTGTGCCTTTTGTATTAAATTCGGATGCAATTTCTGTGTTTCATCGTCTATCATAACGTCCAAGGGATACAGTAAACCTGAAGTGAAGCATCGTAATCTAAAACTGGACTCACAGGAGAAGTTCAAATCATAGAAAGTTAGAGTGTCAGTCCTCATGTACTTAGATCGGCATTGTGCATTTTGTATTTAATTCGGATGCAATTTCTGTGTTTCTTCGTCAATAAGAAGTTCCAAGGTATAAAGGAAACCTGAAGTGAAGCATCGGAATCTAAAACTGGACTCACAGGAGAGGGTGTAGTCATAGAAAGTTAGAGTGTTAGTCCTCTTGTACTTAAGACGGCATTGTGCCTTTTGTATTAAATTCGGATGCAATTTCTGTGTTTCATCGTCTATAAGAAGGTCCAAGGGATGCAGTACACCGGAAGTGAAGCATCGGAATCTTAAACTGAACTCACAGGAGAGGTTCAAATCATAGAAAGTTAGTGTGTCAGTAAACTTGTACTTAAATCGGCATTGTGCCGTTTTTATTAAATTCGGATGCAATTTCTGATTTTCATCGACAGTAAGAAGGTCCAAGGGATACAGTAAACCAGAAGTGAAGCATCGGAATCTAAAACTGGACTCACAGGATTGGTCCAAATCATAGAAAGTTAGAGTGTCAGTCCTCTTGAACTTAAGTCGGCATTGTGCCTTTTGTATTAAATTCGGATGCAATTTCTGTGTTTCATCGTCAATAAGAAGGTCCAAGGAATACAGTAAACCTGAAGTGAAATATCGGAATCTAAAACTGGACTCACAGGACTGGTTCAAATCATAGAAAGTTATAGTGTCAGTCCTCTTTTACTTAAGTCGGCATTGTGCCTTTTGTATTGAATTCGGATGCAATTTCTGTGTTTCATCGTCAATAAGAAGGTCCAAGGGATACAGTAAACCTGAAGTGAAGCATCGGTATCTAAAACTGAACTGACAGGACAGGTTCAAATCATAGAAAGTTAGAGTGTGAGTCCTCTTGTACTTAAGTCGGCATTGTGCCTATTGTATTAAATTCGAATGCAATTTCTGTGCTTAATCGTCAATAAGAAGGTCCAAGGGATACAGTAAACCTGAAGTGAAGCATCGAAATTTAAAACTGGACTCACAGGAGAGGTTCAAGTCATAGAAAGTTAAAGTGTCAGTCCTCTTGTACTTAAGTCGGCATTGTGCCTTTTGTATCAAAATCGGATGCAATTTCTGCGTTTTATCGTCATTGAGAAGGTCTAAGGTATACAGTAAACCTGAAGGGAAGCATCGGAATCTAAAACTAAACTCACAGGAGAGGTTCAAATCATAGAAAGTTAGAGTCTCAGTCCTCTTATACCTAAGTCGGCATTGTGAATTTTGTATTGAATTCGGATGCAATTTCTGTGTTTCATCGTCAATAAGAAGGTCCAAGGGATACAGTAAACCTGAACTGAAATATCGGAATCTAAAATTGGACTCACAGGAGAGGTTCAAATCATAGAAAGTTAGAGTGTCACGCCTCTTGTACTTAAGTCGGCATTGTGCCTTCTGTATTAGATTCGGATGCAATTTCTGTTTTTCATCGTCTATAAGAAGGTAAAGGGATGCAGTACACCGGAAGTGAAGCATCGGAATCTAAAACTGGACTCCCAGGAGAGGTTCAAATCATAGAAAGTTAGAGTGTCAGTCCACTTGTACTTAAATCGGCATTGTGCCTTTTCTATTAAATTCGGATGCAATTTCTGATCATCATCGTCAATAAGAAGGTCCAAGGGATACAGTAAACCAGAAGTGAAGCGTCGGAATCTAAAACTGGACTCACAGGAGTGGACCAAATCATAGAAAGTTAGAGTGTCAGTCCTCTTGAACTTAAGTCGGCATTGTGCCTTTTGTATTAAATTCGGATGTAATTTCTGTGTTTTATAGTCAATAAGAAGGTCCAAGGAATACAGTAAACCTAAAGTGAAGCATCGGTATCTAAAACGGGACTCACAGGACAGGTTCAAATCATAGAAAGTTAGAGTGTCAGTCCTCTAGTACTTAAGTCGGCATTGTGCCTATTGTATTAAATTCGAATGCAATTTCTGTGTTTCATCGTCAATAGGAAGGTCCAAGGGATATAGTTACGCTGAAGTGAAGCATCGGAATCCCAAACTGGACTCAAAGGAGAGGTTCAAATCATATAAAGTTAGAGTGTCAGTCCTCTTGTACTTAAATCAGCATTGTGAGTTTTGTATTATATTCGGATGCAATTTCTGTGTTTCATCGTCAATAAGATGGTCCAAGGGATACAGTAGACCTGAAGTGAAGCATCGGAATCTAAAACTCAACTCACAGGAGAGTCTCAAATCATAGAATGTTAGAGTGTCAGGTCTCTTGTACTTAAGTCGGCATTGTGCCTTTTGTATTTAATTCCGATGCAATTTCTGTGTATCATCTTCAATAAGAAGGTCCAAGGGATACAGTAAACTTGAAGTGAAGCATCGGAATCTAAAACTGGACTCACAGGAGAGGTTCAAATCATAGAAAGTTAGAGTGTCAGTCCTCTTGTACTTAAGTCGGCATTGTGCCTATTGTATTAATTTCGAATGCAATTTCTGTGTTTCATCGTCAATAAGAAGGTCCAAGGGAGACAGTAAACCTGAAGTGAAGCATCGAAATTTAAAACTGGACTCACAGGAGAATTTCAAATCATAGAAAGTTAAGTGTCAGTCCTTTTGTACTTAAGTCGGCATTGTGCCTTTTGTATTAAATGCGGATGCAATTTCTGTGTTTTGTCGTCATTAAGAAGGTCTAAGGGATACAATAAACCTGAAGGGAAGCATCGCAATCTAAAACTAAACTCACAGGAGAGGTTCAATTCATAGAAAGTTAGAGTCTCAGTCCTCTTATACCTATGTCTGCATTGTGCCTTTTGTATTAAATTCGGATGCAATTTCTGTGTTTCATCGTCAATAGGAAGGTCCAAGGGATATAGTTACGCTGAAGTGAAGCATCGGAATCCCAAACTGGACTCAAAGGAGAGGTTCAAAACATATAAAGTTAGAGTGTCAGTCCTCTTGTACTTAAATCAGCATTGTGAGTTTTGTATTATATTCGGATGCAATTTCTGTGTTTCATCGTCAATAAGATGGTCCAAGGGATACAGTAGACCTGAAGTGAAGCATCGGAATCTAAAACTCAACTCACAGGAGAGTCTCAAATCATAGAATGTTAGAGTGTCAGGTCTCTTGTACTTAAGTCGGCATTGTGCCTTTTGTATTTAATTCGGATGCAATTTCTGTGTTTCATCGTCAATAAGAAGGTCCAAGGGAAGTAGTTAACCTGAAGTGAAGCAACGGAAATCCAAACTGAACTCACAGGAGGGGTTCAAATCACAGAAAGTTAGAGTGTAAGTCCTCTTGTACTTAAGTCAGCATTGTGCCTTTTGTATTATATTCCAATGCAATATCTGTGTTTCATCGTCAATAAGAAGGTCCAAGGGATGTAGTTAACCCGAAGTGAAGCAACGGAAATCCAAACTGGACTCACAGGAGAGGTTCAAATCACAGAAAGTTAGAGTGTCGGGCCTCTTGTACTAAAGTCAGCATTGTGCTTTTTCTATTAATTTCGGATGCAATTTCTGTGTTTCATCGTCTTCAAGAAGGTCCAAGGTATACAGTAAACCTTAAGTGAAGCATCGGAATCTAAAACTGGACTCGCACTAGAGGTTCAAATCATAGAAAGTTAGAATGTCAGTCCTCTTGTACTTAAGTCGCCATTGTACCTTTTGTATTAAATTCAGAGGCTATTTCTGTGTTTCATCGTCAAAAAGAAGGTCCAAGGCATACAATACACCTGACGTGAAGCATCGGAATCTAAAACTGGACTCACAGGAGAAGTTCATATCATAGAAAGTTAGAGTGTCAGTCCTCATGTACTTAAATCGGCATTGTGCCCTTTGTATTAAATTCGGATGCAATTTCTGTGTTTCATCGTCTATATGAAGGTGCAAGGGATACAGTAAACCTGAAGTGAAGCCTCGGAATCTACAACTGGACTCACAGGAGAGGTTCAAATCAGATAAAGTTAGAGTGTCAGTCCTCTTGTACTTAGGTCGGCATTGTGCCTTTTGTATTAAATTCAGATGCAATTTCTGTGTTTCATCGTCAATAGGAAGGTCCAAGGGATATAGTTAACCAGAAGTGAAGCATCGGAATCCCAAACTGGACTCGAAGGAGAGGTTCAAATCATAGAAAGTTAGAGTGTCAGTCCTCTTGTACTTAAGTCGGCATTGTGCCTTTTGTATTAAATTCGGATGCAATTTCTGTGTTTCATCGTCTATCATAACGTCCAAGGGATACAGTAAACCTGAAGTGAAGCATCGTAATCTAGAACTGGACTCACAGGAGAAGTTCAAATCATAGAAAGTTAGAGTGTCAGTCCTCATGTACTTAGATCGGCATTGTGCATTTTGTATTTAATTCGGATGCAATTTCTGTGTTTCTTCGTCAATAAGAAGTTCCAAGGTATAAAGGAAACCTGAAGTGAAGCATCGGAATCTAAAACTGGACTCACAGGAGAGGGTGTAGTCATAGAAAGTTAGAGTGTTAGTCCTCTTGTACTTAAGACGGCATTGTGCCTTTTGTATTAAATTCGGATGCAATTTCTGTGTTTCATCGTCTATAAGAAGGTCCAAGGGATGCAGTACACCGGAAGTGAAGCATCGGAATCTAAAACTGAACTCACAGGAGAGGTTCAAATCATAGAAAGTTAGTGTGTCAGTAAACTTGTACTTAAATCGGCATTGTGCCGTTTTTATTAAATTCGGATGCAATTTCTGATTTTCATCGACAGTAAGAAGGTCCAAGGGATACAGTAAACCAGAAGTGAAGCATCGGAATCTAAAACTGGACTCACAGGATTGGTCCAAATCATAGAAAGTTAGAGTGTCAGTCCTCTTGAACTTAAGTCGGCATTGTGCCTTTTGTATTAAATTCGGATGCAATTTCTGTGTTTCATCGTCAATAAGAAGGTCCAAGGAATACAGTAAACCTGAAGTGAAATATCGGAATCTAAAACTGGACTCACAGGACTGGTTCAAATCATAGAAAGTTATAGTGTCAGTCCTCTTTTACTTAAGTCGGCATTGTGCCTTTTGTATTAAATTCGGATGCAATTTCTGTGTTTCATCGTCAATAAGAAGGTCCGAGGGATACAGTAAACCTGAAGTGAAGCATCGGTATCTAAAACTGAACTGACAGGAAAGGTTCAAATCATAGAAAGTTAGAGTGTGAGTCCTCTTGTACTTAAGTCGGCATTGTGCCTATTGTATTAAATTCGAATGCAATTTCTGTGTTTCATCGTCAATAAGAAGGTCCAAGGGATACAGTAAACCTGAAGTGAAGCATCGAAATTTAAAACTGGACTCACAGGAGAGGTTCAAGTCATAGAAAGTTAAAGTGTCAGTCCTCTTGTACTTAAGTCGGCATTGTGCCTTTTGTATTAAAATCGGATGCAATTTCTGCGTTTTATCGTCATTGAGAAGGTCTAAGGTATACAGTAAACCTGAAGGGAAGCATCGGAATCTAAAACTAAACTCACAGGAGAGGTTCAAATCATAGAAAGTTAGAGTCTCAGTCCTCTTATACCTAAGTCGGCATTGTAAATTTTGTATTGAATTCGGATGCAATTTCTGTGTTTCATCGTCAATAAGAAGGTCCAAGGGATACAGTAAACCTGAACTGAAATATCGGAATCTAAAATTGGACTCACAGGAGAGGTTCAAATCATAGAAAGTTAGAGTGTCACGCCTCTTGTACTTAAGTCGGCATTGTGCCTTCTGTATTAGATTCGGATGCAATTTCTGTTTTTCATCGTCTATAAGAAGGTAAAGGGATGCAGTACACCGGAAGTGAAGCATCGGAATCTAAAACTGGACTCCCAGGAGAGGTTCAAATCATAGAAAGTTAGAGTGTCAGTCCACTTGTACTTAAATCGGCATTGTGCCTTTTCTATTAAATTCGGATGCAATTTCTGATTTTCATCGTCAATAAGAAGGTCCAAGGGATACAGTAAACCAGAAGTGAAGCGTCGGAATCTAAAACTGGACTCACAGGAGTGGACCAAATCATAGAAAGTTAGAGTGTCAGTCCTCTTGAACTTAAGTCGGCATTGTGCCTTTTGTATTAAATTCGGATGTAATTTCTGTGTTTTATAGTCAATAAGAAGGTCCAAGGAATACAGTAAACCTAAAGTGAAGCATCGGTATCTAAAACGGGACTCACAGGACAGGTTCAAATCATAGAAAGTTAGTGTGTCAGTCCTCTAGTACTTAAGTCGGCATTGTGCCTATTGTATTAAATTCGAATGCAATTTCTGTGTTTCATCGTCAATAGGAAGGTCCAAGGGATATAGTTACGCTGAAGTGAAGCATCGGATCCCAAACTGGACTCAAAGGAGAGGTTCAGATCATATAAAGTTAGAGTGTCAGTCCTCTTGTACTTAAATCAGCATTGTGAGTTTTGTATTATATTCGGATGCAATTTCTGTGTTTCATCGTCAATAAGATGGTCCAAGGGATACAGTAGACCTGAAGTGAAGCATCGGAATCTAAAACTCAACTCACAGGAGAGTCTCAAATCATAGAATGTTAGAGTGTCAGGTCTCTTGTACTTAAGTCGGCATTGTGCCTTTTGTATTTAATTCCGATGCAATTTCTGTGTATCATCTTCAATAAGAAGGTCCAAGGGATACAGTAAACTTGAAGTGAAGCATCGGAATCTAAAACTGGACTCACAGGAGAGGTTCAAATCATAGAAAGTTAGAGTGTCAGTCCTCTCGTACTTAAGTCGGCATTGTGCATTTTGTATTAAATTCGGATGCATTCTCTGTGTTTCATCGTCAATAAGAAGGTCCAAGGGAAGTAGTTAACCTGAAGTGAAGCAACGGAAATCCAAACTGGACTCACAGGAGAGGTTCAAATCACAGAAAGTTAGAGTGTAAGTCCTCTTGTACTTAAGTCAGCATTGTGCCTTTTGTATTATATTCGGATGCAATATCTGTGTTTCATCGTCAATAAGAAGGTCCAAGGGATGTAGTTAACCCGAAGTGAAGCAACGGAAATCCAAATTGGACTCACAGGAGAGGTTCAAATCACAGAAAGTTAGAGTGTCAGGCCTCTTGTACTAAAGTCGGCATTGTGCCTTTTCTATTAATTTCGGATGCAATTTCTGTGTTTCATCGTCTTCAAGAAGGTCCAAGGTATACAGTAAACCTTAAGTGAAGCATCGGAATCTAAAACTGGACTCGCACTAGAGGTTCAAATCATAGAAAGTTAGAATGTCAGTCCTCTTGTACTTAAGTCGCCATTGTACCTTTTGTATTAAATTCAGAGGCTATTTCTGTGTTTCATCGTCAAAAAGAAGGTCCAAGGCATACAATACACCTGACGTGAAGCATCGGAATCTAAAACTGGACTCACAGGAGAGGTTTATATCATAGAAAGTTAGAGTGTCAGTCCTCTTGTACTTAAGTCGGCATTGTGACTTTTGTATTAAATTCGGATGCAATTTCTGTGTTTCATCGTCAATAAGAAGGTCCAAGGGATACAGTAAACCTGAAGTTCGGAATCTTAAACTGGACTCACAGGAGAGGTTCAAATCATAGAAAGTTAGAGTGTCAGTCCTCTTGTACTTAAGTCGGCATTGTGCCTTTTGTATTAAATTCGGATGCAATTTCTGTGTTTCATCGTCTATAATAACGTCCAAGGGATACAGTAAACCTGAAGTGAAGCATGGGAATCTAAAACTAGACTCACAGGAATGGTTCAAATCATGGAAAGTTAGAGTGTCAGTCCTCTTGTACTTGTGTCGGCATTGTGCCTCTTGTATTAAATTCGGATGCAATTTCTGTGTTTCATCGTCAATAAGAAGGTACAAGGGATACAGTAAACCTGAAGTGAAACATCGGAATCTAAAACTGGACTCACAGGAGAGTTTGAAATCATAGAAAGTTAGAGTGTCAGTCCTCTTGTACTTAGGTTGGCATTGTGCCCTTTGTATTAAATTCGCATGCAATTTCTGTGTTTCATCGTCTATATGAAGGTGCAAGGGATACAGTAAACCTGAAGTGAAGCCTCGGAATCTACAACTGGACTCACAGGAGAGGTTCAAATCAGATAAAGTTAGAGTGTCAGTCCTCTTGTACTTAGGTCGGCATTGTGCCTTTTGTATTAAATTCAGATGCAATTTCTGTGTTTCATCGTCAATAGGAAGGTCCAAGGGATATAGTTAACCAGAAGTGAAGCATCGGAATCCCAAACTGGACTCGAAGGAAAGGTTCAAATCATAGAAAGTTAGAGTGTCAGTTCTCTTGTACTTAAGTCGGCATTGTGCCTTTTGTATTAAATTCGGATGCAATTTCTGTGTTTCATCGTCTATAATAACGTCCAAGGGATACAGTAAACCTGAAGAGAAGCATCGTAATCTAAAACTGGACTCACAGGAGAAGTTCAAATCATAGAAAGTTAGAGTGTCAGTCCTCATGTACTTAAATCGGCATTGTGCATTTTGTATTTAATTCGGATGCAATTTCTGTGTTTCTTCGTCAATAAGAAGTTCCAAGGTATAAAGGAAACCTGAAGTGAAGCATCGGAATCTAAAACTGGACTCACAGGAGAGGGTGTAATCATAGAAAGTTAGAGTGTTAGTCCTCTTGTTTTTAAGACGGCATTGTGAATTTTGTATTAAATTCGGATGCAATTTCTGTGTTTCATCGTCTATAAGAAAGTCCAAGGGATGCAGTACACCGGAAGTGAAGCATCGGAATCTAAAACTGAACTCACAGGAGAGGTTCAAATCATAGAAAGTTAGAGTGTCAGTAAACTTGTACTTAAATCGGCATTGTGCCGTTTTTATTAAATTCGGATGCAATTACTGATTTTCATCGACAATAAGAAGGTCCAAGGGATACAGTAAACCAGAAGTGAAGCATCGGAATCTAAAACTGGACTCACAGGAGTGGTCCAAATCATAGAAAGTTAGAGTGTCAGTCCTCTTGAACTTAAGTCGGCATTGTACCTTTTGTATTAAATTCGGATGCAATTTCTGTGTTTCATCGTCAATAAGAAGGTCCAAGGAATACAGTAAACCTGAAGTGAAATATCGGAATCTAAAACTGGACTCACAGGATTGGTTCAAATCATAGAAAGTTAGAGTGTCAGTCATCTTTTACTTAAGTCGGCATTGTGCCGTTGTATTAAATTCGGATGCAATTTCTGTGTTTCATCGTCAATAAGAAGGTCCAAGGGATACAGTAAACATGAAGTGAAGCATCGGTATCTAAAACTGAACTGACAGGACAGGTTCAAATCATAGAAAGTTAGAGTGTGAGTCCTCTTGTACTTAAGTCGGCATTGTGCCTATTGTATTAAATTCGAATGCAATTTCTGTGTTTAATCGTCAATAAGAAGGTCCAAGGGATACAGTAAACCTGAAGTGAAGCATCGAAATTTAAAACTGGACTCACAGGAGAGGTTCAAGTCAAAGAAAGTTAAAGTGTCAGTCCTCTTGTACTTAAGTCGGCATTGTGCCTTTTGTATTAAAATCGGATGCAATTTCTGCGTTTTATCGTCATTAAGAAGGTCTAAGGTATACAGTAAACCTGAAGGGAAGCATCGGAATCTAAAACTAAACTCACAGGAGAGGTTCAAATCATAGAAAGTTAGAGTCTCAGTCCTCTTATACCTAAGTCGGCATTGTGAATTTTGTATTAAATTCGGATGCAATTTCTGTGTTTCATCGTCAATAAGAAGGTCCAAGGGATACAGTAATCCTGAACTGAAATATCGGAATCTAAAATTGGACTCACAGGAGAGGTTCAAATCATAGAAAGTTAGAGTGTCACGCCTCTTGTACTTAAGTCGGCATTGTGCCTTCTGTATTAGATTCGGATGCAATTTCTGTGTTTCATCGTCTTTAAGAAGGTAAAGGGATGCAGTACACCGGAAGTGAAGCATCGGAATCTAAAACTGGACTCACAGGAGAGGTTCAAATCATAGAAAGTTAGAGTGTCAGTCCACTTGTACTTAAATCGGCATTGTGCCTTTCCTATTACATTCGGATGCAATTTCTGATTTTCATCGTTAATAAGAAGGTCCAAGGGATACAGTAAACCAGAAGTGAAGCGTCGGAATCTATAACTGGACTCACAAGAGTGGACCAAATCATAGAAAGTTAGAGTGTCAGTCCTCTTGAACTTAAGTCGGCATTGTGCCTTTTGTATTAAATTCGGATGCAATTTCTGTGTTTTATCGTCAATAAGAAGGTCCAAGGAATACAGTAAACCTAAAGTGAAGCATCGGTATCTAAAACGGGACTCACAGGACAGGTTCAAATCATAGAAAGTTAGAGTGTCAGTCCTCTTGTACTTAAGTCGGCATTGTGCCTATTGTATTAAATTCGAATGCAATTTCTGTGTTTCATCGTCAATAAGAAGGTCCAAGGGAGACAGTAAACCTGAAGTGAAGCATCGAAATTTAAAACTGGACTCACAGGAGAATTTCAAATCATAGAAAGTTAAGTGTCAGTCCTTTTGTACTTAAGTCGGCATTGTGCCTTTTGTATTAAATTCGGATGCAATTTCTGTGTTTTGTCGCCGTTAAGAAGGTCTAAGGGATACAATAAACCTGAAGGGAAGCATTGGAATCTAAAACTAAACTCACAGGAGAGGTTCAAATCATAGAAAGTTAGAGTCTCAGTCCTCTTATACCTAAGTCTGCATTGTGCCTTTTGTATTAAATTCGGATGCAATTTCTGTGTTTCATCGTCAATAAGAAGGTCCAAGGGATACAGTAAACCCGAAGTGACGCATCAGAATCCAAAACTGGACCCACAGGAGAAGTTCAAATCATAGAAAGTTAGAGTGTCAGTCCCCTTGTTCTTAAGTCGGCATTGTGCCTTTTGTATTAAACTCGGATGCAATTTCTGTGTTTCATCGTCAATAAGAAGGTCCAAGGGATGCAGTAAACCTGAAGTGAAGCATCGGAATCTAAAACTGGACTGACAGGAGAGGTTCAAATCATATAAAGTTAGAGTGTCAGTCCTCTTGTACTTAAGTCGGCATTGTGCCTTTTGTATTAGATTCGGATGCAATTTCTGTGTTCCATCGTCTATAAGAAGGTCCAAGGGATACAGTAAACCTGAAGTGAAGCATCGGAATCTAAAACTGGACTCACAGAAGAGGTATAAATCATAGAAAGTTAGAGTGTCAGTCCTCTTGGACTTAAGACGGCATTGTGCATTTTGTATTAAATTCGGATGCAAATTTGTGTTTCATCGTCAATAAGAATGCCCAAGGGATACAGTAAACCTGAAGTGAAGCATCGAAATTTAAAACTGGACTCACAGGAGAGGTTCAAATCATAGAAAGTTAAAGTGTCAGTCCTCTTGTACTGAAGTCGGCATTGTGCCTTTTGTATTAAATTCGGATGCAATTTCTGTGTTTTGTCGTCATTAAGAAGGTCTAAGGGATACAGTAAACCTGAAGGGAAGCATCGGAATCTAAAACTAAACTCACAGTTGAGGTTCAAATCATAGAAAGTTAGAGTCTCAGTCCTCTTATACCTAAGTCGGCATTGTGCCTTTTGTACTAAATTCGGATGCAATTTCTGTGTTTCATCGTCAATAAGAAGGTCCAAGGGATACAGTAAACCTGAAGTGGAGCATCGGAATTTAAAACTGGACTCACAGGAGAGGTATAAATCATAGAAGTTTAGCGTTAAGTCCTCTTGTACTTAAGACGGCATTGTGCATTTTGTAATAAATTTGGATGCAATTTTGTGTTTCATCGTCAATAAGAAGGTCCAAGGGGTACAGTAAACCTGACGTGAAGCATCGGAATCTAAAACTGGACTCACAGGAGAGGTTGAAATCATAGAAAGTTAGAGTGTCAGTCCTCTTGTACTTAAGTCGGCATTGTGCCTTTTGTATTAAATTCGGATGCAATTTCTGTGTTTCATCGTCTATAAGAAGATCCAAGGGATAAAGTAAACCTGAAGTGAAGGATTGGAATCTAAAACTGGACTCGCAGGAGAGGTTCAAATGATAGAAAGTTAGAGTGTCAGTCCTCTTGTACTTAAATCGGCATTGTGCCTTTTGTATTAAATTCGGATGCAATTTCTATGTTTCATCGTCAATAAGAAGGTCCAAGGGATACAGTAAACCTGAAGTGGAGCATCGGAATTTAAAACTGGACTCACGGGAGAGGTTCAAATCATAGAAAGTTAGAGTGTCAGTCCTCTTGTACTTAAGTCGGCATTGTGACTTTTGTATTAAACTCGGATGCAATTTCTGTGTTTCATCGTCAATCAGAAGGTCCAAGGGGTACAGTAAACCTGAAGTGAAGCATCAGAATCTAAAACTGGACTCACAGGAGAGGTTCAAATCATAGATATTTAGAGTGTCAGTCCCCTTGTACTTAGGTCGGCATTGTGCCTTTTGTATTAAATTCGGATGCAATTTCTGTGTTTCATCGTCAATAAGAGGGTATAAGGGATACAGTAAACCTGAAGTGAAGCATCGGAATCTAAAACTGGTCTCAAAGGAGAGGTTCAAATCATAGGAAGTTAGAGTGTCAGTACCCTTGTACTTAAGTCGGCATTGTGCCTTTTGTATTAAATTCGGATGCAATTTCTGTGTTTCATCGTCAATAAGAAGGTCCAAGGGATACAGTAAACCTGAAGTGAAGCATCGGAATCTAAAACTGGACTCACAGGAGAGGTTCTAATCATAGAAAGTTAGAGTGTCAGTCCTCTTGTACTTAAGTCGACATTGTGCCTTTTGTATTAAATTCGAATGCAATTTCTGTGTGTCATCGTCAATAAGAAGGTCCAAGGGATACAGTAAACCTGAAGTGAAGCATCGTAATCTACAACTGTACTCACAGGAGAGGTTCAAATCATGGAAAGTTAGAGTGTCAGTCCTCTTATACTTAAGTCGGCATTGTGCCTTTTGTATTAAATTCGGATGCAATTTCTGTGTTTCATCGTCAATAAGAAGGTCCAAGGGAAACAGTAAACCTGAAGTGTAGCATCGGAAACTGAAACTGGACCCACAGGAGAGGTTCAAATCATAGAAAGTTAGAGTGTTAGTCCTCTTGTACTTAAGGCAGCATTGTGCCTTTTGTATTAAATTCGGATGCAATTTCTATGTTTCATCGTCTATATGAATGTCCGAGGGATACAGTAAACCTGAAGTGAAGCATCGGAATCTAAACATGGACTTAAAGGAGAGGTTCAAATCATAGAAAGGTAGAGTGTCAGTCCTCTTGTACTTAAGTCGGCATTGTGCCTTTTGTATTTAATTCGGATGCATTTTCTGTGTTTTATCGTCAATAAGAAGGTCGAAGGGATACAGTAAACCTGAAGTGAAGCATCGGAATCTAAACCTGGACTCACAGGAGAGGTTCAAATCATAGAAAGTTAGAGTGTCAGTCCTCTTGTACTTTAGTCGGCATTGTGACTTTTGTATTAAATTCGGATGCAATTTCTGTGTTTCATCGTCAATAACAAGATCCAAGGGATACAGTAAACCTGAAGTGAAGCATCGGAATTTAAAACTGGACTCACAGGAGCGGTTCAATTCATAGAAAGTTAGAGAGTCTGTCCTCTTGTACTTAAGTCGGCATTGTGACTTTTGTATTAAATTCGGATGCAATTTCTGTGTTTCATCGTCAATAAGAGGGTATAAGGGATACAGTAAACCTGAAGTGAAGCATCGGAATCTAAAACTGGTCTCACAGGAGAGGTTCAAATCATAGAAAGTTAGAGTGTCAGTCCCCTTGTACATAAGTCGGCATTGTGCCATTTGTATTAAATTCGGATGCAATTTCTGTGTTTCATCGTCAATAAGAAAGTCCAAGGAATACAGTAAACCTGAAGTGAAGCATCGGAATCTAAAACTGGACTCACAGGAGAGGTGTAATCATAGAAAGTTATAGTGTCAGTCCTCCTGTACTTAAGTCGACATTGTGCCTTTTGTATTAAATTCGAATGCAATTTCTGGGTGTCATCGTCAATAAGAAGGTCCAAGGGATACAGTAAACCTGACGTGAAGCATCGTAATCTACAACTGTACTCACAGGAGAGGTTCAAATCATAGAAAGTTAGAGTGTCAGTCCTGTTATCCTTAAGTCGGCATTGTGCCTTTTGTATTAAATTCGGATGCAATTTTGTGCTTCATCGTCAATAAGAAGGTCCAAGGGAAACAGTAAACCTGAAGTGTAGCATCGGAATCTGAAACTGGACTCACAGGGGAGGTTCAAATCATAGAAAGTTAGAGTGTCAGTCCTCTTGTACTTAAGTCGGCATTGTGCCTTTTGTATTAAATTCGGATGCAATTTCTGTGTTTCATCGTCTATAAGAAGATCCGAGGGATAAAGTAAACCAGAAGTGAAGGATCGGAATCTAAAACTGGACTCACAGGAGTGGTTCAAATCATAGAAAGTTAAAGTGTCAGTCCTCTTGTACTTAAGTCGGCATTGTGCCTTTTGTATTAAATTCGGATGCAATTTCAGTGTTTCATCGTCAATAATAAGGTCCAGGGGATACAGTAAACCTGAAGTGAAGCATCGGAATCTAAAACTGGACTCACAGGAGAGGTTAAAAGCATAGAAAATTAGAGTGTCAGTCCTCTTGTACTTAAGTCAGCATTGTGCCTTTTGTTTTAAATTCGGATGCAATTTCTATGTATCATCGTCTATAAGAAGGTCCGAGGGATACAGTAAACCTGAAGTGAAGCATCGGAATCTAAACCTGTACTCACAGGACAGGTTCAAATCATAGGAAGTTAGAGTGTCAGTCCACTTATACTTAAGTCGGCATTGTGCCTTTTGTATTAAATTCGGATGCAATTTCTGTGTTTCATCGTCTATAAGAAGATCCAAGGGATAAAGTAAACCTGAAGTGAAGGATCGGAATCCAAAACTGGACTCACAGGAGTGTTTCTTATCATAGAAAGTTAAAGTGTCAGTCCTCTTGTACTTAAGTCGGCATTGTGCCCTTTGTATTAAATTCGGATGTAATTTCTGTGTTTCATCGTCAATAAGAAGGTCCAAGGGATACAGTAAACCTGATGTGAAGCATCGGAATCCAAAACTGTACTCACAGGAGAGGTTCATATCTTAGAAAGTTAGAGTGACAGTCCTCTTGTATTTAAGTCGGCATTGTGCTTCTGTACTAAATTCGGATGCGAATTCTGTGTTTCATCGTCAATAAGAAGGTCCAAGGGATACAGTAAACCTGAAGTGAAGCATCGGAATCTAAAACTGGACTCACAGGAGAGGTTCAAATCATAGAAAGTTAAAGTGTGAGTCCTCTTGAACTTAAGTCGGCAGTGCGCCTTTTGTATTAAATTCGGTTGCAATTCCTGTGTTTCATCGTCAACAAGAAGGTCCAAAGTATACAGTAAACCTGACGTGAGGCATCGGAATCTAAAACTGGACTCGCAGGAGATGTTCAGATCATAGAAAGTTAGAGTGTCAGTCCTCTTGTACTTAAGTCGGCATTGTGCCTTTTGTATTAAACTCGGATGCAATTTCTGTATTTCATCGTCAATAAAAAGCTCCAAGGGATACAGTAAACCTGAAGTGTAGCATCGGGAATCTAAAACTGGACTCACAGGAGATGTTCAAATCATAGAAAGTTAGAGTGTCAGTCCTCTTGTACTTAAGTCGGCATTGTGCCTTTTGTATTAAATTCGGATGCAATTTCTGTGTTTCATCATCAATAAGAAGGTCCAAGGGATACAGTAAACCTGAAGTTATGAATCGGAATCTAAAACTGGACTCACAGGAGAGTTTCAAATCATAGAAAGTTAGAATGTCTGTCCTCTTGTACTTAGGTCAGCATTGTGCATATTGTATTAAATTCGGATGCAATTTCTGTGTTTCATCGTCAATAAGATGGTCCAAGAGATACAGTAAACCTGGAGCGAAGCATCGGAATCTAAAACTGGACTCACAGGAGAGGTTCAAATCATAGAAAGTTAGAGTGTCAGTCCTCTTGTACTTAAGTCGACATTGTGCCTTCTGCATTAAATTCGAATGCAATTTCTGTGTTTCATCGTCAATAAGAAGGTCCAAATGATACAGTAAACCTGAAGTAAAGCATCGAAGTCTTAAACTGTACTCACAGGAGAGGTTCAAATCATAGAAAGTTAGAGTGTCAGTCCTCTTTACTTAAGTCGGCATTGTGCCTTTTGTATTAAATTCGGATGCGATTTCTGTGTTTCATCGTCAATAAGAAGGTCCAAGGGATACAGTAAACGTGAAGTGAAGCATCGGAATCTAAAACTGGACTCACAGGAGAGGTTCAAATCATAGAAAGTTTGAGTGTCAGTCCTCTTGAACTTAAGTCGGCAGTGTGCCTTTTGCATTAAATTCGGATGCAATTTCTGTGTTTCATCGTCAATGAGAAGGTCCAAGGGATACAGTAAACCTGAAGTGAGGCATTATAATCTAAAAGTGGACTCACAGGAGAGGTTCAAATCATAGATAGTTAGAGTGTCAGTCCTCTTGTACTTAAGTCGGCATTGTGCCTTTTGTATTAAATTCGGATGCAATTTTGTGCTTCATCGTCAATAAGAAGGTCCAAGGGATACAGTAAACCTGAAGTGAAGCATCGGAATCTAAACCTGGACTCACAAGAGAGGTTCAAATCATAGAAAGTTAGAGTGTCAGTCCTCTTGTACTTTAGTCGGCATTGTGACTTTTGTATTAGATTCGGATGCAATTTCTGTGTTTCATCGTTAATAAGAAGATCCAAGGGATACAATAAACCTGTAGTGAAGCATCGGAATTTAAAACTGGACTCACAGGAGAGGTATAAATCATAGAAAGTTAGAATGTAAGTCCTCTTGTACTTAAGTCGGCATTGTGCATTTTGTATGAAATTCGGATGCAATTTCTGTGTTTCATCGTCTATAAGAAGATCCAAGGGATAAGGTAAACCTGAAGTGAAGGATCGGAATCTAAAACTGGACTCACAGGAGAGGTTTAAATCATAGATAGTTAGAGAGTCAGTCATCTTAAACTTAAGTCGGCATTGTGCCTTTTGTATTAAATTCGGATGCTATTTCTGTGTTTTATCATCAATAAGAAGGTCCAAGGGATACAGTAAACCTGAAGAGAAGCAGCGGAATCTAAAAGTGGACTTACAGTAGAGGTTCAAATCATAGAAAGTTGGAGTGTCAGTCCTCTTGTACTTAAGTCGGCATTGTGCCTTTTGTATTAAATTCGGATGCAATTTCTGTGTTTCATCGTCAATCACAATGTCCAAGGGATACAGTAAACCTGAAATGAAACATCGGAATCTAAATCTGGACTCACAGGAGAGGTTCAATTTATAGAACATTTGAGTGTCAGTCCTCTTGTACTTAAGTCGGAATTGTGCCTTTTGTATTAAATTCGGATGCAATTTCTGTGTTTCATTGTCAATAAGAACTTCCAAGGGATACAGTAAACCTGATGTGAAGCATCGGATACTAAAACTCAACTCACAGGAGAGGTTCAAATCATAGAGAGTTAGAGTGTCAGTCCTCTTGTACTTAAGTCTTCATTGTGCCTTTTGTATTAAATTCGGATGCAATTTCTGTGTTTCATCGTCAATAAGAAGGTCCAAGGGATACACTAAACCTGAAGTGAAGCATCAGAATCTAAAACTGAACTCACAGGAGAGGTTTCAAATCATAGAAAGTTAGAGTGTCAGTCCTCTTGTACTTAAGTCGGCATTAAGACGTTTGTATTAAATTCGGATGCAATTTCTGTGTTTCATCGTCAATAACAAGGTCCAAGGGATACAGTAAACCTGAAGTGAAGCAACGGAATCTAAAACTGGACTCACATGAGAGGTTCAAAACATAGAAAGTTAGAGCGCCAGTCCTCTTGTACTTAAGTCGACATTGTGCCTTTTGTATTAAATTCGGATGAAATTTCTGTGTTCTATCGTCAATAAGAAGGTGCAAGGGATACAGTAAAGCTGAAGTGAAGCATCGGAATCTAAAACCGGATTCGCACTAGAGGTTCATATCATAGAGAGTTAGAGTGTCAGTCCTCTTGTACTTAAGTCGGCATTGTGCCTTTTGTATTAAATTCGGATGCAATTTCTGGTTTTCATCGTCAATAAGAAGGTATAAGGGATACAGTAAACCTGAAGTGAAGCATCGGAATCTAAAACTGGACGCATAGGAGAGGTTCAAATCATAGAAAGTTAGAGTGTCAGTCCTCTTGTACTTAAGTCGGCATTGTGCCCTTTGTATTAAATTCGGATGCTATTTTTAGTGCTCTTGTACTTAAGTCGGCTTTGCACCTTTTGTATTGAATTCGGAGCAATTTCTGTCTTTCATCGTCAACAAGAAGGTCCAAGGGTTACAGTAAATCTGATGCGAAGCATCGAAAACTAAAACTCGACTCACAGGAGAGGTTCAAATCATAGAGAGTTAGAGTGTCAGTCCTCTTGTACTTAAGCCGGCATTGTGCCTTTTGTATTAAATTCGGATGCAATTTCTGTGTTTCATCGTCAATAAGAAGGTCCAAGGGATACACTAAACATGAAGTGAAGCATCAGAATCTAAAACTGGACTCACAGGAGAGGTTTCAAATCATAGAAAGTTAGAGTGTCAGTCCTCTTGTACTTAAGTCGGCATTGTGACGTTTGTATTAAATTCGGATGCAATTTCTGTGTTTCATCGTCAATAAGAAGGTCCAAGGGCTACAGTAAACCTGAAGTGAAGCAACGGAATCTAAAACTGGACTCACATGAGAGGTTCAAATCATTGAAAGTTAGAGCGCCAGTCCTCTTGTACTTAAGTCGACATTGTGCCTTTTGTATTAAATTCGGATGAAATTTCTGTGTTCCATCGTCAATAAGAAGGTGCAAGGGATACAGTAAAGCTGAAGTGAAGCATCGGAATCTAAAACTGGATTCGCACTAGAGGTTCAAATCATAGAAAGTTAGAGTGTCAGTCCTCTTGTACTTATGTCGGCATTGAGCCTTTTGTATTAAATTCAGATGCAATTTCTGTGTTTCATCGTCAACAAGAAGGTCCAAGGGATACAGTAAAACTGATGTGAAGCATCGGAAACTAAAAGTCAACTCACAGGAGAGGTTCAAATCATAGAGAGTTAGAGTGTCAGTCCTCTTGTACTTAAGTCGGCATTGTGCCTTTTGTATTAAATTCGGATGCAATTTCTGGTTTTCATCGTCAATAAGAAGGTATAAGGGATACAGTAAACCTGAAGTAAAGCATCGGAATCTAAAACTGGACGCATAGGAGAGGTTCAAATCATAGAAAGTTAGAGTGTCAGTCCTCTTGTACTTAAGTCAGCATTGTGCCTTTTGTATTAAATTCGGAGCAATTTCTGTCTTTCATCGTCAACAAGAAGGTCCAAGGGTTACAGTAAATCTGATGCGAAGCATCGAAAACTAAAACTCAACTCACAGGAGAGGTTCAAATCATAGAGAGTTAGAGTGTCAGTCCTCTTGAATTCTAAGTCGGCATTGTGCGTTTTGTATTAAATTCGGATGCAATTTCTGTGTTTCATCGTCAATAAGAAGGTCCAAGGGATACACTAAACCTGAAGTGATGCATCGGAATCTAAAACTGGGCTCACAGGAGAGGTTCAAATCATAGAAAGTTAGAGTGTCAGTCCTCTTGTATTTAGGTCGGCATTAAGCCTTTTGTATTAAATTCGGGTGCAATTTCTGTGTTCCATCGTCAATAAGAAGGTCCAAGGGATACAGTAAACCCGAAGTGAAGCATCGGAATCTAAAACTGGACTCACAGGAGAGGTTCAAATCATAGAAAGTTAGTGTGTCAGTCCTCTTGTACTTATGTCGGCATTGAGCCTTTTGTATTAAATTCGGATGCAATTTCTGTGTTTGATCGTCAACAAGTAGGTCCAAGGGATACAGTAAAACTGATGTGAAGCATCGGAAACTAAAAGTCAACTCACAGGAGAGGTTCAAATCATAGAGAGTTACAGCGTCAGTCCTCTTGTACTTAAGTCGGCATTGTGCCTTTTGTATTAAATTCGGATGCAATTTCTGTGTTTCATCGTCATTAAGAAGGTCCAAGGGATACAATAAACCTGACGTGTAGCATCGGAATCTAAAACTGGACTCACAGGACAGGTTCAAATCATAGAAAGTTAGAGTGTCAGTGCTCTTGTACTTAAGTCATCAATGTGCCTTTTGTATTAAATACGGATGCAATTTCTGTGTTTCAGCGCCAATAAGAAGGTCCAAGGGATACAGTAAACCTGAAGTTAAGCATCGGAATCTAAAACTGGACTCACAGGAGAGGGTCAAATCATAGAAAGTAAGAGTGTCAGTCCTCTTGTACTTAGGTCGGCATCGTGCCTTTTGTATTAAATTGGGATGCAATTTCTGTGTTTCATCGTCAATCAGAAGGTCCAAGGGATACAATAAACGTGAAGTAAAGCATCGGAATCTAAAACTGGACTCACATGAGAGGTTCAAATCATAGAACATTAGAGTGTCAGTCCTCTTGCTCTTAAGTCTGCCTTGTGCCTTTTGTATTAAATTCGGATGCAATTTCTGTGTTTCATCGTCAATAAGAAGGTACAAGAAATACAGTAAACCTGAAGTGAAGCATCGGAATCTAAAACTGGACTCACAGGAGAGGTTCAAATCATAGAAAGTTAGAGTGTCAGTCCTCTTGAACTTACGTCGTCAGTGTGCCTTTTGTATTAAATTCGGATGCAATTTCTGTGTTTCATCGTCACAAGGAGGTCCAAGGGGGTACAGTGAACCTGAAGTGAAGCATGGGAATCTAAAACTGGACTCACAGGAGAGGTTCAAATCATGGAAAGTTATAGTGTCAGTCCTCTTGAACTTAAGTCGGCAGTGTGCCTTTCGTATGAAATTCGGATGCTATTTCTGAGCTCTTGTACTTAAGTCGGCATTGTGCCTTTTGTATTAAATTCGGATGCAATTTCTGGTTTTCATCGTCAATGAGAAGGTCCTAGAGATACAGTAAACCTGAAGTGAAGCATCGGAATCTAAAACTGGACTCACAGGAGAATTTCAAACCTTAGAAAGTTAGAGTGTCAGTCCTCTTGTACTTAAGTCGGCATTGTGCCTTTTGTATTAAATTCGGATGCAATTTCTGTGTTTCATCGTCAATAAGAAGGTATAAGGGATACACTAAACGTGAAGTGAAGCATCGGAATCTAAAACTTGACTCATAGGAGAGGTTCAAATCATAGAAAGTTAGAGTGTCAGTCCTCTTGTACTTAAGACGGCATTGTGCCTTTTGTATTAAATTCGGATGCTATTGTTAGTGCTCTTGTACTTATTTCGGCTTTGCACCTTCTGTATTGAATTCGGAGCAATATCTGTCTTTCATCGTCAACAAGAAGGTCCAAGGGATACAGTAAACCTGATGTGAAGCATCGGAAACTAAAACTCAACTATCAGGAGAGGTTCAAATCATAGAGAGTTAGAGTGTCAGTCCTCTTGAACTTAAGTCGGCATTGTGGCTTTTGTATTAAATTCGGATGCAATTTCTGTGTTTCATCGTCAATAAGAAGGTCCAAGGTATACACTAAACCTGCAGTGATGCATCGGAATCTAAAATTGGACTCACAGGAGAGGTTCAAATCATAGAAAGTTAGAGTGTCAGTCCTCTTGTACTTACGTCGGCATTAAGCCTTTTGTATTAAATTCGGATGCATTTTCTGTGTTCCATCGTCAATAAGAAGGCCCAAGGGATACAGTAAACCCGAAGTGAAGCATCGGAATCTAAAACTGGACTCACAGGAGAGGTTCAAATCATAGAACGTTAGAGTGTCAGTCCTCTCGAACTTAAGTCGGCAGTGTGCCTTTGGTATTAAATTCGGATGCAATTTTAGGTTTTCATCGTCAATAAGAAGGTCCTAGAGATACAGTAAACCTGAAGTGAAGCATCGAAATCTAAAACTGGACTCACAGGAGAGGTTCAAACTTTAGAAAGTTAGAGTGTCAGTCCTCTTGTACCTAAGTCGGCATCGCGCCTTTTGTATTAAATTCGGATGCAATTTCTGTGTTTCATCGTCAATAAGAAGGTATAAGGGATATAGTAAACCTGAAGTGAAGCATCGGAATCTAAAACTTGACTCATAGGAGAGGTTCAAATCATAGAAAATTAGAGTGTCAGTCCTCTTGTACTTAAGTCGGCATTGTGCCTTTTGTATTAAATTCGGATGCTATTTTTAGTGCTCTTGTACTTATGTCGGCTTTGCACCTTTTGTATTGAATTCGGAAGCAATTTCTGTCTTTCATCGTCAACAAGAAGGTCCAAGGGATACAGTAAACCTGATGTGAAGCATCGGAAACTAAAACTCAACTCACAGGAGAGTTTCAAATCATAGAGAGTTAGAGTGTCAGTCCTCTTGTACTTAAGTCGGCATTGTGCCTTTTGTATTAAATTCGGATGCAATTTCTTTGTTTAATCGTCAATAAGAAGGTCCAAGGGATACAGTAAACCTGAAGTGAGGCATCGCAATCTAAAACTGGACTCACATGAGAGGTTCAAATCATACAAAGTTAGGGTGTCAGTCCTCTTGTACTTAAGTCGGCATTGTGCCTTTTGTATTAAATTTCGATGCAATTTCTGTGCTTCATCGTCATTAAGAAGGTCCAAGGTATACAGTAAACCTAAAATGAAGCATCAGAACCTAAAATTGGACTCACAGGAGAGATTCAAATCACAGAAAGTTAGAGTGTCATTCCATTTTTTCCTTAAGTAAGCATTGTGCCTCCTGTATTAAATTCGGATGCAATTTCTGTGTTTCATCGTCAATAAGAAGGTACAAGGGATATAGTAGACCTGAAGTGAAGCATCGGAATCTAAAACCCAACTCACAGGAGAGGTTCAAATCATAGAATGTTAGAGTGTCAGGCCACTTGTACTTAAGTCGCCATTGTGCCTTTTGTATTAAATTCGGATGCAATATCTGTGTTCCATCGTCAACAAGAAGGTCCAAGGGATAAAGTAAACCTGAAGGGAAGCATCGGAATCTAAAACTGGACACACAGGAGAGGTTCAAATCATAAGAAGTTAGAGTGTCAGTCCTCAAGTACTTAAGTCGGCATTGTGCCTTTTGTATTAAATTCGGATGCAATTTCTGTGTTTCATCGTCCATAAGAAGGT
Source organism: Schistocerca serialis cubense (assembly GCF_023864345.2). Taxonomy (NCBI): domain Eukaryota; kingdom Metazoa; phylum Arthropoda; class Insecta; order Orthoptera; family Acrididae; genus Schistocerca; species Schistocerca serialis. The sequence goes on from NC_064639.1 coordinate 57,025,590, forward strand.
CCAAGCGATACAGTAAATCTGTAGTGAAGCATCGGAATCTAAAACTGGACTCACAGGAGAGGTTCAAATCATAGGGAGTTAGAGTGTCAGTCCTCTTGTACTTAAGTCGGCATTGTGCCTTTTGTATTACATTCGGATGCAATTTCTGTGTTTCATCGTCAATACGAAGGTCCAAGGTATACAGGAAACCTGAAGTGAAGCATCTTAATTTAGAACGGGACCCACAGGAGAAGTTCAAATCATAGAAATCTTGAGTGTCAGTCCTCTTGTACTTCTGTTGGCATTGTGCCTTTTGTCTTAAATTCGGATAAAAATTCTGTGTTTCATGACAATAATAATGTACAAGGGATACAGTAAACCTGAAGTGAAGCATCGGAATCTATAACTAGACTCACAGGAGACGTTCAAATCATAGAAAGTGAGAGTGTCAGTCCTCTTATATTTATGTCGGCATTGTGCCTTTTGTATTAAATTCGGATGCAATTTCTGTGTTTCATCGTCAATAAGAAGGTCCAAGGGATGCAGTAAACCGCAAGTGAAGCATCTGAATCTAAGACTGGACTCACAGGAGAGGTTCAAATCATAGAAAGTTAGAGTGTCAGTCCTCTTGAACTTACGTCGGCAGTGTGCCTTTTGTATTAAATTCGGATGCAATTTCTGTGTTTCATCGTCAATAAGAAGGTCCAAGGTATACACTAAACCTGAAGTGATGCATCGGAATCTAAAATTGGACTCACAGGAGAGGTTCAAATCATAGAAAGTTAGAGTGTCAGTCCTCTTGTACTTAGGTCGGCATTAAGCCTTTTGTATTAAATTCGGATGCAATTTCTGTGTTCCATCGTCAATAAGAAGGTGCAAGGGATACAGTAAACCCGAAGTGAAGCATCGGAATCTAAAACTGGACTCACAGGAGAGGTTCAAATCATAGAACGTTAGATTGTCAGTCCTCTTGAACTTAAGTCGGCAGTGTGCCTTTTGTATTAAATTCGGATGCAATTTCTGGTTTTCATCGTCAATAAGAAGGTCCTAGAGATACAGTAAACCTGAAGTGAAGCATCGGAATCTAAAACTGGACTCACAGGAGAGGTTCAAACCTTAGAAAGTTAGAGTGTCAGTCCTCTTGTACTTAAGTCGGCATTGTGCCTTTTGTATTAAATTCGGATGCAATTTCTGTGTTTCATCGTCAATAAGAAGGGATAAGGGATACAGTAAACCTGAAGTGAAGCATCGGAATCTAAAACTTGACTCATAGGAGAGGTTCAAATCATAGAAAGTTAGAGTGTCAGTCCTCTTGTACTTAAGTCGGCATTGTGCCTTTTGTATTAAATTCGGATGCTATTTTTAGTGCTCTTGTACTTATGTCGGCTTTGCACCTTTTGTATTGAATTCGGAAGCAATTTCTGTCTTTCATCGTCAACAAGAAGGTCCAAGAGATACAGTAAACCTGATGTGAAGCATCGGAAACTAAAACTCAACTCACAGGAGAGGTTCAAATCATAGAGAGTTAGAGTGTCAGTCCTCTTGTACTTAAGTCGGCATTGTGCCTTTTGTATTAAATTCGGATGCAATTTCTTTGTTTAATCGTCAATAAGAAGATCCAAGGGATACAGTAAACCTGAAGTGAGGCATCGCAATCTAAAACTGGACTCACATGAGAGGTTCAAATCATACAACGTTATGGTGTCAGTCCTGTTGTACTTAAGTCGGCATTGTGCCTTTTGTATTAAATTTCGATGCAATTTCTGTGCTTCATCGTCATTAAGAAGGTCCAAGGTATACAGTAAACCTAAAATGAAGCATCAGAACCTAAAATTGGACTCACAGGAGAGATTCAAATCACAGAAAGTTAGAGTGTCATTCCTCTTTTTACTTAAGTAAGCATTGTGCCTCCTGTATTAAATTCGGATGCAATTTCTGTGTTTCATCGTCAATAAGAAGGTCCAAGGGATATAGTAGACCTGAAGTGAAGCATCGGAATCTAAAACCCAACTCACAGGAGAGGTTCAAATCATAGAATGTTAGAGTGTCAGGCCACTTGTACTTAAGTCGGCATTGTGCCTTTTGTATTAAATTCGGATGCAATTTCTGTGTTCCATCGTCAACAAGAAGGTCCAAGGGATAAAGTAAACCTGTAGGGAAGCATCGGAATCTAAAACTGGACACACAGGAGAGGTTCAAATCATAAAAAGTTAGAGTGTCAGTCCTCAAGTACTTAAGTCGGCATTGTGCCTTTTGTATTAAATTCGGATGCAATTTCTGTTTTTCATCGTCCATAAGAAGGTCCAAGCGATACAGTAAATCTGTAGTGAGGCATCGGAATCTAAAACTGGACTCACAGGAGAGGTTCAAATCATAGGGAGTTAGAGTGTCAGTCCTCTTGTACTTAAGTCGGCATTGTGCCTTTTGTATTAAATTCGGATGCAATTTCTGTGTTTCATCGTCAATACGAAGGTCCAAGGTATACAGGAAACCTGAAGTGAAGCATCTTAATTTAGAACGGGACCCACAGGAGAGGTTCAAATCATAGAAATCTTGAGTGTCAGTCATCTTGTACTTCTGTTGGCATTGTGCCTTTTGTCTTAAATTCGGATAAAAATTCTGCGTTTCATGACAATAATAATGTACAAGGGATACAGTAAACCTGAAGTGAAGCATCGGAATCTATAACTGGACTCACAGGAGACTTTCAAATCATAGAAAGTGAGAGTGTCAGTCCTCTTTTATTTATGTCGGCATTGTGCCTTTTGTATTAAATTCGGATGCAATTTCTGTGTTTCATCGTCAATAAGAAGGTCCAAGGGATGCAGTAAAACGCAAGTGAAGCATCTGAATCTAAAACTGGACTCACAGGAGAGGTTCAAATCATAGAAAGTGAGAGTGTCAGTCCTCCCGTATTTATGTCGGCATTGTGCCTTTTGTATTAAATTCGGATGCAATTTCTGTGTTTCATCGTCAATAAGATGGTAGTAGGTATACAGTAAGCCTGAAGTGAAGCTTCGGAATCTGAAACTGGACTCACTGGAGAGGTTCAAATCATTGAAAGTTAGAGTGACAGTCCTCTTGTACTTAAGTCGGCATTGTGCCTTTTGTATTAAATTCGAATGCAATTTTTGTGTTCCATCGTCAATACGAATGTCCAAGGTATACAGTAAACCTGAAGGGAAGCCTCGGAATCTAAAACTGAACACACAGGAGAGGTTCAAATCACAGAAAGTTATAGTGTCAGTCCTCTTGTGTTTCTGTCGGCATTGTGCCTTTTGTATTAAATTCGGATGCAATTTCTGTGTTTTTCCGTCAATAAGAAGAACCAAGGTATTCAGTAAACGTGAAGTGAAGCATCGGAATCTAAAACTGGACTCACAGGAGAGGTTCAAATCATATTAAGTTAGAGTGTCAGTCCTCTTGTACTTAAGTCGGCATTGTGCCTTTTGTATTAAATTTGGATGCAATTTCTGTGTTTCATCGTCAATAATAAGGTCCAAGGTATACAGTAAACCTGAAGTGAAGCATCGGAATCTAAAACTAGACTCATAGGAGAGGTTCAAATCATAGAAAGTGAGAGTGTCAGTCCTCCTGTATTTATGTCGGCATTGTGCATTTTGTATGAAATTCGGATGGAATTTCTGTGTTTCATCGTCAATAAGATGGTACTAGGTATACAGTAAGCCTGAAGTGAAGCATCGGAATCTGAAACTGGACTCACAAGAGAGGTTCAAATCATAGAAAGTTAGAGTGACAGCCCTCTTGTACTTAAGTCGGCATTGTGCCTTTTGTATCAAATGCGAATGCAATTTCTTTGTTTTATCGTCAATAAGAATGTCCAAGGTATACAGTAAAGCTGAAGGGAAGCCTCGGAATCTAAAACTGGACTCACAGGAGAGGTTCAAATCATATAAACTTAGAGTGTCAGTCCTCTTGTACTTAAGTCGGCATTGTGCCTTTTGTATTAAATTCGGATACAATTTATGTGTTTCATCGGCAATAAGAAGGTACAGGGGATACAGTTAACCTGAAGTGAAGCATCGGAATCCAAAACTGGACTCACAGGAGAGGTTCAAATCATAGAAAGTGAGAGTGTCAGTCCTCTAGTACTTCAGTCGGCATTGTGCCTTTTGTATTAAATTCGGATGCAATTTCTGTGTTTCATCGTTAATAAGTAGATCCAAGGTATACAGTAAACCTGAAGTGAAGCATCGGGATCTAAAACTGGACTCACAGGAGAGGTTCAAATCATAGAAAGTTAGAGCGTCGGTGCTCTTGTACTTAAGTCGTCATTGTGCCTTTTGTATTAAATTCGGATGCAATTTTTGTGTTTCATCGACAATAAGAAGGTCCAAGGGATACAGTAAACCTGAAGGGAAGCATCGGAATCTAAAACTGCACTCACAGGAGAGGTTCAAATCAAAAAAAATATTAGTGTCAGTCCTCTTGTACTTAAGTCGTCATTGTGCCTTTTGTATTAAATTCGGATGCAATTTTTGTGTTTCATCCTCCATAAGAAGGTCCAAGGGATAAAGTAAACCTGAAGTGAAGCATCGGAATCTAAAATTAGACTTACAGGAGAGGTTCAAATCTTAGAAAGTTAGAGTGTCAGTTATCTTGTACTTAAGTGGGCATTGTGCCTTTTGTATTAAATTCGGATGCAATTTCTGTGTTTCATCGTCAATACGAAGGTCCAAGGGATACAGTAAACCTGAAGGTAAGCATCGCAATCTAAAACTGGACTCACAGGAGAGGTTCAAATCATAGAAAGTTAGAGTGTCAGTCCTCTTGTACTTAAGTCGGTATTGTGCCTTTTGTATTAAATTCGGATGCAATTTATGTTTTTAATCGTCACTAAGAAGGTCCAAGGGACACAGTAAACCTGAAGTCAAGCATCGGAATCCAAAACTGGACTCACAGGAGAGGTTCAAATCATAGAAATTTAGAGTGTCAGTCCTCTTGTACTTAAATTGGCATTATGCCTTTTGTATTAAATTCGGATGCAAATTCTCTGTTTCATCGTCAATAAGAAGGTCCAAGGGATACAGTAAACCTGAAATGAAGCATCGGAATCTAAAACTGGGCTCACAGGCGAGGTTCAAATCATAGAAAGTTAGAGTGTCAGTCCTCTTGTACTTAAGTCGGCATTGTGCCTTTTCTATTAAATTCGGATGCAATTTCTGTGTTTTTTCGTCTATAAGCATGTCTAAGGGATACAGTAAACCTGAAGTGAGGCATCGGAATCTAAACCTGGAATCACAGGAGAGGTTTAAAGCATAGAGAGTTAGAGAGTCAGTCCTCTTGTACTTAAATCGGTATTGTACATTTTGTTTTAAATTCAGATGCAATTTCTGTTTTTCATCGTCAATGAGAAGGTCCAAGAGATACAGTGAACCTGAAGTGAAGCATCTGAATCTAAAACTGGACCCACAGGAGAGGTTCTAATCATAGAAAGTTAGAGTGTCAGTCCTCTTGAACCTAAGTCGGCATAGTGCCTTTTGTATTAAATTCGGATGCAATTTCTGCGTTTCATCGTCAATAAGAATGTCCAAGGGATACAGTAAACCCGAAGTGAAGCATCGGAATCTAAAACTGGACTCACAGGAGAGGTTCAAATCATAGAAAGTTAAAGTGTCAGTCCTCTATTACTGAAGTCGGCATTGTGCCATTTGTATTAAATTTGGAAGCTATTTCTGTGTTTCATCGTCAATACGAAGATCGAAGGGATACAGTAAACCTGAAGGGAAGCATCGCAATCTAAAACTGTACTCACAGGAGAGGTTCAAATCATAGAAAGTTAGAGTGTCAGTCCTCTTGTACTTAAGTCGGTATTGTGCCTTTTGTATTGAATTCGGATGCAATTTATGTGTTTAATTGTCAATAAGAAGGTCCAAGGGACACAGTAAACCTGAAGTGAAGCATCGGAATCCAAAACTGGACTCACAGGAGAGGTTCAAATCATAGAAAAATAGAGTGTCAGTCCTCTTGTACTTAAATTGGCATTATGCCTTTTGTATTAAATTCGGATGCAAATTCTGTGTTTCATCGTCAATAAGAAGGCCCAAGGGATACAGTAAACCTGAAGTGAAGCATCGGAATCTAAAACTGGGCTCACAGGGGAGGTTCAAATCATAGAAAGTTAGGGTGTCAGTCCTCTTGTACTTAAGTCGGCATTGTGCTTTTTCTATTAAATTCGGATGCAATTTCTGTGTTTCTTCGTCTATAAGCAGGTCTAAGGGATACAGTAAACCTGAAGTGAGGCATCGGAATCTAAACCTGGACTCACAGGAGAGGTTCAAAACATAGAGAGTTAGAGTGTCAGTCCTCTTGTACTTAAATCGGTATTGTACATTTTGTTTTAAATTCGGATGCAATTTCTGTTTTTCATCGTCAATGAGAAGGTCCAAGAGATACAGTGAACCTGAAGTGAAGCATTGGAATCTAAAACTGGACCCATAGGAGAGGTTCAAATCATAGAAAGTTAGAGTGTCAATCCTCTTGAACCTAAGTCGGCATTGTGCCCTTTGTATTATATTCGGATGCAATTTCTGTGTTTCATCGTCAATAAGAAGGTCCAAGGGATATAGTAGACCTGAAGTGAAGCATTGGAATCTAAAACTGGACTCACAGGAGAGGTTCAAATCATAGAAAGTTAGAGCGTCGGTGCTCTTGTACTTAGGTCGTCCTTGTGCCTTTTGTATTAAATTCGGATGGAATTTCTGTGTTTCATCGTCAATAAGAAGGTCCAAGGGATACAGTAAACCTGAAGTAAAGCATAGGAATCTAAAACTGGACTCACAGGAGAGGTTCAAATCATAGAAAGTTAGAGTGTCAGTCCTCTAGTACTTAATTTGCCATTGTGCCGTTTGTATTAAATTCGGATGCAATTTCTGTGTTTCATCGTCCATAGGAAGGTCCAAGGGATACAGTAAGTCTGAAGTGAAGCATCGGAATCTAAAACTGGACTCACAGGAGAGGTTCAAATCATAGAAAGTTAGAGTCTCAGTCCTCTTGTACTTAAGTCGGCATTGTGCCTTTTGTACTAAATTCGGATGCCATTTCTGTGTTTCATCGTCAATAAGAATGTCCAAGGGATACAGTAAACCTGATGTGAAGCATCGGAATCTAAAATTCAACTCAAAGGAGAGGTTCAAATCATAGGGGGTTAGAGTGTCAGTCCACTTGTACTTAAGTTGGCATTGTGCCTTTTGTATTAAATTCGGATGCAATTTCTGTGTTTCATCGTCAATAAGAAGGTCCAAGTGATACAGTAAACCTGAAGTGTAGCATCGGAATCCAAAACTGGACTCACAGGAGAGGTTCATATCATAGAAAGTTAGTGTCAGTCCACTTGTACTTAAGTCGGCATTGTGCCTTTTGTAATACATTCGGATGCCATTTCTGTGTTTCATCGTCTATAAAAAGGTCCAAATGATGGAGTAAACCTGAAGTGAAGCGTCGGAATCTAAAACTGGACTCACAGGAGAGGTTCAAATCATAGAAAGTTAGAGTGCTAATCCTCTTGTACTTAAGTTTGCATTGTGCCTTTTGTATTAAATTCGGATGCAATTATTGTGTTTCATCCTCCATAAGAAGGTCCAAGGGATAAAGTAAACCTGAAGTGAAGCATCGGAATCTAAAATTAGACTTACAGGAGAGGTTCAAATCTTAGAAAGTTAGAGGGTCAGTTATCTTGTACTTAAGTGGGCATTGTGCCTTTTGTATTAAATTCGGATGCAATTTCTGTGTTTCATCGTCAATACGAAGGTCCAAGGGATACAGTAAACCTGAAGGGAAGCATCGCAATCTAAAACTGGACTCACAGGAGAGGTTCAAATCATAGAAAGTTAGAGTGTCAGTCCTCTTGTATTTAAGTCGGTATTGTGCCTTTTGTATTAAATTCGGATGCAATTTATGTTTTTAATCGTCACTAAGAAGGTCCAAGGGACACAGTAAACCTGAAGTGAAGCATCGGAATCCAAAACTGGACTCACAGGAGAGGTTCAAATCTTAGGAAGTTAGAGTGTCAGTTATCTCGTACTTAAGTGGGCATTGTGCCTTTTCTATTAAATTCGGATGCAATTTCTGTGTTTTTTCGTCTATAAGCAGGTCTAAGGGATACAGTAAACCTGAAGTGAGGCATCGGAATCTAAACCTGGACTCACAGGAGAGGTTTAAAGCATATAGAGTTAGAGTGTCAGTCCTCTTGTACTTAAATCGGTATTGTACATTTTGTTTTAAATTCGGATGCAATTTCTGTTTTTCATCGTCAATGAGAAGGTCCAAGAGATACAGTGAACCTGAAGTGAAGCATCTGAATCTAAAACTGGACCCACAGGAGAGGTTCTAATCATAGAAAGTTAGAGTGTCAGTCCTCTTGAACCTAAGTCGGCATAGTGCCTTTTGTATTAAATTCGGATGCAATTTCTGCGTTTCATCGTCAATAAGAATGTCCAAGGGATACAGTAAACCCTAAGTGAAGCATCGGAATCTAAAACTGGACTCACAGGAGAGGTTCAAATCATAGAAAGTTAAAGTGTCAGTCCTCTATTACTTAAGTCGGCATTGTGCCTTTTGTATTAAATTCGGAAGCTATTTCTGTGTTTCATCGTCAATAGGAAGGTCCAAGATATACAGTAAACCTGAAGTGAAGCATCGGAATCTAAAACTGGACTCACAGGAGAGGTTCAAATCATAGAATGTTAGAGCGTCGGTGCTCTTGTACTTAAGTCTTCATTGTGCCTTTTGTATTAAATTCGGATGCAATTTCTGTGTTTCATCGACAATAAGAAGGTCCAAGGGATACAGTAAACCTGAAGGGAAGCATCTGAATCTAAAACTGGACTCACAGGAGAGGTTCAAATAAAAAAAAATATGAGTGTGAGTCCTCTTGTACTTAAGTCGTCATTGTGCTTTTTTTTAAAATTCGGATGCAATTATTGTGTTTCATCGTCCATAAGAAGGTCCAAGGGATAAAGTAAACCTGAAGTGAAGCATCGGAATCTAAAATTAGACTTACAGGAGAGGTTCAAATCTTAGGAAGTTAGAGTGTCAGTTATCTCGTACTTAAGTGGGCATTGTGCCTTTTGTATTAAATTCGGATGCAATTTCTGTGTTTCATCGTCAATACGAAGATCCAAGTGATACAGTAAACCTGAAGGGAAGCATCGCAATCTAAAACTGTACTCACAGGAGAGGTTCAAATCATAGAAAGTTAGAGTGTCAGTCCTCTTGTACTTAAGTCGGTATTGTGCCTTTTGTATTGAATTCGGATGCAATTTATGTGTTTAATTGTCAATAAGAAGGTCCAAGGGACACAGTAAACCTGAAGTGAAGCATCGGAATCCAAAACTGGACTCACAGGAGAGGTTCAAATCATAGAAAATTAGAGTGTCAGTCCTCTTGTACTTAAATTGGCATTATGCCTTTTGTATTAAATTCGGATGCAAATTCTGTGTTTCATCGTCAATAAGAAGGCCCAAGGGATACAGTAAACCTGAAGTGAAGCATCGGAATCTAAAACTGGGCTCACAGGGGAGGTTCAAATCATAGAAAGTTAGGGTGTCAGTCCTCTTGTACTTAAGTCGGCATTGTGCTTTTTCTATTAAATTAGGATGCAATTTCTGTGTTTCTTCGTCTATAAGCAGGTCTAAGGGATACAGTAAACCTGAAGTGAGGCATCGGAATCTAAACCTGGACTCACAGGAGAGGTTCAAAACATAGAGAGTTAGAGTGTCAGTCCTCTTGTACTTAAATCGGTATTGTACATTTTGTTTTAAACTCGGATGCAATTTCTGTTTTTCATCGTCAATGAGAAGGTCCAAGAGATACAGTGAACCTGAAGTGAAGCATTGGAATCTAAAACTGGACCCATAGGAGAGGTTCAAATCATAGAAAGTTAGAGTGTCAGTCCTCTTGAACCTAAATCGGCATTGTGCCTTTTGTATTAAATTCGGATGCAATTTCTGCGTTTCATCGTCAATAAGAATGTCCAAGGGATACAGTAAACCTGAAGTGAAGCATCGGAATCTAAAACTGGACTCACAGGAGAGGTACAAATCATAGGAATTTAGAGTGTCAGTCCTCTATTACTGAAGTCGGCATTGTGCCTTTTGTATTAAATTCGGAAGCTATTTCTGTGTTTCATCGTCAATAAGAAGGTCCAAGGTATACAGTAAACCTGAAGTGAAGCATCGGAATCTAAAACTGGACTCACAGGTGAGGTTCAAATCATAGAAAGTTAGAGTGTCAGTCCTCTTGTACTTAAGTCGTCATTGTGCCTTTTGTATTAAATTCGGAGGCAATTTCTGTGTTTCATCGTCAATAAGAAGGTCCAAGGGATACAGTAAACCTGAAGTGATGCATCGGAATCTAAAACTGGACTCACAGGAGAGGTTCAAATCATAGAAAGCTAGAGTGTCAGTCCTCAAGAACTTAAGTCGGCGTTGTGCCTTTTGTATTAAATTCGGATGCAATTTCTGTGTTTCATCGTCCATAAGAAGGGCCAAGGGATACAGTAAATCTGAATTGAAGCATCGGAATTTAAAACTGGACTCACAGGAGAGGTTCAAATCATAGAGAGTTAGAGTGTCAGTCCATTTGTACTTAAGTCGGCATTGTGCCTTTTGTATTAAATTCGGATGCAATTTCTGTGTTTTATCGTCAATAAGAAGGTCCAAGGGATACAGTTAACCTGAAGTTCGGAATCTGAAATGGGACTCACAGGAGAGGTTCAAATCATAGAAAGTTAGAATGTCAGTCCTCTTGTACTTAAGTCGGCATTGTGCCTTTTGTATTAAATTCGGATGCAATTTCTGTGTTTCACCGTCAATAAGAAGGTCCAAGGGATATAGTTAACATGAAGTGAAGCATCGGAAATCCAAACTGGACTCACAGGAGAGGTTCAAATCACAGAAAGTTAGAGTGTCAGTCCTCTTGGACTGAAGTCAGCATTGTGCCTTTTGTATTATATTCGGATGCAATTTCTGTGTTTCATCGTCAATAAGAAGGTCCAAGGGATATAGTAGACCTGAAGTGAAGCATCGGAATCTAAAACCCAACTCACAGTAGAGGTTCAAATCATAGAATGTTAGAGTGTCAGGCCACCACTACTTAAGTCGGCATTGTGCCGTTTGTATTAAATTCGGATGCAATTTCTGTGTTTCATCGTCTATAAGAAGGTCCAAGGGATAAAGTAAACCTGAAGGGAAGCATTGGAGTGCAAAACTGGACTCACAGGAGAGGTTGAAATCATAGAAAGTTAGAGTGTCAGTCCTCTTGTACTTAAGTCGGCATTGTGCCTTTTGTATTAAATTCGGATGCAATTTCTGTGTTTCATCGTCCATAAGAAGGGCCAAGGGATACAGTAAATCTGAATTGAAGCATCGGAATCTAAAACTGGACTCACAGGAGAGGTTCAAATCATAGAGAGTTAGAGTGTCAGTCCATTTGTACTTAAGTCGGCATTGTGCCTTTTGTATTAAATTCGGATGCAATTTCTGTGTTTTATCGTCCATAAGAAGGTCCAAGGGATACAGTTAACCTGAAGTTCGGAATCTGAAATGGGACTCACAGGAGAGGTTCAAATCATAGAAAGTTAGAATGTCAGTCCTCTTGTACTTAAGTCGGCATTGTGCCTTTTGTATTAAATTCGGATGCAATTTCTGTGTTTCATCGTCTATAAGAAGGTCCAAGGGATAAAGTAAACCTGAAGGGAAGCATTGGAGTGCAAAACTGGACTCACAGGAGAGGTTGAAATCATAGAAAGTTAGAGTGTCAGTCCTCTAGTACGTAAGTCGGCATTGTGCCTTTTTTATTAAATTCGGAAGCTATTTCTGTGTTTCATCGTTAATAAGTAGGTCCAAGGTTTACAGTAAACCAGAAGTGAAGCATTGGAATCTAAAACTGGACTCACAGGAGAGGTTCAAATCATAGAAAGTTAGAGCGTCGGTGCTCTTGTACTTAGGTCGTCCTTGTGCCTTTTGTATTAAATTCGGATGGAATTTCTGTGTTTCATCGTCAATAAGAAGGTCCAAGGGATACATAAAACCTGAAGTAAAGCATAGGAATCTAAAACTGGACTCACAGGAGAGGTTCAAATCATAGAAAGTTAGAGTGTCAGTCCTCTAGTACTTAATTTGCCATTGTGCCGTTTGTATTAAATTCGGATGCAATTTCTGTGTTTCATCGTCCATAGGAAGGTCCAAGGGATACAGTAAGTCTGAAGTGAAGCATCGGAATCTAAAACTGGACTCACAGGAGAGGTTCAAATCATAGAAAGTTAGAGTGTCAGTCCTCTAGTACTTAATTTGCCATTGTGCCGTTTGTACTAAATTCGGATGCAATTTCTGTGTTTCATCGTCCATAGGAAGGTCCAAGGGATACAGTAAGTCTGAAGTGAAGCATCGGAATCTAAAACTGGACTCACAGGAGAGGTTCAAATCATAGAAAGTTAGAGTCTCAGTCCTCTTGTACTTAAGTCGGCATTGTGCCTTTTGTACTAAATTCGGATGCCATTTCTGTGTTTCATCGTCAATAAGAAGGTCCAAGGGATACAGTAAACCTGAAGTAAAGCATCGGAATCTAAAACTGGACTCACAGGAGAGGTTCAAATCATAGAAAGTTAGAGTGTCAGTCCTCTAGTACTTAAGTCGGCATTGTGCCGTTTGTATTAAATTCGGATGCAATTTCTGTGTTTCATCGTCCATAGGAAGGTCCAAGGGATACAGTAAATCTGAAGTGAAGCATCGGAATCTAAAACTGGACTCCTACGAGAGGTTCAATTCATAGAAAGTTAGAGTCTCAGTCCTCTTGTACTTAAGTCGGCATTGTGCCTTTTGTATTAAATTCGGATGCCATTTCTGTGTTTCATCGTCAATGAGAAGGTCCAAGGGATAAAGTAACCCTGATGTGAAACATCGGAATCTAAAACTCAACTCAAAGGAGAGGTTCAAATCATAGGGGGTTAGAGTGTCAGTCCTCTTGTACTTAAGTCGGCATTGTGCCTTTTGTATTAAATTCGGATGCAATTTCTGTGTTTCATCGTCAATAAGAAGGTCCAAGTGATACAGTAAACCTGAAGTGTAGCATCGGAATCCAAAACTGTACTCACAGGAGAGGTTCATATCATAGAAAGGTAGTGTCAGTCCTCTTGTACTTAAGTCGGCATTGTGCCTTTTGTATTAAATTCGGATGCAATTTCTGTGTTTCATCGTCAATAAGAAGGTCCAAGGGATACAGTAAACCTGAAGTAAAGCATCGGCATCTAAAACTGGACTCACAGGAGAGGTTCAAATCATAGGAGGTTAGAGTGTCAGTCCTCTAGTACTTAAGTCGCCATTGTGCCGTTTGTATTAAATTCGGATGCGATTTCTGCGTTTCATCGTCCATAGGAAGGTCCAAGGGATACAGTAAATCTGAAGTGAAGCATCGGAATCTAAAACTGGACTCACAGGAGAGGTTCAATTCATAGAAAGTTAGAGTCTCAGTCCTCTTGTAATTAAGTCGGCATTGTGCCTTTTGTATTAAATTCGGATGCCATTTCTGTGTTTCATCGTCAATAAGAATGTCCAAGGGATACAGTAAACCTGATGTGAAGCATCGGAATCTAAAACTATACTCAAAGGAGAGGTTCAAATCATAGAAAGTTAGAGTGTCAGTCTTCTTGTACTGAAATCGGCATTGTGCATTTTGTATTAAATTCGGATGCAATTTCTGTGTTTCATCGTCAATAAGAAGTTCCAAGGGATACAGTAAACCTGAAGTGAAGCATCGGAATCTAAAACTGGACTCACAGGAGAGGTTCAAATCATAGAATGTTAGAGTGTCAGTCCCCTAGTACTTAAGTCGGCATTGTGCCTTTTGTATAAAATTCGGATGCAATTTCTGTGTTTCATCGTCCATAAGAAGGTCCAGGGGATACAGTAAATCTGAAGTGAAGCATCGGAATCTAAAACTGGACTCACAGGAGAGGTTCAAATCATAGGGAGTTAGAGTGTCAGTCCTCTTGTACTTAAGTCGGCATTGTGCCTTTGTATTAAATTCGGATGCAATTTCTGTGTTTCATCGTCGATAAGAAGGTCCTAGGGATACAGAGAACCTGTAGTTTGGAATCTAAAACTGGACACACAGGAGTGGTTTAAATCATAAGAAGTTAGAGTGTCAGTCCTCTTGTACTTAAGTCGGCATTGTGCCTTTTGTATTAAATTCGGATGCAATTTCTGTGTTTCATCGTCTATAAAAAGGTCCAAATGATAGAGTAAACGTGAAGTGAAGCGTCGGAATCCAAAACTGGACTCACACGAGAGGTTCAAATCATAGAAAGTTAGAGTGTTAGTCCTCTTGTACTTAAGTGGGCATTGTGCCTTTTGTATTAAATACGGATGCAATTTCTGTGTTTCATCGTCAATAAGATGGTCCAAGGAATAAAGGAAACCTGAAGTGAGGCATCGGAATCGAAAACTGGACTCACAGCAGAGGTTCAAATCATAGAAAGTTAAAGAGTCAGTCCTCTTGTACTTAAGTCGGCATTGTGCCTTTTGTATTAAATTCGGATGCAATTTCTGTGTTTCATCGTCAATAAGAAGGTCCAAGGGATACAGTATACCTGAAGTAAAGCATCGGAATCTAAACTGGACTCACAGGAGAGGTTCAAATCATATAAAGTTAGAGTGTCAGTCCTCTAGTACTTAAGTCGGCATTGTGCCGTTTGTATTAAATTCGGATGCAATTTCTGTCTTTCATCGTACATAGGAAGGTCCAAGCGATACAGTAAATCTGAAGTGAAGCATCGGAATCTAAAACTGGACTCACAGGAGAGGTTCAATTCATAGAAAGTTAGAGTCTCAGTCCTCTTGTACTTAAAACGGCATTGTGCCTTTTGTATTAAATTCGGATGCCATTTCTGCGTTTCATCGTCAATAAGAAGGTCCAAGGGATACAGTAAACCTGATGTGAAGCATCGGAATCTAAAACTCAACTCAAAGGAGAGGTTCAAATCATAGGAGGTTAGAGTGTCAGTCCTCTTGTACTTAAGTCGGCATTGTGCCTTTTGTATTAAATTCGGATGCAATTTCTGTGTTTCATCGTCAGTAAGAAGGTCCAAGTGATACAGTAAACCTGAAGTGTAGCATCGGAATCCAAAACTGGACTCACAGGAGAGGCTCATATCATAGAAAGTTAGTGTCAGTCCTCCTGTACTTAAGTCGGCATTGTGCCTTTTGTAATACATTAGGATGCCATTTCTGTGTTTCGTCGTCTATAAAAAGGTCCAAATGATAGAGTAAACCTGAAGTGAAGCGTCGGAATCTAAAACTGGACTCACAGGAGAGGTTCAAATCATAGAAAGTTAGAGTGATAATCCTCTTGTACTTAAGTTTGCATTGTGCCTTTTGTATTAAATTTGGATGCAATTTCTTTGTTTCATCGTCAATAAGATGGTTCAAGGTATAAAGAAAACCTGAAGTGAAGCATCGGAATCTAAAACTGGACTCACAGAAGAGGTTCAAATCATAGAAAGTTAGAGAGTCAGTCCTCTTGTACTTAAGTCGGCATTGTGCCTTTTGTATTAAATTCGGATGCAATTTCTGTGTTTCATCGTCTATAAGAAGGTCCAAGGGATAAAGTAAACCTGAAGGGAAGCATCGGAATCTAAAACTGGACTCACAGGAGAGGTTCAAATCATAGAAAGTTAGAGTGTCAGTCCTCTTGTACTTAAGTCGGCATTGTGCCTTTTGTATTAAATTCGGAAGCAATTTCTGTGTTCCATCGTCAATAAGAAGGTCCAAGGGATAGAGTAAACCTGAAGTAAAGCATCGGAATCTAAAACTGGACTCACAGGAGAGGTTCAAATCATAGAAACTTAGAGTGTCAGTCCTCTAGAACTTAAGTCGGCATTGTGCCGTTAGTATTAAATTCGGATGCAATTTCTGTGTTTCATCGTCTATAAGTAGGTCCAAGGTATACAGTAAACCTGAAGTGAAGCATCGGAATCTAAAACTGGACTCACAGGAGAGGTTCAAATCATAGAAAGTTAGAGCGTCGGTTCTCTTGTACTTAAGGCGTCCTTGTGCCTTTTGTATTGAATTCGGATGCAATTTCTGTGTTTCATCGTCAATAAGAAGGTCCAAGGGATAGAGTAAACCTGAAGTAAAGCATCGGAATCTAAAACTGGACTCACAGGAGAGGTTCAAATCATAGAAAGTTAGAGTGTCAGTCCTCTAGTACTTAAGTCGGCATTGTGCCGTTAGTATTAAATTCGGATGCAATTTCTGTGTTTCATCGTCCATAGGAAGGTCCAAGGGATACAGTAAATCTGAAGTGAAGCATCGGAATCTAAAACTGGACTCCTACGAGAGGTTCAATTCATAGAAAGTTAGAGTCTCAGTCCTCTTGTACTTAAGTCGGCATTGTGCCTTTTGTATTAAATTCGGATGCCATTTCTGTGTTTCATCGTCAATGAGAAGGTCCAAGGGATAAAGTAACCCTGATGTGAAGCATCGGAATCTAAAACTCAACTCAAAGGAGAGGTTCAAATCATAGGGGGTTAGAGTGTCAGTCCTCTTGTACTTAAGTCGGCATTGTGTCTTTTGTACTAAATTCGGATGCAATTTCTGTGTTTCATCGTCAATAAGAAGGTCCAAGTGATACAGTAAACCTGAAGTGTAGCATCGGAATCCAAAACTGTACTCACAGGAGAGGTTCATATCATAGAAAGTTAGTGTCAGTCCTCTTGTACTTAAGTCGGCATTGTGCCTTTTGTATTAAATTCGGATGCAATTTCTGTGTTTCATCGTCAATAAGAAGGTCCAAGGGATACAGTAAACCTGAAGTTCGGAATCTAAAACTGGTCTCACAGGAGAGGTTTAAATCATAGAAAGTTAGTGTGTCAGTCCTCTGGTACTTATGTCGGCATTGTGCCTTTTGTATTAAATTCGGATGCAATTTCTGTGTTTCATCGTCGATAAGAAGGTCAAATTGATACAGAGAACCTGAAGTTCGGAATCTAAAACTGGACACACAGGAGTGGTTCAAATCGTAAGAAGTTAGAGTGTCAGTCCTCTTGTACTTAAGTCGTCATTGTGCCTTTTGTATTACATTTGGATGCAATTTCTGTGTTTCATCGTCTATAAAAAGGTCCAAATGATAGAGTAAACCTGAAGTGAAGCATCGGAATCTAAAACTGAGCTCACACGAGAGGATCAAATCATAGAAAGTTAGAGTGTTAGTCCTCTTGTACTTAAGTGGGCATTGTGCCTTTTGTATTAAATTCGGATGCAATTTCTGTGATTCATCGTCAATATGATGGTCCAAGGTACAAAGGAAACCTGAAGTGAAGCATCGGAATCTAAAACTGGAGTCACAGGAGAGGTTCAATTCATAGAAAGTTTGAGTCTCAGTCCTCTTGTACTTTAGTCGGCATTGTGCCTTTTGTATTAAATTCGGATGCCATTTCTGTGTTTCATCGTCAATACGAAGGTCCAAGGGATACAGTAAACATGATGTGAAGCATCGGAATCTAAAACTCAACTCAAAGGAGAGGTTCAAATCATAGGAGGTTAGAGTGTCAGTCCTCTTGTACTTAAGTCGGCATTGTGCCTTATGTATTGAATTCGGATGCAATTTCTGTGTTTCATCGTCAATAAGAAGGTCCAAGGGATACAGTAAACCTGAAGTGAAGCATCGGAATCTAAAACTGGACTCACAGGAGAGGTTCAAATCTTGGAAAGTTAGAGTGTCAGTCCTCTTGTACTTAAATCGGCATTGTGCATTTTGTATTAAATTCGGATGCAATTTCTGTGTTTCATCGTCAATAAGAAGTTCCAAGGGATACAGTAAACCTGAAGTGAAGCATCGGAATCTGAAACTGGTCTCACAGGAGAGGTTCAAATCGTAGAAAGTTAGAGTGTCAGTCCTCTTCTACTTAAGTTGGCTTTGTGCCTTTTGTATTAAATTCGTATGCAATTTCTGTGTTTCATCGTCAATAAGAAGGTCCAAGGGATACAGTAAACCTGAAGTTCGGAATCTAAAACGGGACTCACAGGAGAGGTTAAATTCATAGAAAGTTTGAATGTCAGTCCTCTTGTACTTAATTCGGCATTGTGCCTTTTGTATTAAATTCGGATGCAATTTCTGTGTTTCATCGTCAATAAGAAGGTCCAAGGGAAACAGTTAACCTCAAGTGAAGCATCGGAATCCAAAACTGGACTCACAGGAGATGTTAAAATCATAGAAAGTTAGAGTGTCATTCCTCTTTTTACTTAAGTTAGCATTGTGCCTCCTGTATTAAATTCGGATGCAATTTCTGTGTTTCATCGTCAATAAGATGGTCCAGGGGATATAGTAGACCTGAAGTGAAGCATCGGAATCTAAAACCCAACTCACAGGAGAGGTCAAATCATAGAATGTTAGAGTGTCAGTCCCCTAGTACTTAAGTCGGCATTGTGCCTTTTGTATAAAATTCGGATGCAATTTCTGTGTTTCATCGTCCATAAGAAGGTCCAGGGGATACAGTAAATCTGAAGTGAAGCATCGGAATCTAAAACTGGACTCACAGAAGAGGTTCAAATCATAGAAAGTTAGAGTGTCAGTCCTCTTGTACTTAAGTCGGCATTGTGCCTTTTGTATTAAATTCGGATGCAATTTCTGTGTTTCATTGTCAATATGAAGGTCCATGCGATACAGTAAATCTGAAGTGAAGCATCGGAATCTGAAACTGGACTCACAGGAGAGGTTCAAATCATAGGGAGTTAGAGTGTCAGTCCTCTTGTACTTAAGTCGGCATTGTGCCTTTTGTATTAAATTCGGATGCAATTTCTGTGTTTCATCGTCGATAAGAAGGTCCTAGGGATACAGAGAACCTGTAGTTTGGAATCTAAAACTGGACACACAGGAGTGGTTTAAATCATAAGAAGTTAGAGTGTCAGTCCTCTTGTACTTAAGTCGGCATTGTGCCTTTTGTATTACATTCGGATGCAATTTCTGTGTTTCATCGTCTATAAAAAGGTCCAAATGATAGAGTAAACCTGAAGTGAAGCGTCGGAATCCAAAACTGGACTCACACGAGAGGTTCAAATCATAGAAAGTTAGAGTGTTAGTCCTCTTGTACTTAAGTGGGCATTGTGCCTTTTGTATTAAATTCGGATGCAATTTCTGTGTTTCATCGTCAATAAGATGGTCCAAGGAATAAAGGAAACCTGAAGTGAGGCATCGGAATCGAAAACTGGACTCACAGAAGAGGTTCAAATCATAGAAAGTTAAAGAGTCAGTCCTCTTGTACTTAAGTCGGCATTGTGCCTTTTGTATTAAATTCGGATGCAATTTCTGTGTTTCACCGTCAATAAGAAGGTCCAAGGGATACAGTATACCTGAAGTAAAGCATCGGAATCTAAACTGGACTCACAGGAGAGGTTCAAATCATATAAAGTTAGAGTGTCAGTCCTCTAGAACTTAAGTCGGCATTGTGCCGTTTGTATTAAAATCGGATGCAATTTCTGTCTTTCATCGTACATAGGAAGGTCCAAGCGATACAGTAAATCTGAAGTGAAGCATCGGAATCTAAAACTTGACTCACAGGAGAGGTTCAATTCATAGAAAGTTAGAGTCTCAGTCCTCTTGTACTTAAGTCGGCATTGTGCCTTTTGTATTAAATTCGGATGCCATTTCTGCGTTTGATCGTCAATAAGAAGGTCCAAGGGATACAGTAAACCTGATGTGAAGCATCGGAATCTAAAACTCAACTCAAAGGAGAGGTTCAAATCATAGGAGGTTAGAGTGTCAGTCCTCTTGTACTTAAGTCGGCATTGTGCCTTTTGTATTAAATTCGGATGCAATTTCTGTGTTTCACCGTCAGTAAGAAGGTCCAAGTGATACAGTAAACCTGAAGTGTAGCATCGGAATCCAAAACTGGACTCACAGGAGAGGTTCATATCTTAGAAAGTTAGAGTCAGTCCTCTTGTACTTAAGTCGGCATTGTGCCTTTTGTATTAAGTTCGGATGCAATTTCTGTGTTTCATCGTCAATAAGAAGGTCCAAAGGATACAGTAAACCTGAAGTGAAGCATCGGAATCTATAACTGGACTCACAGGAGAGGTTCAAATCATAGAAAGTTAGAGTGTCAGTCCTCTTGTACTTAAATCGGCATTGTGCATTTTGTATTAAATTCGGATGCAATTTCTGTGTTTCATCGTCAATAAGAAGTTCCAAGGGATACAGTAAACCTGAAGTGAAGCATCGGAATCTTAATCTGGACTCACAGGAGAGGTTCAAATCATAGAAAGTTAGAGTCTCTGTCCTCTTGTACTTAAGTCGGCATTGTGCGTTTTGTATTAAATTCGGATGCCATTTCTGTGTTTCATCGTCAATATGAAGGTCAAGGGATACAGTAAATCTGATGTGAAGCATCGGAATCTAAAACTCAACTCAAAGGAGAGGTTCAAATCATAGGAGGTTAGAGTGTCAGTCCTCTTGTACTTAAGTCGGCATTGTGCCTTTTGTATTAAATTCGGATGCAATTTCTGAGTTTCATCGTCAACAAGAAGGTACAAGGGATACAGTAAACCTGAAGTGAAGCATCGGAATCTAAAACTGGACTCACGGGAGAGGTTCAAATCATAGAAAGTTAGAGTGTCAGTCCTCTTGTACTTAAATCGGCCGTGTGCCTTTTGTATTAAATTCGGATGCAATTTCTGTGTTTTATCGTCAATAAGAAGTTCCAAGGGATACAGTAAACCTGAAGTGAAGCATCGGAATCTAAAACTGGACTCACAGGAGAGGTTCAAATCATAGAATGTTAGAGTGTCAGTCCCCTAGTACTTAAGTCGGCATTGTGCCTTTGGTATTAAATTCGGTTGCAAATTTCTGTGTTTCATCGTCCATCAGAAGGTCCAAGGGATACAGTAAATCTGAAGTGAAGCATCGGAATCTAAAGGTGGACTCACAGGAGAGGTTCAAATCATAGAATGTTAGAGTGTCAGTCCCCTAGTACTTAAGTCGGCATTGTGCCTTTGGTATTAAATTCGGTTGCAAATTTCTGTGTTTCATCGTCCATAAGAAGGTCCAAGGGATACAGTAAATCTGATGTGAAGCATCGGAATCTAAAACTCAACTCAAAGGAGAGGTTCAAATCATAGGAGGTTAGAGTGTCAGTCCTCATGTACTTAAGTCGGCATTGTGCCTTTTGTATTAAATTCGGATGCAATTTGTGTGTTTCATCGTCCATAAGAAGGTCCAGGGGATACAGTAAATCTGAATTGAAGCTTCGGAATCTAAAACTGGACTCACAGGAAAGGTTCAACTCATAGAAAGTTAGAGTGTCAGTCCTCTTGCACTTAAGTCGGCATTATGCCTTTTGTATTAAATTCGGATGCAATTTCTGTGTTTCATCGTCAATAAGAAGGTCCAAGGTATACAGTAAACCTGATGTGAAGCATCGGAATCTAAAACTCAACTCACATCAGAGGTTCAAATCATACAGAGTTA